>NC_084751.1:39510367-39637867 GCF_033978785.1 Entelurus aequoreus
ATGTTCTCCCAATTTTTTTCACTGCAAAAACTGCAATCTAAGTAAGATTAAATAGCTCAAATAAGGGTGATATTTGCTTATTTTCTGTCTGATAAAATAATTATTCTCACTAAGCAGATTTTATGTTAGAGTGTTTTACTTGTTTTAAGGGGTTTTGGTCCTAAATGATCTCAGTAAGATATTACAGCTTGTTGCTGAGATTGTATGACCTATATTGAGTAAAACATGCTTGAAACTAGAATATCAACTGTTGCAAAGCTGTGTCATCAACACTCACAAGTATAAAACTACTTTTTTAAAGTAATCATTTCTCATTTCAAGCATGAAAAAAAAAAATCAAGACTTTGACACAATTGTGTCTCATAATTAAAACAGATGACAGTTGGCATAGTACAGTAAACTGACAGTTAATATTTAAAAATTTAACATTTCTAACAATTTTGAACAGAAATAGTTCATGCACATTCAGATGAATTCTTCAAAATTACAATTAAAAATGTTTTGGCCGGGGGCCGGGTTGTATATATGCGCACTAATTGACTGAAAGAGCACGCACTTGACGCGATGATGTCATGTTATCCATGGAAAAATGCATTTTTAGACCATATGATTTGCCTGAGTGGCTAGGAGACCATGAGAGTAACAACCTTGTTGCCTTTCCATTAAGAACAATGAATTAGTTTTTAGTATAAGTTTGCTGGTTTCAAGAAATGTAAGGCCTACACTGCAAAAAGTCAATGTTCAAAAACAATTTTAAAAAATTAAAATAATTTGGGGTATATTATATGAACTAAGCAAAATTATCTGCCAATAGAACAAGAAAATTCGGCTTGTCAAGACTTTCCAAAACAAGTAAAATTAGCTAACTTCAATGAACCCAAAAATTCCTTAAAATACCGTATTTTCCGCACTATAAGGCGCACCTTCAATGAATGGCCTATTTTAAAACTTTGTTCATATATAAGGCGCACCGCATTATAAGGCGCATAGAATAGACGCTACAGTAGAGGCTGGGGTTGCGAGACCTGTTGTGGCTCAATATTGGTCCATATATAAGGCGCACCAGATTATAAGGCGCACTGTCAGCTTTGAGAAAATTTGAGGTTTTTAGGTGCGCCTTATAGTGCGGAAAATACGGTAAGTATATTCTCACTAATAACAAGTGCACTTTTCTTGGTAGAAAAAAAGAGACCTTTTTGCTCAATGTGTTGAAAATATTCTTAAATGAAGTAAATGCTAGTGCCATTATCTTGACATAATGATATGCGCTCGGCATCATGATTTTTTTTTCATGCTTGAAGTAAGAAATTATTTCTTTAAAAAAGTAGTTTTATACTCGTGAGTAAGGATGTCCGATATTATCGGTTGATAAATGCTTTAAAATGTAAATGTGTTTTTCTTATTATTGGTATCGTTTTTTTTTGTTTTTTTTGTTTTTTTGTTTTTTTAATTAAATCAACATAAAAAACACAAGATACACTTACAATTAGTGCACCAACCCAAAAAACCTCCCTCCCCCATTCACACTCATTCACACAAAAGGGTTGTTTCTTTCTGTTATTAATATTCTGGTTCCTACATTATATATCAATATATATCAATACAGCCTGCAAGGGATACAGTCCGTAAGCACACATGATTGTGCGTGCTGCCGGTCCACTAATAGTACTAACCTTTAACAGTTAATTTTACTCATTTTCATTAATTACTAGTTTCTATGTAACTGTTTTTATATTGTTTTACTTTCTGTTTTATTCAAGAAAATGTTTTTAATTTATTTATCTTATTTTATTTATTTATTTTTTTAAACGGACCTTATCTTCACTATACCTGGTTGTCCAAATTAGGCATAATAATGTGTTAATTCCAGGACTGTATAAATCGGTATCGGTTGATATCGGTATCTGTAATTAAGAGTTGGACAATATCGGAATATCGGATATCGGCAAAAAAGCCATTATCGGACATTCCCACTTGTGAGTGTTGATGACACAGCTTTGCAACAGTTGATATTCTAATTTCAAGCATGTTTTACTCAATATAGGTCATCAAATCTCAGCAACAAGCTGTAATATCTTACTGAGATCATTTAGGACCAAAACCCTTAAAACAAGTAAAACACTCTAAAATCTGCTTAATGAGAAGAATTATCTTATCAGACAGAAAATAAGCAAATATCACCCTTGTTTGAGATATTTAATCTTACTTAGATTTCAGTTTTTGCAGTGTAGCGCATATCATTATGTCAATTTACTTAATCTAAGAATATTTTTCAACATATTGAGCAAAAAGGTTTTTTTTCTACCAAGAAAAGTGCACTTGTTATTAGTGAGAATATACTTATTTTAAGGTATTTTTGGGTTCATTGAGGTTAGCTAATTTTACTTGTTTTGGAAAATCTTGACAAGCCAAATTTTCTTGTTCTATTGGCAGATAATTTTGCTTAGTTCAAATAAAATACCACTAATTTTTGTATTTTTTTTTCCTTCTTTTTGAACACTGACTTTTTGCAGAGTCGATGTTACACTTTTTCCCCCCCCCCTCAGTTGGTTTTATCCAGCAGTCACGACGATGCCGTCTTTTCTCTGCGAGAGAGACAAAACTTCTGAAGGGGAAACCGGCAGACAGGTTGTCCCTCAGTGGACCCCCTGCCTGGTGCTCTGACAGCTGATCAAAAGAAGAAAATGGGTCAGGCTTCTGTTCCTCTGCCCTTAATTACACAACAGTCTTTAAACAAAGCAACATCTGCCCAACTACCCACCCTGCTCCTCCTCCATCTTGCCTCTTTGCGTCCCTTCATCGCCCTTCTTCTCACCCAAACTCAAAACATTTTATAGTGGTCTTTTTTTTTTAAAGAATGATTTTCAGGCAATTTTCAGGCAATTTCCAGTGAAAAAGAGACAAACAATTGGTGAAGATTCTAACGATGTGTCCACTTCCAGTTTAGTACACCCCATTCATTCGTTTGTTGAGCAAAATGTCCTCTGCAGGGGACGTTTGCTTTTGTCGGCGCTACATTACAAATTCCGGATTTTGTTTGAATACAAAATAGACTGGAGTTAACAGTAGCCTCGAAATTTGCTTTCTTTAATGAAGAAAAACAAACATTATAGTTCCCCCCTGTTATTTTATTGTTTTGTTATATCTGTTTAACTCAGGGGTCGGCAACCCAAAACGTTAAAAGGGCCAAATTGGACCAAAAATACAAAAAACAAATCTGTCTGGAGCCGCAAAAAAAGAAAAGCCGTTTATATAAATCTTATAATGAAGGCAACACATGACGTAAGTGTCTATATTAGCTATAATAGCCTACTATCAAAATGACTTTGTCTCGCAGGCTGAAGCAAATCTTCGTTGACAGAAATGTTGAAATGTAAATATTTATTCTGCACATTAGAAACCATTAGTAAATCAGAAGCTACTCAGAATGAAAGATAACTCCTGGAAATTACTGGCCAAAAGTAAAGATTTGTGTGTCCAAGTTAAAGGCTGTCTTCTTTTAATAGATTTATTACGATCTCTGCAAGCTGGGTAACATTTGCTGTGGTCTGGAACAACAACTATGAGAAATGCAGCCAATATTACATACAGATAATGTGTCATGAGACATGCAAATACAAATTAAATACACAGAGGACATAAGTAAAGGAAATTAAATGAGCTCAAATATAGCTACAAATGAGGCATAATGATGCAATATGTGCATACAGCTAGCCTAAATAGCATATTAGCATCGATTAGCTTGCGGTCATGGATTGACCAAAATATGCCTGATCAATAAATCGATAAAATCGACAAAGCTCACCTCTGTGCATTTACGCACGGCATAAAATGTTTGGTGGACAAATTGAGACAAAGAAGGAGTGGCATAAAACAGGTCTTTCCGTGGCAGCATCGGAGAAAGTTGTACATGTAAACAAACTAGGATGAGTTCAAGGATCGCTGAAAGTAGTAGGACAAAACTGTGCATGTTTAATACAAACAGTGGAATCTCTAACAATTAGGAAGGTTTGTGTCATGTTTGTCCTCCTACAGGAAATATAGTAAATCAAAAAAAATATTTTTTTCTTCGCTTTAGTTGTATTTTTCAATTTGTCGCACTTTTATTATTATTATTTTTATTCTGCAAATTTTTTTAAAAATTTTTATTCGACCCCTTTTACCGTATTGCATTTGCACTATCTTGTTTAGCACATTCATTGTTTATGTTCTTTGTTTGTTTTTTGTTTTGCTTAGTTGTTTTTTTTGTGTTTTTTTTTGCTCCATGCTTTTTTAACCTGTAAAGCACTTTGGTTCAATCTAAAAGTTGTTGAAAACGTGCTATATAAATAAAGTTGACTTGACTTGACTTGACTTGACTTATGTATCTTTTTCCATTTTCACACATCTCTGAAAGAGGTCCAGGGAGCCACTAGGGCGGCGCTAAAGAGCCACGGATTGCTGACCTCCATACTAGGGCCATGTAAATACATGTGGAATTTCTCGGTATTTGCTGGGATTGCTTGTCATAGATGGTGCCTTTAAAACAACTCTGTCAGGCTCTTTTGGTGTTTTTCCTTTTTACAACATTAGAAACCATTAGTAAATTAGAGGCTACTCAGAAGGTGAGATAACCCCTTGAAATTACTGGTGTCTAATGGCCAAAGGTATAGATGTGTGTGTCCAAGTTAAAGGCTGTCTTCTTTTAATAGATTTATTACGATCTTTGGCAAGCTCGGTAATGTTTGCTGTGGTCTGGAACAACATGGCACACAAACAACAACAAATATTTTTGGAATACATGACAATATAATATTTTGATTTTGATCATTTTGAATTTTAAAAGATATACAACAGGGGTCACCAACGCGGTGCCCGTGGGCACCAGGTAGCCCGTAAGGACCAGATGAGTAGCCCGCTGGCCTGTTCTAAAAATAGCTCAAATAGCAGCACTTACCAGTGAGCTGCCTCTATTTTTTAAATTTTATTTATTTACTAGCGAGCTGGTCTCGCTTTGCCCGACATTTTTAATTCTAAGAGAGACAAAACTCAAATAAAATTTGAAAATCCAAGAAAATATTTTAAAGACTTGGTCTTCACTTGTTTAAATAAATTCATTAATTATTTTACTTTGCTTCTTACAACTTTCAGAAAGACAATTTTGGAGAAAAAATACAACCCTAAAAATGATTTTAGGATTTTTAAACACATATACCTTTTTACCTTTTAAATTCCTTCCTCTTCTTTCCTGACAATTTAAATCAATGTTCAAGTAAATTAATTGTTTTTATTGTAAAGAATAATAAATACATTTTACTTTAATTTTTCATTTTAGCTTCTGTTTTTTCGACGAAGAATATTTGTGAAATATTTCTTCAAACTTATAATGATTCAAATTCAAAAAAAATTATTCTGGCAAATCTACAAAATCTGTAGAATCAAATTTAAATCTTATTTCAAAGTCTTTTGAATTTATTTTTAAAAATTTGTTCTGGAAAATCTAGAAGAAATAATGATTTGTCTTTGTTAGAAATATAGCTTGATCCAATTTGTTATATATTCTAACAAAGTGTAGATTGGATTTTAACCTATTTAAAACATGTCATCAAAATTCTAAAATTAATCTTAATCAGGAAAAATTGCTAATGATGTTCCATAAATTATTTTTTTAATTTTTTCAAAAAGATTCGAATTAGCTAGTTTTTCTCTTCTTTTTTTCGGTTGAATTTTGAATTTTAAAGAGTCGAAATTGAAGATAAACTATGTTTCAAAATGTAATTGTCTTTTTTTTCGTGTTTTCTCCTCTTTTAAACCATTCAATTAAGTGTAAATATCATTAATTATTAATAATAACATCGAGTTAAAAGTAAATTGAGCAAATTGGCTATTTCTGGCAATTTATTTAAGTGTGTATCAAACTGGTAGCCCTTCGTGTTCATCAGTACCCAAGAAGAAGCTCTTGGTTTCAAAAAGGTTGGTGACCCCTGATATACAATTTCATGCAGTACATGATTTGTAATGTCAAAAGGGAAAGAAGAAATATATTTAGTGAGAAAAGATGAAGCATTTTATTAACACATATTCTTTTGCAGGCTTTTGCGGGCTACATAATATAATGTGGCGGGCCAGATTTGGCCCCCGGGCCTTGAGTTTGACACTTGTGCTCTATGGCAAAAACAAGTTATTATAGTAATAGTTATAGCTGTAGGAAGATTAGTGGCATGGGTTAATGAATGTTAACTTGTGAATATTAAAACACACATAATAGAGGTAGTAACAGTGTAATAGTGTAAAATCATACTATTATGGTAGAATGATGCTTAGTGTGGTCCAACAAGGCCAAATGTTGAAAGAGCCATATTGGACCAAAAATACCAAAAAAAAAATCTGTCTGGAGCCACAAAAAATCAAAAGCCTTAGATAAGTGTTATAATGAAGGCAACACATGATGTAAGTGTCTATATTAGCTATATTAGCCTACTATCAAAATAGCTATGTGTCGCAAATCTTCGTTGACAGAAATGTAATATTTATTCTACACATGTTTGCAACATTGGAAAACATTAGTAAAACAGAGGCTACTCAGAGGGTGAGATAACTCCTGGAAACTACTAGCAAAGGTATAGATGGGGCGGTATAGCTCGGTTGGTAGAGCGGCCGTGCCAGCAACTTGAGGGTTCCAGGTTCGATCCCCGCTTCCGCCATCCTAGTCACTGCCGTTGTGTCCTTGGCCAAGATACTTTACCCACCTGCTCTCAGTGCCACCCACACTGGTTTAAATGTAACTTAGATATTGGGTTTCACTATGTAAAGCGCTTTGAGTCACTAGAGAAAAACGCTATATAAAATATAATTGATTGATTGATTGAGATGTGTGTGTCCAAGTTAAAGGAAATGGCAGGCTGTCGTATTCTTGTGGATTTATTACAATCTTTGCGAGCTGGGTAACGTTTGCTGTGGTCTGGAACAACATGGCACACAAACAACTCTGAGAAATGCAGCCAATTTTACGTACAAACATGCAAAACTAAATTATATAGAAAGAGGATAAAAGTAAAGGATATTAAATGAGCTCAAATATACCTACAAATGAGGCATAATGATGCAATATGTGCATACAGCTGGCCTAAATAGCATGTTAGCATTGATTAGCTAGCAGGCATGCACTGACCAAATATGCCTGATTAGCACTTCACACAAGTCCATAACATCAATAAAGCGCACCTTTGTGCATTCACGCACAGCATAAAACGTTTGGTGGACAAAATGAGAGAAAGAAGGAGTGGAAGATTTTACATGTAAACAAACTGTTGCGTCACAGTCCACACTATGGTGGGTTCAAGAACCGCCAAAATTAGTAGGACAAAACGATGTTCACCAAATACTGTCATCAGTGAAGCATACACACAAACATATTAAACAGTGGGCTTTCTAACCATTGGGAATGTTTGTGTCATGTTTGTCCTCAAACAAAAAACACACTACAACTAATTATTTTTACCCCATCTTTTTCCATTTTCAATCCTTTTTTAAAAATGCTCCAGGGAGCCACTAGGGCAGCACCAAAGAGCAGGCCTGGCCCTAACCAATCTGGCGCCCTAGGCAAGATTTTAGGTGGCGCCCCCCCCCCCCCCACACACACACACATCGGCAGTGAAGTGTATATACTCACAAGAAACCGAATAGCTTTGTCTTTGACCCTTTTTTTTTACTTAAAGAAAGCAAATTAACATATTATATGAGAATGTTATGTTATGATTATCTTTAACCGAATCACAGCAGTGCTCAAATTAAAAAACAGCATTCCCTCTCATGTGATATTGCTTAATTAACATTGATGATGTGCACTTTAACAACTAGGCTTACAACTATACCTAATATATAAAGGGGTGGAAAAGTGACTATTACCTGCAGGGCAAACATTAGGCAATAACAATGTAAACAAAAAACACCTGCTTAAAAGATCTAATACAAATGTCCCTGAGGAATGTAAGGTGGGAGTACTGTAATTACCTAACGTTACATTATTATTTTCCATAACAATTTAGCCCCCTCCACAATATTAACCCGACGTTAAAACAGAACTAGCTATTTATTGATTAGCAATTGCCGAATCATGTAACATTAGCTTAATGCTAAAAAGCCAGGTTACTATCACATTCTGTAACAGACAAATAATTTCATGTAGGCTAACGTTACCTACCTGCTACCTCTGTCTTTTTCTCGTTTCTCCTCCTCTTCTTTTCTATTTTTTCTTCCCTGGGCACCTGACAGTTTTGGCCGTTTTGACATCTTGTGTTGATTTTTTGATGTGGTAAGAGTCATGATACGGGAAGGGAGGGGGCGCACCGTGCGGGGGGGCGTAATGTTGTAACAAATAATATTTCTATTAAATAGGCTTTACTTTGCATTTTAATTAACGTGGGATTATTTTTTGTATTTAGAAATAATAGTACCAACTTTTTTTTTTCTTTTCTCCTCCAACATTTGTGGCACTGGCGTGGCGCCCCCTGATGGACGGCGCCCTTAGCATTTGCCTATACGGCCTAGGCCACGGGCCGGCCCTGCCAAAGAGCCGCGGGTTGCTGACCCCCCGCTTTAACTCCTTGGACAATGTTTTCTCACAATTAGAGCAGGAGGGCTTTAGACAGGGGACGTCTTAATCTGACCGACCAGATGGATTGTTTCTCAAAAGAGTTTCAGAAATCCATCTGGGCCAACAGTAACTCTTTGGACAAGGGAAACACTTTTTTGAGAACATTCAGGGCGGTTGGACAAATGTTGTATCTAAAGTTTTATCACTTGCATTAGTGGACAAATATTTTGACTCAGGGGCCACATTAAAAAATGTGTCTGGGGCGGCCAAGGTGTATGTGTGTATAAATTATATATACACATTTAAGCTGTAAAAATCTTCTGTACAGTATATGTAATTGAGTCCACTTTTTATAACAGACCACCTCAAAAAAACGGAATGGAATTTTACACTTTTTTACTGAATGGGACACCAAAAATGTACATTAAAATAAAGAGAGTGTGATTTACAATATTAAGGCCCGCAAACAGGTTTTATCCGGCCCACAGGATGAATTTAGTCAGTATAAAAATCAACCTGAAATTTTTGAATGAAAGAAACTGCTGTTGTAAATGTGTCCACTAGATGTCACCATATCAATTCTTTGTATCTTTGTAGATGATGTCACATATGTACAAAATAAACCACATGATGTTAGTACATCAGTCGAGGAAAATGGGCAAACTACATAAATATCATACTGTAATTTGATTTTGATATAATTTTTTTATCTTGATAGATTGAAAATGAACACCAGTGAGTTGACTGATGAACATTATCATATAATTTATTCAGAAAGTGTAAATAACGACAAATAAAGATAGAATAGTATTAACTGCAAAAAATAAGTGTAAAAAAAGAACAACGACATTATGATTTCTACATTTTCAGAATGTGCTTGTTCTATTTTTTTATTTTTTTTATTTTTTATTTTTTTTGTCCTGTCCGGCTTCTAAATATTAAAATATGTTACAAAATAAATAAATAAATACATAAACAAATAAATAAATACATTAATAATGTTTTATTTTTAAACAAATAAAACAATCTGAAGTTGTCTTTATTTATAAGTTATCGTGCTGTGATTGTACCAGTCCGGCCCACTTGGGAGCAGATTTTTCTCCATTTTTGTACACCGCCTATTTGTATGTGTTTAATTTTGTCTTCTACTGTTACTGAATAGCATTATTTTACTTTTTCTAAGATTAAAAGATATTCTGTTTTTGTCAAACCATCGATTTAATTTGTCCATTTATTCTGTTATTATTTGTATTAACTTATGTGTGTTCTTTCATAAACAAAACATGGTCGTAATACTAACTTGAAGTCCTTTGTAACTTTACAAATGTCGTTTATACAAAGATTGAACAATTCTGATCCCAGTATAAATCCCTGGTTATACAAAGATTGAACAATTCTGATCCCAGTATCAATCCCTGGTTATACAAAGATTGAACAATTCTGATCCCAGTATCAATCCCTGGTAATACAAAGATTGAACAATTCTGATCCCAGTATCAATCCCTGGTTATACAAAGATTGAACAATTCTGATCCCAGTATCAATCCCTGGTTATACAAAGATTGAACAATTCTGATCCCAGTATCAATCCCTGGTTATACAAAGATAGAACAATTCTGATCCAAGTATCAATCCCTGGGGTACGCCGCAAGATATCTCTCGTGCTGTTGACATATTTTCACTTATTTTCACGTATTGCTTCTTGTTGGTTAAGTAGTTTTTTACGTGGTTCAGGACAAACCCTCTGATTCCATACAGTTTTAATTTATTGATTAAAATATTATGATTACCGTAATTTCCGGACTATAAACCGCACCAGCTAAATTTAGGGGAAAATACAGATTGCTCCATATATAAGCCGCACCCGAGTATAAGCCGCAGGGTTTTGATGTGTAATTAGCGTAGTATATAGGGGTTCCTGCTACCACGGAGGGGATTGTCGGGACAGAGATGACTGTTTGGGAACGCAAAGCGTCCCATTTATTAACAATAAATCTTTCAATCATTCAATCAAACTTTCACATCTTTGACATGGCGAACAGCATTCGTGCAGAGTACAAATAATACAACGGTGCAAAGTAATACAAAGTGCTCGCCTGTACGTTATCAAAATAACCAGCCTACCGGTATATGAAAAGTCAGTCTTTAATCATTGTGTCATCGTCTTCCTCCTGCGTACTAAAACCACCGAAATCCTCTTCGTCGGTGTCGGAGAAGAACAGGCCGTAAATAAGCCGCACCCTTGTATAAGCCGCAGGGACCAGAGCGAGGGGAAAAAGTAGCGGCTTATAGTCCGGAAATTACGGTAATTGTGTCATATCCATAAATACCGCAGCTGCACTCTGTTTACCATCTATTGCATTGGTCATTTCCACTGTTACTTTGATTAATGTCATTGAGGATGAAATGTTAGCTCTGTATCCTTATTGGTTCTCTGCAAGTGTTATGCTTTTGTTCATGAATTTGTCCAATCTGTTTTTTCAACGATTTTAGAACATTTTGGAAGTAAAGGAACAGGTCTCCACACTGCAAAAACTGAAATCTAAGTATGATTAAATATCTCAAATAAGGGTGATATTTGCTTATTTTCTGTCTGATAAGATCATTCTTCTCACTAAGCAGATTTTATGTTAGAGTGTTTTACTTGTTTTAAGGGTTTTGGTCCTAAATGATCTCAGTAAGATATTACAGCTTGTTACTGAGATTTGATGACCTATATTGAGTAAAACATGCTTGAAACTAGAATATCAACTGTTGCAAAGCTGTGTCATCAACACTCACAAGTATAAAACTACTTTTTCAAAGTAATCATTTCTTACTTCAAGCATGAAAAAAAAAAATTATGATGCAGAGCGCATATCATTATGTCAAGATAATGGCACTAGCATTTACTTAATTTAAGAATATTTTTCAACATATTGAGCAAAAAGGTCTCTTTTTTTTCTACCAAGAAAAGTGCAGTTGTTATTAGTGAGAATATACTTATTTTAAGGTATTTTTGGGTTCATTGAGATTAGCTAATTTTACTTGTTTTGGAAAGTCTTGACAAGCCACATTTTCTTGTTCTATTGGCAGATAATTTTGCTTAGTTCAAATAAAATACCCCTCATTTTTGTATTTTTTTTCTTGTTTTTGAACACTGACTTTTTGCAGTGCAGTCTTGTAAAATCGATACAACTTTTTCTATTTCCATTTTTTCTGTTAATTAAACTGTTTGAATTGACAGGTTACGGGTGTACGTTGAAGATGATCAAATTCCTTCGATAACTGTTTTTTTTTATTGTTTTCATATCCATTCCATGGCAGTTCTGGTGAGGTTTTTCTTTACAATTTTGATGATTTCCTCGTTGGTCATTTGTCCTTGGAAGTGTAATGAATTGTACAGTAAACAGGCTACAGGCCATACCGCTCTTTCATTGCAGCTCCCACGCTCATCAATTCACCCCGAGACTGTCAATAACAACCCCATGCACACCATTTACACAGCAGCAGTTTCCACTCAACACTATGAGTGTCTCACTACCTCAAACTTCCTGTTTGAAACATTATGTACAGAGAGACAAAAACAACAACAGCAAACACAACAATAACAACAACAACAACAGAGCAACATCAGCAAAAACGACATGTACAAATATGATGGTAAAAGTGATAGCAAAGAAGCAGTTAGCGAAATAAATAATGATACAGAAATGACAATGAGCATTATTACACTACAAATGGAGCAATACAAATACCAATAGAAATAGCGCAATTGATAATGAACAATAACAATAATGTACCTCTATTATCAACAATACAGTTGTTCAAATGCAACAATACATATACGTAATGATAACGGGAGATACAAAAGAATGCAGAAAAATGGAGGGGAAGAAAGAGAAGCAACCTATATTAACCTTGTAGATTGTTATAGTAACAATAGGTTAAGCTTTGTCAGTGTGCCATGTGTTACCCAGTTTTCCCTAGGGCCACAACGTTAATATATGTTTGTTGAAACGTGATCATGTGCAAGAGTGTATGTATGTATACGTACTTGTATATGTACAGTATGTGTATATGTGTGCTTGTACAGTGAATGTATATGTACAGTATGTGTATATGTATGTTTGTACAGTGAATGTATATGTACAGTATGTGTATATGTATGTTTGTACAGTGAATGTATATGTACAGTATGTGTATATGTATGTATGTATGTATGTCCAAATAATTGTAATATAATCAACATAGTGATTAACTTTAAAAGTGCATATTACAATTTTTTTCTACATTTAAAACGTGGTCTAGATAACATGTAATGGCGGCTTTTTTGTTAGCATTGATTATGCTTTACAGATCATCTTTAAGCCGCTTTCTGGCCGTCTATTTAGGATTGCTGTTTTGTGGACGGTCCTATTTTGCTGTTTGTTATATTTTTGTTGTGTTTTGTTTGATTGTAAAAGATACACAACTAGCCCTGCGATGAGGTGGCAACTTGTCCAGGTTGTACCCCGCCTTTCGCCCGATTGTAGCTGAGATAGGCTCCAGCAACTCCCCGTGACCCCAAAAGGGACAAGCGGTAGAAAATGGATGGATGGATGAATAAAACAACTATCGAGGAGCTGGTCTGAGAAGTAAAAGAGGAGCCATGTTCATATGTAGTTAATATTCAGTGTTTTATTGTTCATAGTTAATATTGTAAATTCCACTTTCTTTATTTTGATGTACATTTTGGGTGTCCCATTCAGTAAAAATCTGTAAAATTCCATTCCTTTTTTTTGAGGTGGTCTGTCATAACTTTTGGTATTAGTGTTCCTGAAAAAAAGAGACCCAAACACACATACTGTACAGAATTCTTACAGCTAAATGTGTATATATAATTTATACACACATACACATTGCCCCCCCCCCCCCCCCCCCCCCCAGACACATTTCTTCTATCAATGTGGCCCCCGAGTCAAAATATTTGCCCAGTTCTGGACTACAGCGTCAGTTACAATGGCAGACTCGCACAAAGCTCTTAGGGTAAATTTCTACCATATATGAAGAATTCACTGTCGCAGTTCTCTGCCGTGGGTTCCCCTGACCACCACGCACTGGCACGAGAGCCCGGTATTCTGGTTACAATAATGTTTTTATTGAGTCCACTCTGCGGCAACTGCACTCCTTAGTCTATCTTGCTCTCCGTTGTGCTCTCTAGTGTGTGTCTTTCTCTCTCTCTAGCTCCAACTCCAACCACATGTCTCGTTCCGGCTGCTGCTAATAAGGGCGACAGGTGATTAGATAACAAGCCCCAGCTGGGCAATCTACTCACCTGCCGCTGTCTTCGAGGCCGGTTCTTACACACCCCTCCACATTCACACTTAGGAAAAACATCACAAATCGTGCATACTCCAAACTACTTGTTTGGAGGAAGGCAATATTGTTTTACAGATATCTCTGAAAATGCCTTTGTGGTTTGATTTCAAATTTTTGGGACAGATACACACAAATCAGGTACCAATAGGTAAGAAAAGTTGGTTTTGCATGGCAGGTTCACTTCAAATGTGATGTGTTGATTGTTCTACTGATTGAATTAAAAGAAAACATCTGATCTTCAACCAAACAGGTTGACGCATTTTACCTTTATTAAAAGTTCTTAAGGTTTGGTTCCTGGAGATTACTTTACCATACATTTCCAAAAGAAAAAAAAATGTGTATGGCAATCAACAGAGTTGCGAGGAATATCAGTTTGATCACCTTTCTTTACCTTGAGAAAGAGTGACGAGCTAAGATGAGATCAAATGGGCAAAGGGTTCAAACAGCACCCTCAGTCTATTACAGAAAAGTCACAGATTAAAGTATGTGGTCTGTCTATGCAAGCTTCTAGATTCTATCAGTAAAGACTGAACTCATCCTTTTTTTTGGATAACATTTGTTCAAATGTGTCCGTTTGACGTCTTTGCTTCTCAGCTTCAACTTGTCATGATCCATGTCCCAGATCATGTTTTATGTTCTGTTAGTTTTGGACTTCATAGTTCTTGTTTTTTGTGCACCCTTGTTTGTTTTAGGTGACTTATTATTTCCACCTGCCTCTGATTAGGGTTCGCCCGCTCACCTGCTGCCCGAGCACTAATCAGAGGCATTATTTAAACCTGCCTTGCCCTCCAGTCAGTGCTGGAGTATTGTTTGTTGTATGCTATGGACTCCCTGTATCATGCAATGCTCTGTTCATGCCTGTTTTCTGGAGATACCATAGTTCATGCTGATGATTTCATGCTTAGTTCATGCTGCTCGTGCCTTGCCAAGTAAGTTTTGTTTATTTATGCCACACTTAGCGACTTTTTGTTTCATGTCCGTAGTTCAGGCTAAGTGTTAGCTTTTGTTTCCTGCGTTAAGTTGTGCCTTCGCCTTGTGCGCCTTTTGGTTTTCACCTTTTTTTTTTAACATTAAAACCATGTTTTCTTGTACACCGCCTGTCATCTCTGCATCTTGGGGTTCATCACCTCCACATCATGACACAACTGGACTCAAACATCCGTTTTAGGAACTGATCAAAGATCCCACCTTTGATTGACAGTGTCAACATATCTATTTTATGATAGATAGATGCGAGGGTGACTCAAAAAAAGCAGAACCCATAAACTATTCACTAAAGCCAACGAACTTCAGTCTGCGTACAACCATTTCCCAAAGTTTCAATTATTTGGATTGTTCTGCATAAAAGTCTGTTCCTTCCAAAATATGCTCCAATTGACCTTTGCAGCCTTCAGCTCGCCAAAGTGCAACAGAAACAATTGGTGAACTAAAGGCAGCAATCACAGCAAAAATCTAAGAAACCCCTAAAGAGGAATGTTTTTCAGTAATTGGCAATTTTGTGCAACATATGCAAGTTTTCTTTTAATGCCGCAGAGCCCATTTGGAGCATATTTGGGAAAGAACATGACTTATATGCAAAGCGAGGTAACCAAGGTAACCCTGAGGAAATATTTATGAATTTTCTTGAAATGTTCTTGACCTTTGGAGCATTTAATGACATTTTATTTGTTCTGTTTATTTTGAGTCACCTGCTGATATGAAAATTACCCTTCAAAATACAAAATGGTATTTTAAGATCATACATTAAATCAGTTTTTCTGTTGGTCCCTTAGATGAAGATCTGTTTTCCAGCTGTGGTCCGTATAGTGCGCAAGCTGACCTAAGTTGCAATACACTTTTCCGCCACTTGTGGCAGTAATGACAATCCGGAGCTAAAGTCACAGAGATTTTTCTTAAGCGCAAAAATGATGCCTAAAATTGTGAAGCTGTATTTTCATTTGCACTTTAATTGTATTGACAGCTTAGTTGAGATTTGTTAAATATTTTGTTGGAGCTGGAGTCTATCCCAGCTGCACTCGAGCGGAAGATAATTGCATTGTAGATGTCGGGAATATGGTTTGTTGTGACCACAATATGCAGACGACCGCGGGAGGCAGCTTGCAGGTAAAAAAGTATCTAATGCTTAAACCAAAAATAAACAAAAGGCAAGTGCCGCTAAGAAAAGGCATTGAAGCTTAGGGATGGCTATGCAAAACAAAGCAAAAACTGAACTGGCTGCAAAGTAAACAAAAACAGAATGCTGGACGACAGCAAAGACTTACAGCGTGTGGAGCAGCAGATGGCGTCCACAAAGTACATCCGTACATGACATGACAATCAACAACAAAATAGGAGAGCAAGACAAGAACTAAAACACTAAACACAGGAAAACAGCAAAAATTAAGTAATTATTAACACTTATTGGTCTACATATAGAAAAAGGCGCTTGCCTTCTTTTTTTGTGTGTGTTTTTAGGTGGCCCGTCTAATTTAGTTGTGTCCCCCACCTCAAAATAGTCTGGATGTGCCCCTGGATATCGGGTTAGTGCGTCTGCCTCACAATACGAAGGTCCTGGGTTCGATCCTGGGCTCGGGATCTTTCTGTGTGGAGTTTGCATGTTCTCCCCGTGACTGCGTGGGTTCCGGCTTCCTCCCACCTCCAAAGACATGCACCTGGGGATAGGTTGATTGGCAACACTAAATTGGCCCTAGTGTGTGAATGTGAGTGTGAATGTTGTCTGTCTATCTGTGTTGGCCCTGTGATGAGGTGGCGACTTGTCCAGGGTGTACCCCGCCTTCCGCCCGAATGCAGCTGAGATAGGCTCCAGCACCCCCCGCAACCCCGAAAGGGACAAGCGGCAGAAAATGGATGGATGGATGGATGGGTCCTGTGTTTACTTTGTATTAGATCGAAACCAAAACGTGCAGTATTTTTTTTTTTTTTTCAGCTGAACACGCAATACATTCAACAACTGAAATAATAACACTCAAAATATGTTTATAAAGCATATTTCGTCGAAGTTTAGGTAAGCTAAGTTTTTTTTAAACTTTTTTTTATTGAACAACAAACATTAGGGGTGTGGGAAAAATCGATTCGAATTCCAATCGTCATTCTCACGTTGTACGATTCAGTATCGATTCTCATTTTTCAAAAATCAATTTTTTTAAATTTTGTAATTTTAATTTTAATTTTTTTATTAATCAATCCAACAAAACAATACACAGCAATACCATAACAATGCAATGCAATTCAATTCCAAAACCAAACCCAACCCAGCAATATTAGTAACAATTTAAACATAGCAGTGATTAAAAATCCCTCATTGACATTATCATTAGACATTTATTAAAAAAATAAAAATAAAAAAGAACAATAGTGTCACAGTGGCTTACATTTGCATCGCATCTCATAAGCTTGACAACACACTGTGTCCAATATTTTCACAAAGATAAAATAAGTCATATTTTTGGTTTATTTAATAGTTCAAACAAATTTACATTATTGCAATCAGTTGATAAAACATTGTCCTTTACAATTATAAAAGCTTTTTACAAAAATCTACTACTCTGCTTGCATGTCAGCAGACTGGGGTAGATCCTGCTGAAATCCTATGTATTGAATGAATAGAGAATTGTTTTGAATCGGAAAAATATCGTTTTTGAATCGAGAATCGTGTTGAATTGAAAAAAAAAATCGATTTTGAATCGAATCGTGACCCCAAGAATCGATATTGAATCGAATCGTGGGACACCCAAAGATTCACAGCCCTTTTGCACATAATACTCAACATAAACAAACTCGCAATACATTCAACAACTGAAATAATAACACTCAAAATATGTTTATGAAGCATATTTTGTTGAAGTTTGGATAAGCTAAGTTATTTATTTTTTTAATTTTTTATTTTTTTATTTTTTTTTATTGAACAACAAACATCCAATCCAATCCAATCCAATCCACTTTATTTATATAGCACATTTAAACAACAAAAATGTTTCCAAAGTGCTGCACAACAATATTAAAAACAATATTAAAAACAATATTCAAATATTATCCTTAGCTCCACCAATGACTGAATAAAAACCAAAAATAAATAAATACAAAAACAATTTAAAAACAATATACAAATAAATATGATAAAAGACGATTTTAAAGGGTAAAACCAATTAAAACAGTAAATAGAAATCCATCCATCCATCCATCCATCTTGGACAACAGAGGACAGAGGACCACACAACTCACGTAGTGTTAAAACATTGCACATAAACAGCCGAACACACAATACATTCAACAACTGAAATAATAACACTCGTCAAAGTTTGGATAAGCTAAGTTTTTTTTTGTTATTTTTTTTTAATTGAACAACAAACATACACTACCGTTCAAAACTTTGGGGTCACCCAAACAATTTTGTGGAATAGCCTTCATTTCTAAAAACAAGAATAGACTGTCGAGTTTCAAATGAAAGTTCTCTTTTTCTGGCCATTTTGAGCGTTTAATTGACCCCACAAATGTGATGCTCCAGAAACTCAATCTGCTCAAAGGAAGGTCAGTTTTGTAGCTTCTGTAACGAGCTAAACTGTTTTCAGATGTGTGAACATGATTGCACAAGGGTTTTCTAATCATCAATTAGCCTTCTGAGCCAATGAGCAAACACATTGTACCATTAGAACACTGGAGTGATAGTTGCTGGAAATGGGCCTCTATACACCTATGTAGATATTGCACCAAAAACCAGACATTTGCAGCTAGAATAGTCATTTACCACATTAGCAATGTATAGAGTGTATTTCTTTAAAGTTAAGACTAGTTTAAAGTTATCTTCATTGAAAAGCACAGTGCTTTTCTTCAAAAATAAGGACATTTGAATGTGATCCCAAACTTTTGAACGGTAGTGTACATTTATTTCACACAAAAGTCAAGGCACTTTCAACATCAAGGAAAGAAAAACAGAAGCAATTACAGATAGAGTAATAATACTAAAAAAATATGAAAAGAAATAAAGACAAAAAGGGCTACCTAAATCACTTTAAATGTTTTTAACAATGATAATTAATTTAAGGGCTTTTCTACTCTTAATCATTCTCCAATATTTGATTGGTAATTGTAACCCATTAAGCCAATTTGAAAATGTAGGCCTTACTTTCATTAATCGACATTTATGTAGAAAAAATAATAATGTTGACAAACATTTATTTGTATGTTACAGTCGTTTACCCACAACGTGCAGTATTGCCCATCACTCTGCCAGTGAACCCGCCCACCGCACCGTACCCTCGCTCCGATTGGCCAAACCGGCCATCAGTCACTCCTTCCCGCTTCTCCACCCCCTCTCTCGTGCAGCAAGTTCGGTTGCGCTGTCGGCTAGGGGACCGTGGACAGCTCCTGTCTGAGCGGCAGAGCGACACAGGAGGAGGAGAGGGCAGGACATGGACGTGGGGGAGCCGCCGCACAGGCCCGTCTGAGCAAAGATTTAAAAAAAAAAACACTTTTTATGTGCACCTTCCACGGAAGAGACACAAAGAGACCGACGCGGAGAGGCCTTGGGAGGTCCGGGGAACAACCGAGAAAGTGAGAGGAAAGAAGGGGGGGGGAACACGGCTACTGACTACTGACCCATCCCGGCGCATCGGGGGTGAGAAGCGGTGCGAGGACGGGGGAGGAGAAGACGGAGAAACATTTCCGCTCGACCCGATGGACTGAGGACAGATGAATGAAGACCGCCTACACTAACGCCTATAGATGCCTGGCCAAGGATCTGGACGCTTACGCCATGAACACGGACATGACGATGGACGGCATCGGCAACCTGCATGGCGGGGTGGCGGTGGCCCCTGATGCGGAGCTGATGAGCGGCCACAGCCCGCATCACGGCCGCGGGGGAGGAGGCTCCTCCGGGGCGGCGGCGGCGGCCGCCCTGCGGATCCACCAGGACCTGGCCTCCCGCTCCGCCATGGTGTCCGGCATGGCCAGCATACTGGACGGCGGCGGGGAGTACCGCCCGGACCTGTCCCTGCCGCTGCACCACGCCATGAGCGTCCCCTGCGACACGTCCTCGCCCGGGATGGGGATGAGCGGCACCTACACCACCTTGACCCCGCTCCAGCCGCTGCCTCCCATCTCCACCGTGTCGGACAAGTTCCACCACCACCACCACCACCACCAGCGGCTCACCGGGAACGTCAGCGGGAGCTTCACCCTGATGCGGGACGAGCGGGGACTACCGGGCATGAACAACCTCTACAGCCCCTACCACAAGGACCACATGTCCGGGATGGGTCAGAGCCTTTCCCCGGTGCTCGGCAACGGCCTGGGCTCCCTCCATAACACCCAGCAGGGTCTCCACAACTACGGCGGCTGCACCACGCATGGAGGCCACGACAAGATGCTCAACTTCGACCACACCGCCTCCATGCTCACCAGAGGGGACCACCACCAGCACCGAGGCCTGGGTGGCCCGGGGAGCGGGATGATGCCTCACCTGAACGGGATGCATCACCCGGGACACCCCGTGTCCTCCACGGGCCACCACCCCCACCCTCACCTCCATTCTCCATCCCACGGGCCGGTGTTGGCGTCCACCCGGGAAAGACCGCCCTCCTCCTCCGGGACGCAAGGGGTGAACAGTTCGGGCCAGCTGGAGGAGATCAACACCAAGGAGGTGGCGCAGAGGATCACGGCGGAGCTGAAAAGGTATAGCATCCCTCAGGCCATCTTCGCCCAGAGGGTGCTGTGTCGCTCCCAAGGGACCCTGTCGGACCTGCTGAGGAACCCCAAGCCCTGGAGTAAGCTAAAGTCAGGCCGGGAGACCTTCAGGAGGATGTGGAAGTGGCTGCAGGAGCCGGAGTTTCAGAGGATGTCGGCTCTCAGACTGGCAGGTAAGACGTCAAATCCACAGTATACCTTAAAGCTGGTTGTCCCCTATTTTGGGATCCTGATCAATAACAAAAGGCAGGCGAGGTTATGGGGAACGTCCCCGCAAACACATTGATCTCCTCAGCGATCGAGCCAAATACCTAAAAGAATTACGCAAACTAGCTGAGATAGGCTCCAGCAACCCATCGCGACCCCGAAAGGGACAAGCGGTAGGAAATGGATGGATGGATAATATGGAAAAAAGTAAAGGAATAGGACTTTTGTGTTGTTAAGAGGAAAAATCACACTAAGTTAAGTGCATCATGACTGATTAAATCATCATTGTGCTGATTACAACTGTTGTTGAGTAGGAGTGATACAGTAGATAACATCTATTTTGAGTATAAGGCAGGAGGTACTAAAATAGTAAATAAAACAAGTAAAAAGCTTAAAATGAAGACAAGCCTTTTCTAGTTAAATTGTGTATTTTAGCTCTCTTTCGCCCATGTTTTAGTTTCCGTTCAGTTCAGTTCGGTTTCAGTTTATTTCGAACATGCGTACGATACAATGTAAGGCATCGCACAATTCCAGTTGTTTCATTAAAGCACGTCCGAAAAGGAGTAGGAAGAAGCAGAGCTTATTTAATCCTACCCCTTTTCATACCATAGCAAAGTTATCCAATTTCCTTGATCTCTGTAACAGAACAGTGAACAAACCATAGTAAAGATACAAATATTGAATACATAAATAATCTTTGTCTCAATAAAGATTATGTATGTATTTCTTTTTTAAGTTGAATTGTATTCATGCAAATGTACATGACGTAACCCCCGAGCGACAAACTGCCCCCTCCGCCCCGCATTTTGGACACCACTTGTGTAAGGTGAGTACCGGTAGATTAACATTGACAGATCCAGAAGAAGGCTCGAGGGGATCAGGAGATTGAAAGGTTGTCACTTCTGTGGGTCTGGGGCCCCCTCTAGTGAGGAGCCTGGTTTGTGTCCCGACAACAACACAAAAAAAACCCCTCTATTGTCTGCAGGGGACAGAAGTAGCAGTGAGGACCGTACAAAAGAATCAGTTTGGATGATAGTGGAGATGTACTGTAAATTGCACCGAAAAAGTTGAGTGATCCAACAGAGGCTGTACTATAAAAGCAGTGTTTTACTGTTAAATTTTAACCCACAATTGCAGGATTTGTCTAAAAAAATCAAATTTTTGTGATAGTTCAGTCCCTGTTAGAAAAGCTGGGCTGCAGGTGTGGTATTTGTTTTATCCCACTCTTATGCAGTGTAGTGTGAAAAAGTGTGATTTATTGTCATTTATTTCAGTAATCAATATGTTGGAATCCCAAAACAATAGAGACAAAAATTAAGCGAACGGATCAAAATAAAGTGAAAGAGGGAGGAGAATGTTTAAAACAATCATATTATGGCTTCTACATGAAGAACTTTCAGTCATCAAGCGCAAATAAAATACAAATGAAATATCTAGTATAATAACAAGATAGTGTAAAAAGTATGTACTATTAGCTTGAAAACATGATTAAAAGTTGTCTTTTTTTTACATTTTGAATCAATTGAATTGTTTAAAATGCTAATTTTGGTTTGGGTAAAAGGCAATTTACAACACTTTGTCAGTAGCAAATATAACAATATATATATTTTAAAATAATGTGTTATTCTGCTGGAACTTGTGATTTAGGGCTATATAAATAAACATTGATTGATTGATTGATTGAAAACATCAAATTGATTATAAGCTGTCATATTTTGACATTTTTAATCAACTGAATTGTTTAAAATGTTTATTTGGGTTTGGGTAAAAGGCAATTTACAACACTTTGTCAGTAGCAAATATGAAAATATATACATTTTTAAATAAATGTATGCTGTGTTATTATACTATAAAGTTAAAAACATTTTTGTTTAGACTGTGGTCCACAAATACAATTAAGGGTAATAAAAGTGCTTTTTTTAAATGGAATAATTATATGGAATTATTTTGTAAAAACTATTACATTTATACAAAATTTAAGGAAATTAAAAAAAAGGGTTCAAGATGTTCATCATAATTCTTGTTCACAAAGTACACAGAACAAGAATTATGATGAACATCTTGAACCCTTTTTTTCCTTCTTCTTTTTAATTGAGACAAAGATTATTTATGTATTTAATATTTGTATGCTTACTATGGTATATTATTTATTTATTGTTTATTTGTTCACTGTTCTGTTACAGAGATCAAGGCAATTGGATAACTTTGCTATGGTATGAAAAAGGGGTAGGATTAAATAAGCTCTGCTTCTTGCTACTCCTTTTCGGACGTGATGTCATGAAACAACTGGAATTGTGTGATTCATTACGTTGTATCGTGTGCATGTTCCAAATAAACTGAAACTGAACTGAATTGAAACTAAAACATGGGCGAAAGAGTGCTAAAATACACAATTTAACTAGAAAAGGCTTGTCTTAATTTTAAGCTTTTTACTTGTTTTATTTTCTATTTTAGTACCTCCTGCCTTACACACAAAATAGATGTCATCTACTGTATCACTCCTACTGGAATTGTGTGATGCATTACGTTGTATCGTATGCATGTTCCAAATAAACTGAAACTGAACTGAACTGAAGTATTTTCAACAATGAATAATTGGTTTAAGACTGATATGTAACTTAACCAACCTCTTTCATGTGTTCAAAACATTCCAAATTCAGTTTAAATAAATAATTTTTTTAAATTTTCTTTTAAACAAATATTTATTCCTCACCATAATGACCTGCGTTTCGGTCAATCAAAATGATCTAAACTGTATCATCTGTTTTTATTCATTAGAATACAGGCTTTTAGTGGAAATATTTTAAAAAAAACACGCAATACGTAAACTCAATAATGTATTTAATATTGTCTGAACTATACTGTTGATATCAAGGCTGTGTTTTGATATGGAATTTCCAACATTTTCTTTTCTTAACACTAATCAAGATTTTTGACTGTTAAGCGTTGATCAATGCAAGTATTTTTGTCAATAACTACATTGAAATGTGTCCAAAACGGAGACAAGAGTGCAGATACATATTTGCTCCAATTGACGAAAGCTTTACATTACCAACAGTTTGTGCTGGAGCTCTGGCTGATGAGATTATCCCTGCACTATTACGCCTGTTCTTTGATTCCTCGATTCCCGTCTATTGACCCTGTGACAGGGCTTGTTTGATTCGGAGAGCTGTTGTTTGATTATAGATTAACAGGAAATGCCTTGAGTGATGGAGGAGGGGTGAGCAGGCGAGGGCGCTTCCACGGTATGTGTGTTGTAAAATGGCAGCATGCAGACACACTAAGCAGCATCCTCCACTCATGCTGTCTGCTGGAGATGTGATGTGCCTCTTCCGCTCCTCCGCTCACCCCAGCTGACTTTTGCACCGTGCAACACCCTCTTCTTCCTCTTGCATCAGTAAATGACAGTAAATTGAGTGTACTTGTCTACATATTGTACATCTATTTTCCAGTGTTATCGATGATTTTATCACAATTACACGCAGTAAATTGTAACGAGATTATATTTTTCATAGACAGTGCATGGAACAAATCTTCTCGACATACATACATTTATTTTGGCATCAATTTACATGCTGAAATGATATATACCAGGCCTGGGCAATTATTTTGACACGGGGGCCAAATTTAGAGAAAAAAATGTGTCTGGGGGCCGGTATATCTATTTTTAGGAAAACTAATACAAAACCTCACAATAAAGTCTGATTGAATGATAAAAATGTTATGACAGACCGCCTTAAAAACGGAATGGAATTTTATTTTTTTCTATGAACAATAAAACCCCAAATATTGAGAACATATGATCGTCACACACCCTCTCAATCGGCATATTTTACAATCAAGCCAAATGCAACAAACACAGCAAAATATGAACGTTAAGGGTAAAAAAAACAAAAAACATCTACAATCTGATATATCACTAAGCTTTAGAACTTTCTTGTAATGCGGGTATCCCTGACACCCGCATTTCAGGCTCTGGAAACACTCTGTGGAAACGCTCCCCACCCACACTGCTTGGTGCCTCGTCTGACCTGCTGTGACGTAGATTACCATACTAACTAGTAGAGTTGTACGGTATACGGGTATTAGTATAGTACCGCGATACTTATGAATCATATTCGGTACCATACCGCCGCTGAAAAATAGCGGTCCGCCACACCCTAAGATTTTTTGTTAAAATAAAGCCAATAATGCCATTTTTTCTAGTCCCCTTTATTTAGAAAAGTATCGAAATAATATTGGTATCAGGACAACACTAGTCACTAAAATATCATGCAAAAGCGCAGATTCCAACCATTGAAAAACTTTGTATAGTTCATAGGGCTGCAACAACTAATCGATTAAATCGATTAAAATCAATTATAAAAATAGTTGGCGATTAATTTAGTCATCGATTCGTTAAATCTATGCTATGCGCATGTGCAGAGGCAATATTTTTTTTATTTTATATATATATATTTTTTTTTAAAATAAGCCTTTATTTATAAACTGCAACATGTACAAACAGCTGAGAAACAATAATCAAAATAAGTATGGTGCCAGTATGCTGTTTTTTTTCCAATAAAATACTGGAAAGGATAGAATGTAGTTTGTCTCTTTTATCCGATTATTAATCGATTAATCGAAGTAATAATCGACAGATTAATCGATTGTCAAATTAATTGTTAGTTGCAGCCCTAATAGTTCACTGCACATCATAATGGCAGCTACACTTTCCATCTTAAAGATCTAAAAAAAATATTTGGGAATGTCCGGCGGGCCAGATTGAAAATCTTAACGGGCCGCATGTGGTCTTAATTTTCCCAGGGCTGATATATACGGTAGTGTCATTACCATCAATTTTCCCTGTGCAGATGGCAGACTCAACTTTTGTCTTTTGAGTATTACAGTTTTTTCCATTTGCTTACACACAATTTTACTAACTGTGTGTCTTTTTTCAAAAGGATTTACACACATTCAATTTTCTTGATTTCTAGATTATTTGCAAAATGACACACTTCGGTCCAAAACACATGCACATTTATCATTTGTCATCTCACTCCCACAGACTTCAAATGATAAGACACTATTGGAGTGAGTTACCCAGAACAGTGATAAATACAAAACACATTTGTAAAAACCCCTATTTTACTATAAGAAATCACATTTTTGGGACATTCTGCCCAACCTTTTTAGCATATGTGATGAATGATTACTGTAACTTGACAAAATATATTGGCAAATCCACAGCAATCGTCATTGTTTACTTTGAAGTGGGCCTATACGTAAGGACCTAAAGAGAAAGTAAAAATATCCTGTAATCTTTTCAAGAACTGCAAAATGCAAATATTTATTTTTACCCCAGTCAGGTAAAGTAACATACAGTTTTTTCCATTTGCTTACACACAATTTTACTAACTGTGTGTCTTTTTTCAAAATGGATTTACACACTTTTCCAAACACAACATTCAATTTTCTTAATTCCTAGATTATTTGCAAAATCACACACTTCGGTCAAAACATGTGCCCATTCATCAAAATAAAGCAAGCATTTGTAAAAATGCAGTTTTATTGTCATCTCACTCCCACAGACTTCAAATGATAAGACACTATTGGAGTGAGTTTCCCAAACAGTGATAAATACAACACACATTTGTAAAAACCCCTATTTTACTATAAGAAATCACATGTTTGGGGCATTTTGCCCGACCTTTTTAGCATATGTGATGAATGATTACTGTAACTTGACAAAATATATTGGCAAATCCACAGCAACCGTCATTGTTTACTTTGAAGTGGGCCTATACGTAAGGACCTAAAGAGAAAGTAAAAATATCCTGTAATCTTTTCAAGAACTACAAACTGCAAATATTTATTTTTACCACAGTCAGGTAAAGTAACATACATTTTTTTCCATTTGCTTACACACAATTTTACTAACTGTGAGTCTTTTTTCAAAAGGATTTACACACTTTTCCAAACACCACATTCAAATTTCTTAATTCTTAGATTATTTGCAAAATTACACACTTCGGTCAAAACATAAACCCATTTATCAAAATAAAGAAAGTATTTGTAAAAATGCAGTTTTATTGTCATCTCACTCACACAGACTTATCATTTTATTTATTTTTTTCATTTATTTATTTTATTTCAGGCAATGACATAAAAAAGTACAAAGTTGACAACACATAATAATATAATTTAATATAGTGCAAAAGGTAATGTATAGCATGTAATGTCTGATTGTCCAGTTTTGCCTGAAAGGGAGTGGGAAGAAGATAACTTATTTAATAATTTTAATTAATGACTTTAATGAATGATTACTGTAACATGACAAAATATATTGGCAAATCCATAGCAATCGTCATTGTTTACTTTGAAGTGGGTCTATACGTAAGGACCTAAAGAGAAAGTAAAAATATCCTGTAATCTCTTCAAGAACTGCTCAACAATGATGCTGCAAACTGAACATATTTATTTTTACCCCAGTCAGGTAAAGCAACATAACACAGTCGTCAACAATGACATGCAGTACAAATTAAAATCTGAGACAAATACAGTTTTTTCCATTTGCTTACACACAATTTTTCTAACTGTGTGGCAAATCCATAGCAATCGTCATTGTTTACTTTGACTATACGTAAGGACCTAAAGAGAAAGTGAAAATATCCTGTAATCTTTGCAAGAACTGCTCAACAATGATGCTGCAAACTGCAAATATTTATTTCTACTGCAATTGAGGGGATTATTATGATGCGTTCAAGGGCCATAAGACTCTTGAACGCATCATAATAATCCCCTCAATTCCCCCCCAAAATGGATTAACTCGCTGGAATATAAAGACAATACAACATACATCCATAAACGTGGATGCATATGCAAAAGTGCAATATATTTATCTGTACAGCAATCTATTTATTTATATCTGCACCTTATTGCTCTTTTATACTACCATGAGCTAATGCAACAACATTTCGTTCTTATCTGTACTGTTAAGTTCAAATTTGAATGACAATAAAAAGGAAGTCTAAGTCTAAAGTAACATCACAGTAGTCAACCAATGACATGCAGTATGAAATTAAAATCTGAGACAAATAAAAAGGTTTAAAAAAAAATCTGGAGATAAAGATGATCACAATCCTAGTGTGAAAATGTGTGTATCACAATCATTATCTGTGTGCAAGATGTGAAGATGTGTGTATCACAATCCTTATCTGTGTGCAAGATGTGAAGATGTGTGTATCACAATCGTTATCTGTGTGCAAGATGTGAAGATGTGTGTATCACAATCCTTATCTGTGTGCAAGATGGGAAGGTGTGTGTAAAGCATTGTGTGTAATATTTCTCAAAAACTGTAAAGCAGAGTCTATGCTTAATATTAGGCAAATCTGCACAATGGTTTTGCTTACTGTGTGTACACTTTGTTAACTATGTGAACTAAAGATGTCCGATAATGGCTTTTTTGCCTATATCCGATATTCCGATATTGTCCAACTCTTAATTACCGATTCCGATATCAACCGATACGATATATACAGTCGTGGAATTAACACATTATTATGCCTAATTTTGTTGTGATGCCCCGCTGGATGCATTAAACAATGTAACAAGGTTTTCCAAAATAAACTGTTCTGTTGTGTTTATGTGGTGTTACGGTGCGGATGTTCTCCCGAAATGTGTTTGTCATTCTTGTTTGGTGTGGGTTCACAGTGTGGCGCATATTTGTAACAGTGTTAAAGTTGTTTATACGGCCACCCTCAGTGTGACCTGTATGGCTGTTGACCAAGTATGATTTGCATTCACTTGTGTGTGTGAAAAGCCGTAGATATTATGTAATTGGGCCGGCACGCAAAGGCAGTGTCTTTAAGGTTTATTGGCGGTCTGTACTTCTCCCTACGTCCGTGTACCACTCCGTACAGCGGCGTTTTACAAAGTCATACATTTTACTTTTTGAAACCGATACCGATAATTTCCGATATTACATTTTAAAGCATTTATCGGCCGATAATATCGGACTGCCGATATTATCGGACATCTCTAGTGTGAACATTTAAAGTATTTAGTATGTAAGCAATTGGAAAAAACTGTATAAAACAGGGTTCCTCAACATTTTTTTCCACCAGGGACCCGTTTAAAGTATGCATTATTTTTCACGGACCGGCTTTCCATGTGTGTCAGATAAAAACAGCAAAAAAAATTAGCATGAAAAATCAACTCACCGTAAGACTGAAGAAGTGGGAGCCCTGGGCGTGTTTCTTTGCGAAGACATAGTCCCTGGCATGTTGATGGCATATATTGTATACCAGTGTTTCCTAACCATAGGAAAGAGCGCCTCCTAGAATGTAATATACACTATATTGCCAAAAGTATTTGGCCACCCATCCAAATGATCAGAATTAGGGTGTATGGTTGTTTTTCAGGAGCTGGGCTTGGCCCCTTAGTTCTAGTGAAAGGAACTTTGATTGCTCCAGGATACCAAAACATTTTGGACAATTCCATGCTCCCAACCTTGTGGGAACAGTTTGGAGTCTGGTGTGGATGAACTTGACTGGCCTGCACAGAGTCCTTACCTAAACCTGATAGAACACCTTTGGGATGAATTAGAACGGAGACTGAGAGCCAGACCTTCTCGACCAACATCAGTGTGTGACCTCGCCAATGCGCTATTGGAAGAATGGTGGAAAATTCCTATAAACACACTCCGCAACCTTGTGGACAGCCTTCCCAGAAGGGTTGAAGCTGTAATAGCTGCAAAAGGTGGACCGATTTCATGGTGAACCCTATGGGTTAGGAATGGGATGGCACTTCAAGTTCATATGTGAGTCAAGGCAGGTGGCCAAATACTTTTGGCAATATAGTGTATGTGTTTTTTCAGCTGTGGTCCGTATCGGCAGCAGCGGTGCTCAGTTAAAATACACTTTTCCACCAATATAAAACAAAGTTTAGTTTAGTTAAAAAACATATTTATTATTAATTTAATTTATTTCAGCACAACATAATACATCCATCCATCCATCCATCCAAATTGTACGTAAATGTATTGTTTATTTGATTAGTACTTATTTTTCAAATCGGCCTGACCTAAGCCTAAGGTTTATTTGTTCAATTAATAATAATCTTTATGATTGACACATGCTTATATATAATTTGACAAGGTAGTAAAACTGTAAGTAGGTTAAATATAAGTATTGAATATGATCAAAATCAAGAGTAAGATTACTAATTCAGGGTTAATATTGTAGTGGGCCCCGGGCTTCTCTGTAGTGAAAAAGTTGGGTTAAGAACTCCTGCTATATACAATGACAATTAGCCTTTGGCTACAATCCGGCACATTACCACCAGACCTTCGTAACTTAGACTCAATATCCCTCTTCAAATCAAGACTCAAAACACACCTATTCCTGACTGCTTATTCATTGTAAATCTTATCGATCTTTGTTGTTGTTGTTGTTTTTATCCAATTGATTTTATTGTTTTGATTTCGTACAGTGTCCTTGAGTGCCCAGAAAGACGCCTTATAAGTAAAATGTATTATTATTATTATTATTATTATTATTAACATTGTATATAGGGTTGGGTATCGAGTATCGAGTATCGATTGGAACCGGGACTAACTTTCCGATTCTCCCAGAATCGTTCAAAAGTTTAAATTTAGATTCCTATTTTCGATTCCAGTCCGCCGACCGGAAAAAAATATGACACCAACGAAGAAGCGCCCACCGCCGGAAGTGTTAGCATAGCCGAGCGAGCGAGTCAGTCAAGCTCAAGCATGGATAGCGGGCGTCGGCGGTCGAAAGTGTGGCTTTACTTTACAAAAAAAAATGAAATAACCGCGAAATAACAGAGCTCCATGTCCACCAAGAAACGAGTGGAGAGAGAGCTGCAGATGTACCAGGACGTTCCACCGATACTTATGTCTGACGACCCTGCTGCATGGTGGTGGAACCAACAAAAGACTTATCCTTTGCTGTCATATCTCGCTTTCTCCTATTTATGCGTTCAAGCTTCTTCCACACCCAGCGAACGTGTATTTTCCACAGCAGGAGACACTATCTGTCCAGAACGCTCACGCATCCTGCCTGAGAAGGCGGATATGGTCATTTTCCTAAACAAGAACTGTCTCTGATTTTATACTGTACCAGCTGCTAATCTGGACTGGGTTTTGCAAGTTGTTTCTTATTGTTTATTTGCTTTTCTGCACCAGGTTAGCCCATCAGTGGGAGCACGGTAACATTTTTAAGTACCTGCAGCATCATACACGTGTGTGTGTAAATGTGTTTTCATGAGGTTTCCTGCAGCATCATACACTTGTGTGTAAATGTGTTTTCATGAGGTTTCCTGCAGCATCATACACTTATGTGTAAATGTGTTTTCATGAGGTTTCCTGCAGCATCATACACTTGTGTGTGTAAATGTGTTTTCATGAGGTTTTCAAAAATAAAGCTCTCTTGAGGAAAGTGTACCCCTGGGAAAATGTATTCATAATTTATAATATTTATATTCAAGTTCATAGATTTGATATTTATATTCTAGTTGAAAACAGCCCTGTGAGGAATTTATAGTAAAGTTCATAAAAAGTTAATAGAATTAAAATTGTTGGAGAATGTCAGACTATTTCATTCAGAAAGACTGTAGGTTAGCTAGCTCATTTAAAATATCCTAAACATTTTTTTGACACTGCCTCTTAAAAGAATCGGAATCGAGAATTGTCAGGAATCGGAATCGAAACAAAGAATCGGAATCGTTCGAATTCAAACGATACCCAACCCTAATTGTATATGTCCATTAATGTGCATTGTCCCATGTACTATAACAAAGGAGTTGTAATATACATCTATTAACAAGCTTATTGTTTCGGTGCGGCCCGGTAGCAAATGCGTCACAGGCCGGTACCGGTCCCCGGACCGGTGGTTGGGGACCTCTGTCATAAAAAGACCAAATTCACAGGCCATTTTAGCTTAACGTGTACCGAACATGAAACATGCTGGGCGATTTAACTGTTATTTGTTCCCTGTTGATGGAGTTTTTAGTTCAGTTTTTTTTTTACCGAGAACTACCATTCGTGCAGAGAGTCAATATTGTCAAAGGAGATGATCAGTTGCTGTTGTTGGGACAGTGGCCGTGCAGGGATTACTGTAGCGCTATGTTTCTCTTTGCCAATATGATTTTTCGAATGACAGGAAGCAGCAAATCCTTGATCAACAACGCTATAGCCAGCTCAAAGAGCTGAGGTCGCAGGTCAGAGCTGCAACACAGCTTTATACGATGTGGCAAATGTAGAAGCTGCAGGGGAAAGATACTTGCAGCCACCGGAAGGGTTTGCAGTCAGCACTATTTTCTGCCAAATTTCTCCAAGGAATATTATGTAAGGGATCATGTTTGACTGAAAAAGGGACATGCTCTTGTAAGAGCTCTACCCAGTGCAATTTTGAACTAATTTTGTACTGACTTATAGTGACAACTGTCAATGTCTCAGAAAATTTAGGGATTAGATTTCATTTTCTTGGATCATTGAGCATTCACACATTTGGCTTTCTACACCAAAATGTGTCTATTTATTAAACTTCTTCAACTTCTTCTTCTTCTTCTTCTCTAGATTTTGGTGCGCTCTACCTCACACATTTTTCACCCGATTCAAACCATTCCAACTTCAAACTGTTCAGCCTATTCGGGAATCGTGGGTTTCCCTTGAAAAATTCCAAAAATTCCCAGATTTCCTAGAATTCTAGGTTTTCAGGGACATTTTTCACATTCAGAATTAATTGGCATTTTTCACACTTCCACCATTTCCACATTTTTCAACCCATTCAAACCATTCTACCTTCAACACATTCCACCATCTTGGAAATTCAAACTACCTTTTTTCTAAGTTAAAAAAATATTCCAGGTTATGCCAGAATTCCTGTTTTTCCAAAGCCCTATTTCCCCTCTTTTTTCTGGCGACTACTCCTTCCACCTTTTTTAACGCATTTCAACCGTTCTACCATACTTGCCAACCTTGAAACCTCAGATACCGGGAGGTGGGGGGTGGGGGGGCGTAGTCGGGGGTGCGGCGGGGGGGCGTGGTTGGGGTGCGTGGTTAATAGGGGAGTATATTTACAGCTAGAATTCACCAACTCAAGTATTACATATATATATATATATATATATATATATATATATATATATATATATATATATATATATATATATATATATATATATATATATATGTATGAAATACTTGACTTTCAGTGAATTCTAGCTATACATATATATATATATATATATATACATATATATATATATATATATATATATATATATATATATATATATATATATATATATATATATGTATATATATATATATATATATATATATATACATATATATATATATATATATATATATATATATATATATTATTATACATATAAATAAAATAAATACTTGAATTTCAGTGTTCCGGAGGCTATCCAGTAGATGGCAGTATTGTCCTGTTTAACTTCTCCGTTCATGACTGAGTATATCATTTCGGCCACCGTGTTCAATGGAGAAGTCTGTTCTACAAAATGTACAGGCAACATTAACCTTCCCCTTCGAATTGTCCTGGATGAACTGAAATTCTTGTTTCCATTCGTTTTGGAACTTGCAAGCGTATTTCTTCATCTTGCTCGTCGACGGCGTCGCCATGTCTGTAACTTCCTCGTTCTTCTGCTTCGTCTCCTTGTTGTGTGCGCAGTTGTGTACTCTACTCTCTAAAAGCCGTAGATGTTATGATGTCATTGGGCAGGCAAGCTGTTTATATCGTGGGAAAGTGGACGTGAGAACAGGCTGTCCCCACTCACGTCCGCATTGAGCTGGAGGGGGCGTGGCCTCCAGCTCCGGCTGAATACCGGGAGTTTGTCGGGAGAAAATTTCTGCCGGGAGGTTATCGGGAGAGGCGCTGAATACCGGGAGTCTCCCGGTAAAACCGGGAGGGTTGGCATGTGTGCGTTCTACCGTCAAAACACTCCACTTAATCAGGACAAAAAACAAAGTTGTTTTTTTAACTGGAAAAATTTCCAATTTTCCCGTAATTCCAGGAACTCTGTAATACCATTTCTCAATTCAATGTATTACTACATGTTCCTGGAATTACTACTTCCACATTTCTCGACCGATGTGAAAAATTCAAACACCAACTATTTCAACTCGTTTACACCATTCAAGTTTATTTCAATTTTTTTTTTTAAATCCTGCTTTTCTCGAAATTCCCATTGAAATCAATGGGACATTCTTCAAAGTTCCACAACTCCCACATTTTTTATCTGATTCAAACTGTTCCAACTTCAAAATATTCAGCCTGTTTGGGAATTGTGTGCTCCACTTCAACAATTCTTAAAAAAAATTCCAGGATTTCAGTTCAACTTTAGCATTGGAACATTCACACACAATTCCTTCAGGAATTGCCTCATCTAGTTTTCATTATCATCCGACAAGCTTGTTCAAGTCCTAGCTCCACACCAGTTATGTGAAAGAAGTTCTATAATCAAAGTTTTATACTGCTTTAAAAATCTGACTTTATAATTCCTGGCGATCACAGCAATCAGTCGTGATTTAGTAATACAGATCATAGTGTTAGGTTACCTCCAGCTTTGACGGCAAAGTAAAAAGTCAAACATAAACAATTAGCAGGATTACAAACAACACACAACTGATTTTTCATTTACTTTGTACAGTTGAAGGCCGAGGAAAAAAAATCTATTCCCTAGATTCCCCTTTGTGAACACTTTCTGGCGACTGAGTGACACTCAAAGGCAGGCCTGGGCAATTATTTTGACTCGGGTGGCCAAATTAATAGAAAAAATGTGTCTGGGGGCCGGTATGTCTTTTTTAGGAACACTAATACAAAACCTCACAATAATGTCTGATTGAAAGCTAAAACGTTATGGAATTTTACTTTTTTTTTTACTGAATGAGACACCCAGAATGTGCATGAAAATAAATAATGTGGGATTTACAATATTAACTATGAACGATAAAACCCTGAATATCGACAACATATGAACGTCACACCCCCTCTCCATCGACATATTTTACAATCAAGCGAAATGCAACAAAAATGCAACAAACGCAGCAAAATATGAACGCGAAGGGTAAAAAGAAACCCCACCTACAATCTGATATATCTGATATATCCCTAAGCTTTAGAACTTTGTTGTAAAAATCTTCCTGACATCCGCATTTCAGGCTGGCCACTCTGGATACACTCTGTGGAAACGCTCCCCACTCGCACTGATTGGTGCCTCGTCTGAGCTGCTGTGACTTAGATTACCATAGTAACAAGTATATCATGCAAAAGCGCAGATTCCAACCATTGAAATACTTTGTATAGTTCAAGTTTTACAGTCATTTGAAAACATCACTGCACATCATAATGGCAGCTACAGTTTCCATTTTAAAGATGTAAAAAAATGATTTGGGAATGTCCGGCGGGCCAGATTAAAAAGCTTAATTTGGCCAGATCTGCTCTAAAGAAAATTTCATGTCACAATTATAGTAACCAAAATTATCACCATTATCAAAAAGTACACAAACCGAAATCTGTTAACCACATTTTTTTTGGAATGTATTTAGAAATACACAACAGACACACAACTGTCCTTGGCAGACAATACATTGAATATTGTGCTTCCTAAGAGCCTAGTTAATGTTATTTGAGTGTTTAAAAATTTAAATGTTTCAAAAATGTTCAATTACAGGTTCACGTCCTGTTGTGAACACATCTACCACTGTGTTCTAAGAGAGCACAGCCTGTAGGTTGAAGAGTTTAAGTGCTCAGACAGCAATGATTTTATACAAACTTATATTGGGGTTTGGCGTTTGTAACGGGGAAAGACGTTAAGATGTCTTGTATTAATTGTGCGATATGTACAAAAATATGTATCCCGACTAGGGCTGCAACTAACGATTCATTTGATAATCGATTAATCTGTCGATTATTACTTCGATTAACCGATTAATAATCGGATAAAAGAAACAAACTACATTTCTATCCTTTCCAGCATTTTATTTTAAAAAAAACAGCATACTGGCACCATACTTATTTTGATTAATGTTTCTCAGCTGTTTGTAAATGTTGCAGTTTATAAATAAAGATTTATTTAAAAAAAGAAAAAAAAATATTTTTTTATTTTTTAAAAGCCTCTGCGCATGCGCATAACATAGATCCAACGAATCGATGACTAAATTAATCGGCAACTATTTTTATAATCGATTTTAATCGATTTAATCGATTAGTTGTTGCAGCCCTAATCCCGACATACATGTACTAGCTAATTTTATATCCCGATAACAATATATATCACAATATAGTATTTTCCTGTAGATCAGATATATACACACACAAGACAAATGTACATTTTGAGTTTGAGTTTGAGTTTGAGTTTGAGTTTATTTCGAACATGCAAGCATACAACATGATACATCACAATTTCCAGTTTCTCTTTTCAACATGTTCGAAAAGGAGTAGGAAGAAGCAGAGCTTATTTAATCCTACCCCTTTTCTTTTACATACCAGTTTCTAAAACTTTTGTTCACTTCCTGTTCTCAATTTATCCATTTCATATGATGAGATAAGTCAGATTATTTTGAGAGTGAAAGAATGGATGAATTAAATAAATTCAGTATTCTTCTTCTTTGTACTTTGTAAACACTTTAAGTTTGAAGAGTTACGTTTGGTTACGTTTGGTTACATTGGTTATGTTTATAGTTATGTTACCTTTAATTTGGCTATTATGGTGTCATTTTGATCATTGTTTTGATTATATTATAATTGTAATATTTGAATGATGGTAAATGAATGTGTTGTAGCAGTTGTGGATGTCACTAATGTGGCGGTTCGAGGAAACACTCGGTTGCTTTTCCAAACACGTCTTTAATGAACTGCCAACATAATAATGCTTAACAGTTTAATGGCTTTGTAAAAACACTGAGACAAAGTCAAAGTTCATGGTGTTTTGGAAAAAGCACCATTTTTTTCCTCACAGTTTTCCACTAACTTGAAATGTTTTGCCAAGAGGATTATTTATCATGTGTACGTTTTCAGAATATGCTTGTTCTATTTTTGGCCAAAGAAAACAATTTTGAAGTTGTCTTTATTTTTAAGTTATCATCCCATGATTTTACCAGTCCGCCCCGCTTTGCTTATATGTCCTCATTTTTATTTATAAAACACATTTATAACAAAGACAAGGCAATGAAAAAATATTGTTGTATTGTTAGTACCGGCCCTTCTTTTCAACAGTTTATAATAGGGCAGGGGTCTGCAACTCAAAACGTTGAAAGAGCCATATTTGACCAAAAATACAAACAGAAAAATCTGTCCGGAGCCGCAAAAAATTAAAAGCCTTATATAAGTGTTATAATGAAGGCAACACATGATATCAGTGTCTATATTAGCTATATTAGCCTGCTATCAAAGGCTGACATAAATCTTCATTGACAGAAATATTGTATTTTAATTGTTATTCTACACATTTGCAACATTGGAAATCATTAGTAAAATGGAGGCTTCTCACAGGATGAGATAACTTCTGGAAATTACTGGCTCAGAATGGCCAAAGGTTTATAGATGTGTGTTGTCAAAGTTTAAGGAAACGGCGGGCTGTCTTCTTCTAATGGATTGATTACAATTTTTGCAAGCTGGGTAACATTTGCTGTGGTCTGGAACACACCGTTGCATTTTGTGGCTTTTAATGCCTCACAATCAAACACTTTTATGTTAAAATGCTGAACAGATGTTTATTGGCATTAAGTAAACATCTGTTCAGTATTTCACAATCAAACACTTTTATGTTAAAATACTGAACAGATGTTTATTGGGATATGTTAAAATACTGAACAGATGTTTATTGGGATAAGGTAAAATACTGAACAGATGTTTATTGGGATATGTTAAAATACTGAACAGATGTTTATTGGGATAAGGTAAACATCTGTTCAGTATTTTAACATAAAAGTGTTTGATTGTGAGGCATTAAAAGCCACAAAATGCAACGGGTCCATCAGACCCACAGACGCTGGCTGAGTAACAACAATATGAACATTACACAAAGGATGCTTAGTCTGTCGCAAAATGATTGTCAGATCTTCACCGTATCAAGTCCCACCAGACGTTTTCTTTTTAAGATTTTTTTTTTCCCTCAAAAACGTTCCTTAAGGAAATCCTCGGGGCAGTTCCTACGGTAGGAAAATGCTCCAAAGGTGCAGCTTTGAAACATCTCCCAAGCTTTATCTCTTTTCGGGGGGGCGGGGGGTATTATGTGATTGTCCGGGGAATTGAACACAAGAGCAGAGGCAGCAGCAGCCCGATGAATTATTGATGGGAATCTCGGCGTGACCCTCCTCGGTCTGCTCACTTCACTTCTTCTTCACCTCACAGCCGGGTTAACCAGGCAAAATGGAGGGAGGGAACAAGATGGGGGGAGGAAGAGTGGAGCCCATTGTTTGGATGGAGGATGCTGCCTGGCTGCCTTCGACTTCAAGTGAATTATGGATGAAAGGAAAACGATCCTCAAATCAGTTTTAGAATATAGGAGAGCTCATATTTCCACTCAAACAATTCCATCAACACAAGGGTCAAACATTTTGTGGGGTTTCTGCAACAGGATGACGTATGAAACGAGTACGGAATGGCTACATTACACAAACCATGCACAGGATCTGCAGCATCTACCTCGAGATGTTTTCCCTCCAGATGGAATGGAATTTGAACTGTTATGTCACGAGAGATATTGCGATTAGAGAGTCCACTCTGGGTCAAATTGCACTGAACATCCAAATGACTCAACTCTAAATATTTTTCCATTTTATGCATCCTTTCTGCGAGCAGACACAGTACATTATTAATGAGCTGAACTCTGGCTTTAGCACACTGATTACCAGCAGTTACTCTGCGTGTGTTTTTGTTGTGTATGTATTTGGTCTTCCAGTTCGAGTGCATCTGTGTTTTTAGCTTTTTTCCCCCCAGTCTTCCATAATACTGGATTTAATTAGGCTGCTGGAAAGAGACTTAAAGAATGTTAGTGTGTCTGTGTGAGACAATGTGACAGAAATAATTGTAATCTCCTCTTCTTGTTTGCTAAGCGCTTGCACACTGCTAGACTTTAAACCCCTAAACCTGGAAAAAGCACATAGACCTGTGTATGCGCATGGTGCAGCATCAGGATTGAGGAAGATAAAGAGTCAACTTATTACACATGCAAATGTACACTACCGTTCAAAAGTTTGGGGTCACCCAAACAATTGTGTGTTTGAGCCTTCATTTCTAAGAACAAGAATAGACTGTCGAGTTTCAGATGAAAGTTCTCTTTTTCTGGCCATTTTGAGCGTTTAATTGACCCCACAAATGTGATGCTCCAGAAACTCAATCTGCTCAAAGGAAGGTCAGTTTTGTAGCTTCTGTAACGAGCTAAACTGTTTTCAGATGTGTGAACTAGGGCTGCAACTAACGATTAATTTGATAATCGATTAATCTGTCGATTATTACTTCGATTAATCGATTAATAATCGGATAAAAGAGACAAACTATATTTCTATCCTATCCAGTATTTTATTGAAAAAAAACAGCATACTGGCACCATACTTATTTTGATTATTGTTTCTCAGCTGTTTGTACATCTTGCAGTTTATAAATAAAGGTTTATTTACCGTATTTTCCGCACCATAAGCCGCCCCGTGTTATTAGCCGCACTTTCAATGAATGGCATATTTCAAAACTTTGTTTACCTATTAGCCGCACCTACGCCGCGCTAAAGGGAATGTCAAAAAAACAGTCAGATAGGTCAGTCAAACTTTAATAATATATTACAAACCAGCGTTCTAACAACTCTGTTCACTCCCAAAATGTAATGTGCAAATGTGCAATCACAAAAACTTTAATAATATATTACAAACCAGCGTTCTAACAACTCTGTTCACTCCCAAAATGTAATGTGCAAATGTGCAATCACAAAAATAGTAACACTCAAAATAGTGCAGAGCAATAGCAACATCAATAACTCAACGTTGCTCGAACGTTAATGTCACACAACACACAAAATAAACATTTAAAGCTCACGTTCTGAAGTTATTACTCATCCACAAATCCCTCGAATTCTTCTTCTTCTTCGGTGTCACCCAGTCTCTTCGCGTAAACGTCTATCAGCCACTCGCTCATCTTTTCTTCATCCATCCATCCCTTCGAGTTAGCTTTTATGATGACGCCGGCTGGAAAGTTCTCTTTTGGCAAGGTCTTCCTTTTGAATATCACCATGGGTGGAAGTTTCTGGCCGTTAGCATGGCAAGCTAACGGATATTCACCGTACGTGCTCCCGTTGTATCCACAGTGCGGTTCACATGAATATCAAAAGTCAGTGGAACCTTGTACGCGTGTCTCTTAGTAGGAGACATTTTGTGGTCTTTACAGAAACACACAAATGAAATGAAACGTAATATCCGTGCGCTTCTTCTTCTACGGGGGCGGGTGCTCACCTTGGTAGTTGCTTACAGTAGAAGAAGAAGCGCTTCCTCTTCTACGGGGAAAAAAGATGGCGGCTGTTTACCGTAGTTGCGAGACCTAAACTTTATGAAAATAAATATTAATATTAATCCATATATAAAGCGCACCGGGTTATTAGCCGCACTGTCAGCTTTTGAGAAAATGTGTGGTTTTTAGGTGTGGCTTATGGTGCGGAAAATACGGTAAAAAAAAAAAAAAAAAAACTTTTTTTTTTTAAAAAAGCCTCTGCGCATGCGCATAGCATAGATCCAACGAATCGATGACTAAATTAATCGGCAACTATTTTTATAATCGATTTTAATCGATTTAATCGATTAGTTGTTGCAGCCCTAGTGTGAACATGATTGCACAAGGGTTTTCTAATCATCAATTAGCCTTCTGAGCCAATGAGCAAACACATTGTACCATTAGAACACTGGAGTGATAGTTGCTGGAAATGGGCCTCTATACACCTATGTAGATATTGCACCAAAAACCAGACATTTGCAGCTAGAATAGTCATTTACCACATTAGCAATGTATAGAGTGTATTTCTTTAAAGTTAAGACTAGTTCAAAGTTATCTTCATTGAAAAGTACAGTGCTTTTCCTTCAAAAATAAGGACATTTCAATGTGACCCCAAACTTTTGAACGGTAGTGTATCTGCTATCATCATGTAGTGCAGGCCTCGGCAATTATTTTGACTCGGGGGGCCGAATTTAGAGAAAAAAATTTGTGTGGGGGCCGGTATATCTAGATATATATATATACATACACATATACTGTATGTATGTATGTATATATATATATATATATATACAGTATATACACGCACACACACTATATATTAGGGGTGTAACGGTACGTGTATTTGTATTGAACCGTTTCGGTACGGGGGTTCCGGTTCAGTTCGAAGGTGTACCGAACGTGTTTCTACACGGACATATTAAGTAGCACACGTTGTGTAAACAATGCACACCGAGGCACAACACACGGCATGCTAGCAGCTAACGGGCTACGATAGACTGACCATACGTCCTCTTTTCACCGGACATGTCCTCTTTTGCGGAGCTGTCAGGGCGGAGTTTCTTAAATGCCTCAAATGTCCGGCATTTTGAGTTAGGGTTGCGTGTATTTTCAATGTACGTTCAGGGTTAAGAAGGGGCTAAAAACAAAAGAAATTGTGCACACAGCAGCATTTGTGAGGGAGGGGCAGAGACAGAGAGAGCGAGAGAGTTAGGATAAACGCGCATGCGTCGCCAGGCTCTGCTTTTTATCCATAGATTTATCAGATTTAATTTGTTATTATCTATAGCAGGGGTGTCAAAAGGGTGCCCCGGAGGCCATTTGCGGCCCACAGCTAATGTTTTAAAGGCCCAGGGCACATTCTAAAAATACTATTAAAATAAACAAAAACATAACATATGTGAAATAAAAAATCTTAAAGGTTAAATGTAATTTAGAAAAAGTTGCAATGTTGACTAATAAAACAAAGCTGTTATTTTTTCTTTCAAAACATAATATTGAATCAAAATCAATGTTATTATGAATTATTGACCTATCCAAGGTTCCCATTACTTCACATCAAATATTTCACGAAGAAAAATATTTTTGGTGGAAGATTTTGCAAATTTGGTAAATAAATAACCCAAAAATTTATATTTTGTTTTTTTCTTACTGTACCGAAAATGAACCGAACCGTGACCTCTAAACCGAGGTACGTACCGAACCGAAATTTGTGTGTACCATTACACCCCTACAATACATATATATATATATATATATATATATATATATATATATATATATATATATATATATATATATATATATATATATATATATATATATATATATATATATATATATATATATATATATATGTAAACTGTGAAAATCTGCTGTACAGTATGTGTGCTTGGGTCCTATTTTTAGGAATACTAATACAAAACCTCACAATAATGTCTGATTGAATGCTAAAAATGTTATGACAGACCGCATTAAAAAACAGAATGGAATTTTAAATTGTTTTACTGAATGAGACACCCAGAATGTACATGAAAAGAAAGAATGTGGGATTTACAATATTAACTATGAACGATAAAACACTGAATATTGACAAAATATGAATGTCACACCCACCCTCGATCGACATGTTTTACAATAAAGCGAAATGTAACAAAAATGCAACAAACACAGGAAATATTAATGCGAAGGGTAAAAAAAAACTTTCGATATATCTGATAAATCACTAAGCTTTAGAACTTTGTTGTAAAAATCTCCTTCCGCGTCTGTCCCTGACACCCGCATTTCAGGCTGGCCACTCTGGAAACACTCTGTGGAAACTCTCCCCACCCACTCTGCTTGGTGCCTCGTCTGAGCTGCTGTGACTTAGATTACCATAGTAACTAATTAGATTACCATAGTAACTAGTATATCATGCAAAAGCGCAGATTCCAACCATTGAAATACTTTGTATAGTTCAAGACTTACGGTCATTTGAAAACATCACTGCACATCATGACGGCAGCTACAGTTTCCATCTTAAAAAACTAAACAAATTATTTGGGAATGTCCGGCGGGCCAGATTGAAAAGCTTAGGTCTGATGTAGTGTAATCATATTGAGCTTCTGTACTGGCTCCAATTACTTTGGTACAGTTGAGGTAACATAAGATTGGTTAATTTTGTGTCAGACTGTCATGTCACCATATACAAGCAGTCTCGTAAGAGTACCGGTATATTCATATTATTCATTGAGATGCATGCGGTAAACAATGCTTTAAACAGAGCTTTAAGAAATACATAGAAATGAACCCTAGAAATAGTTGATCTCTATAGCGCATACCTGGGCAAATTAAGGCATTTCAAGTTAGCATCGATTAGCTTGCAGTCATGGATTGACTAAATATGCCTGAAGAGCACTCCAGCAAATCAATAATATCAACAAAGCTCACCTTTGTGCATTCACGCACAGCATAAAAAGTTTGGTGGACAAAATGAGACAAAGAAGGAGTGGCATAAAACACGTCTTTCTGTGGCAGCATCGGAAACAGTTGTACACGTAAACAAACTACGGTGAGTTCAAGGATCGCTGAAATTAGTAGGACAAAACGGTGCTTGCCAAATACTCTCATCAGTGAAGCATGTATAACATAAACAGTGGGATTTATAACAATTAGGAAGGTTTGTGTCATGTTTGTCATCTAACAGAAATTTTTTTTTTTTTTAAATAGTATTTTTTTTCTTCATATTTTTCCATTTTCACACATCTCTGACAGAGGTCCAGTGAGCCACTAGGGCAGCGCTAAAGAGCCGCATGCGGCTCTAGAGCCGTGTGTTGCCGACCCCAGCCTCGGGGATGAAGATGCACATTGCAGCATCCATTTTACTTCAACTTATGTTAGTAAATATAGTTCTTCCTAATTACTACATGGAAATACATAAAGAGTAATCCTCAATTACTTAAAGGCCTAATGAAACTTACTACTACCGACCACGCAGTCTGATAGTTTATATATCAATGATGAAATCTTAACATTGCAACATATGCCAATACGGCCGGGTTAACTTATAAAGTGCAATTTTAAATTTCCCGCTAAACTTCTGGTTGAAAACGTCTTTGTATGATGACGTATGCGAATGACGTCACTAGTTAAACGGAAGTATTGGTACATCTTTGAATCCAATACAAAAAAGCTCTGTTTTCATCTCAAAATTCCACAGTATTCTGGACATCTGTGTTGGTGAATCTTTTGCAATTTGTTGAATGAACAATGAAGACTGCAAAGAAGAAAGTTGTAGGTGGGATCGGTGTATTAGCGGCTGGCTCTAGCAACACAACCATGAGGACTTTGACTTGGATAGCAGACGCGCTAGCCGACGCTAGCCGCTGACCGCACGGATGATCGGGTGAAGTCCTTCGTCCTTCCGTCGATCGCTGGAATGCAGGTGAACACGGGTGTTGATGAGCAGATGAGGGCTGGCTGGCGTAGGTGGAGCGCTAATGTTTTTAATCATAGCTCTGTGAGGTCCCGTTGCTAAGTTAGCTTCAATGGCTTCGTTAGCAACAGCATTGTTAATCTTCGCCAAGCTGGAAAGCATTAACCGTGTAGTTACATGTCCAGGGTTTAATAGTATTGTTGATTTTCTGTCTATCCTTCCAGTCAGGGGTTTATTTCTTTTGTTTATATCTGCATTTGAGCCCGACACTATCACGTTAGCTCCGTAGCTAAAGTGTTTCACCGATGTATTGTCGTGGAGATAAAAGTCACTGGGAATGTCCATTTCGCGTTCTCGACTCTCATTTTCAAGAGGATATAGTATCCGAAGTGGTTTAAAATACAAATCCGTGATCCACAATAGAAAAAGGAGAAAGTGTGGAATCCAATGAACCAGCTTGTACCTAAGTTACGGTCAGAGCGAAAAAAGATACGTCCTGCACTGCACTGTAGTCCTTCACTCTCACTTTCCTCATCCACGACTCTTTCATCCTGGCTCAAATTAATGGGGTAATCGTCGCTTTCTCGGTCCGAATCTCTCTCGCTGCATTGTAAACAATGGGAAAATGTGAGGAGTCCTTCCTCCGGTGACGTCACGCTACTTCCGGTATAGGCAAGGCTTTTTTTTATCAGCGACCAAAAGTTGCGACCTTTATCGTCGTTCTCTACTAAATCCTTTTAGCAAAAATATGGCAATATTGCGAAATGATCAAGTATGACACATAGAATGGATCTGCTATCCCCGTTTGAATAAAAAAATGTCATTTCAGTAGGCCTTTAAGGGTTCAGTTCATTGCTCAGCAGTAAATAGTTTTGTATCTAGCCACCAGTCCGGTTGTCCATGGTACCAGTTCTTACATCTTTGGTTTACAAGCCAAATTAGAAAGTTTCAAAAAATGCAAAATCTGACCTTTAGAACGCACAGAGCAATTTTCCGTTGGACTAATTTCTTCCAAAATGAAAGTGACTCGCTGTCAACCAACCAGTATGCAGGATAGTGATAGTGAAGTCTGACCTGAAGGTTGTGACTTTAGAAAACTAGACTCAATCAAACTGTGCAATGCAGTAGTCGAGATCAAGTTATGTTACAAGGCCTTTGCTTTGGATTGATGTTTTCTACACAAGCTTTAAAACAATGCAGCGCCTCATCAATTACTTAAATGTTAAGGAATCAGCCCTGCTTGTTCACACTCTTTACAATCTTCACGGTGGCTTCCAATGAGAATATCAGAGGCGCTGTGCAGTGATTTTTCTATTAAGAATGTCTGCAACAATTATGTTGCCCTGGAGGTGTTGGAGTGGTACAAGTGTTGCCGGGCACAACAGAGGAGGCCGAGTTCAGAGGAGAAAATGGTCCTGTCACTGCTTTATTAAGGCGGTCAAATCAAACGTGACATCTGTACTCTGACCTCATCGAGGCCGAGTGTTTGGAGAATACACACAACCATCTGCAGGGAGAAAGAAGGAAGCAGGCCAGAGTTTAAATCAGATCTTTTGCAGCCTTGACTATCATCAGGTTAAATGGATATGTACTTTATATGTTCATGCAAAATCTGGCAAATAAATGTGATGCTATTGTTTCAATTCATACATTATAGAAATAGTAACAAATATTTATGAAAGAAAAATGATCAAGCAGGTGCTTTTGTCATTAAAAACGGACTTAACATTAACTTCAGTGTGTATGCTGCAGAATTCACTGAAGGTGGTACAATCTAAACCCGTCTTATACCGCTTATACCTTTGGATTTTGGTTAGAATATTTGTCCTGGTTATGCCCTCTTTTGTAGCCTATATATACACACTATGAGGAGTGTTGAGACATGTATTGATCTGCAAATCTGTCAGTTGGGGATTGGCTGATTGTGTACAGGGCTGCAACTAACGACCGACAGTTGTCTTGTCATCGACTATCTTAACGATTAATTGACTAGTCAGATTATGAAGCTTATACATATTCAGTGGCTCTTATTTGGCCAAGGGCGTTTAAATTCAGCTTGAGATATTTTTATGCATAAGACAATAAGACAATAAAGCTCAGTACTTCATTGAGAGATAGATATTTTTACCTTTACAGCGCTGCTTTACAAAAAATAATAATAACTAGAGATGTCCGATAATATCGGACCGCCGATGTTATCGGCCGATAAATGATTTAAAATGTAATATCGGAAATTATCGGTATCGGTTTCAAAAAGTAAAATGTATGACTTTTTAAAACGCCGCTGTACGGAGTGGTACACGGACGTAGGGAGAAGTACAGAGCGCCAATATACCTTAAAGGCGCTGCCTTTGCGTGCCGGTCCAATCACATAATATCTACGGCTTTTCACACACACAAGTGAATGCAAAGCATACTTGGTCAACAGCCATACAGGTCACACTGAGGGTGACCGTATAAACAACTTTAACACTGTTACAAATATGCGCCACACTGTGAACCCACACCAAACAAGAATGACAAACACATTTCGGGAGAACATCCGCACCGTGACACAACATAAACACAACAGAACAAATACCCAGAACCCCTTGCAGCACTAACTCTTCCGGGTGCTACAATATACACCCCCCCCCCCCACACACACACACACACACCTCAACCCTGCCCACCTCAACCTCCTCATAGTCTCCCTCAGGGAGAGCATGTCCCAAATTCCAAGCTGCTGTTTTGAGGCATTTTAAAAAAAAATAATGCACTTTGTGACTTCAATAATAAATATGGCAGTGCCATGTTGCCATTTTTTTCCATAATTTGAGTTGATTTATTTTGGAAAACCTTGTTACATTGTTTAATGCATCCAGCGGGGCATCACAACAAAATTAGGCATAATAATGTGTTAATTCCGCAACTGTATATATCGGTATCGGTTGATATTGGAATCGGTAATTAAGAGTTGGACAATATCGGATATCGGCAAAAAAGCCATTATCGGACATCTCTAATAATAACTCTAATAAGCTTTTGTCCGTTTAAAAGCAACGACAGGCAAAGTTCTGATACAAACAACGTTTATTTATGTAATCAAAAGACAGTCAGAATCGCAGCAATAACAACAAAACAGTTTGAAAAAAAACCTTTAAAAACATAATTGTGCCGTATTTGGAAACAAATTACGCTTCCTGTATTGAGCGGTAAAGGGATGCAATTAATACTGTATTTTTTTTACCATGAGGATAAAAACTAGTCTGTAAAATGTCAGTGAATTCCACTGACTGACAACAGATTCACAACAGTCTACCACAGGCTAACCCCGTATTTTCACTGGATGCGTAACGGCTGCTGAACGGTGCCCACACGGAACGTCTCCGCCATCGGCTGTCCACAAATCCTCACCGTTGTTCTAATGCGCATTGCTGCAGCTAAGCCAAAAAACCTTTTGTCAGAAAAATTGTATGTAAATTATCAAAAAACTTTCCATTCTCTGAGTTCCCAGTGAACAGACAAGAGGCTGTCTTTGTTGCACCAAGCCAAAGGCTTCGAAAATTCCGCTGTGTACGATGCGAGGAGACGGGAGGGGTTATCTATTTTGATCCAAGACCTGCACAAGCTCGATCCAGGACCAGTCCGAGCCCGAGACATCTTTTTCTTTTGTGTTAATGTGACCGAAAACAATGGCTGTTTACATACCCCCCATTCTTTTTAGAAACAGCTGTTGTTATGTAAACAGGGAAAGTCCAAATAATAAGAGGTGGCGTACAATCTTTCGCCAGAGCGTGCTGAAGACTGTGCAAGAGTTTCTCCTCAAATTGAGCCAAATTTAATTCTGTCTCTGTTTAATTCCTTGCTTCTTGTCTCGTTTAATAGATGTCATCAGTGTTTGAGCCTGACACCTTTGACAAGTTGACTTCATATAAGTATACCATACTATTATGTATTTTAATGTTACAAAAAGTATTTATTGAACAATTTGTTTACCGTGTATTCATAATCACTCCAAAACATGCATGTAATTCAATTCTGTGTGTAGTCTCTATGTAGATTGTCAGTCATCAATTCATATAATCCGCAAAGGTTGAATGGAAGCAACCAATTATTATTTTTTGTGTGTAGAAACGTCTGGGTGTGCTTGTATTACACTGACACTAATGTTATTAATAACAATATAGCAGGAAATACTGTATTTTAGCACTGATGAGAAGCCCTGTGCCAAAAACAGTCATAAGTATTTGTTATAAATTCATTCAATTGTTTGAGTATTCAGTTTGTTTTTAGTAATACTGGTGGACTTAGTTCAAATATCTGGATTAAACCAACGATCGCTTCCTGGAATCATTTGTTCATATTCTGCTCTATTTTTCCGTTTTCCGAGAATTTGTCTCCTCAACCTCTGCGCCCCCTTCCCTGAGGTTCATTAGTATTGGTGTAGCAGCGTGGCTGAAATAACTCTGTCTGCAGGTGTAATGAATAAAGACAGGCGGCACAGAGCCGTCAGTCTCTGGACAGGCTTTATGGTGAAAGACGAACAGCAGTGAGAGAAATAAAAGGACAAATAAAACACGTTGCCTTTTGGGGTTCGACCCCGTGTTGCACAAAATCATGTCGTAATAGATTACGTGCTAATGAAATTCACGTAGCCGACATTTACTGCCGCTTGACAGGAGGGTAGAAAACATTGAAAGTATGGTAACATCAGCACAATGCGAGATACAGTTTTCTTATTTCAGTGTTTTTGTGTGTTTGTTGACAGTGTGTTGTATGTAGGTGAGCTGATATGTATCGGTAAAGTGGATCAATGCACCAAACAGCAACATGTTGTCTCTTCTTTGCTTTATTTAGATTGTGCGTGTGTGTGTGTGTGTGTGTGTGTGTGGGTGTGATAATCAGTATAGGTAATGTGTGTGTGTGTGTGTTTGATTGCGAAGCGGCAGTTTGGGCTCGGCCAGTGCGTGGGGATGGATATATGTGGATCGATGGCTGTAATCCAGAGCAGATTAAAAGAGCATTAATACTGGCAATGATAACATAAACGGTGCGGACCTAGATCTCCATTGATCTGCTGGAACCTGATCTAGACTGGTTCCTGGAAGAGGGGAGGAAGAGAAGGGAGCGCTGACGGATGGTGGTTATGGTAATACGAATATAGTACAGACGTTTGTTATGTACTGTAAAATACATGTTTTTTTAAAAATGGCTATTTCTGATGCAAAATATCCCTAATTGATTGTGTTTACTATATATTAGATCAGGGGTGGGCAATTAATTTTTAACGGGGGCCGCATGAGCAACCCAAGCACTGCTGGAGGGCCACATCGACAATATTTCAATTAAATTTTGCTCAATATTATTTTTGATATATACCGTAAGATAAATAATAATAATAATAATAATTAATAATAATAGTAATACTTCAACATAATGTGTGTAACAGCATTCCATGACTAATATAAATAAATTAACATTAATAACAAATGACAGTAAAATAAGCACACGTATGACTGAGGAGTCATAGTGTAACTTTGTGTGGTGTTTGAGTTGTCCGACTTTTTGTGTGGCCATAAACGCACCAGTGGTTTAGTGCTATGCGTGTTGGTGACAGATGACAAGTTGGTTTTGGCCTGGTTTGTACGGCAGAAAATGACTAGTTTTTTTAGATAGAAGTGTTTTACTCATGTTTTTGGTGTGGTTATGTCCGAATATAAACAGTTTTGCTCAATAAAGTGATCAATATAATTCCTGTCCTCGAAGCATCTCGATAGACGTTACAATAATTGAACGGTGTTCAATTGAACGGTGTTGACGAACACCGTTAGGGACGCTTGTTGTCACTGTCACTCAAAGTTGCAAAAAAAAAAAAAAAAAAAAAAAAAGTTGCATTGCAAAATTACATAGAATAAATATGTTTATTTTGTTTAGAACTCAGATGGGTTTGATTTGGTGCGCGGCATATATTTGCTGCGCGCAGCGGACGCTTGAGCAGTGCGCAATTGCGCAGGCGCGCACCTTGGAGGGAACGTTGCTTGGCAGTCCATGTCTTGTTGGAAACACGCCATTCTTCATCATCTTTTCTCTTTTTAGCGTCTCGGGTGTAAACCGTGCATCACTTGTCGCTGCATGTGCACCTTCACTCGCAGGTTACACACGGACACACGCCCATAAATAATACTTTTCAAAATAAAAGCAGCACAGTTGCATTGCGCGCACGACATAGATGTTCTTTCAACTTTATTTTGTAATTTGTGATTGCAGCTGTTCACATTCACTCACAATCACGCACACGCATACGTCCACACGGAAGTAATACAAATAACGATTTTCAAAACAAAAGCAGCACCGTTGTATTGCACACTCGACATAGATACTTTTTAAAATTTATTTTGTAATTTATAATTGGCCTCACGCGGGCCAGACAGGGACGCACAAAGGGCCGGATGCGGCCTGCAGGCCGCAGAATGCCCAGGTCTGGGTTAGATACATGTTCTTTATTGTAGATTACAGTAGTGTGTTCACTGCACCATATTTGATCTGAGGCTTGTGCAGCCCTTTGAGACACTCGTGATTTAGTGCTATATAAATAAACTTTGATTGATTGATGATTGATGTGTTTCTAGTAGTTTAGTATTTTTTATTTATCCACATGAAAGGCACAGTATAATAAACTAGATAACTAATGAACGACAAAACATGGTGAAATAAGACAGAGTGGAACTTTGCATAATTGTGCAGATGCTTACACTCCCAGAGAGTAGGGTTATGTAACCGGGCGAAGTTGGTAGAGTGGCCGTGCCAGCAATCGGAGGGTTGCTGGTTACTGGGGTTCGATCCCCACCTTCTATCATCCTAGTCACGTCCGTTGTGTCCTTGGGCAAGACACTTCACCCTTGCTCTTGATGGGTGTTGGTAGCGCCTTGCATGGCAGCTCCCGCCATCAGTGTGTGAATGGGTGAATGTGGAAATACTGTCAAAGCGCTTTGAGTACCTTGAAGGTAGAAAAGCGCTATACAAGTATAACCCATTTATCCTTATTTATTTACAACAGCAAATATCAACAGATTAGCAAATGTATACGAACAAATTCAACGTTGTCAAGCAGGATTTACAATCTTGTACCGTATTTTTCGAAGTATAAGTCGGTCCAGAGTATAAGTCGCACCGGCCGAAAATGCATAATAAAGAAGGAAAAAAACATATATAAGTCGCACTGGAGTATAAGTCGCATTTTTGGGGGAAATGTATTTGATAAAACCCAACACCAAGAATAGACATTTGAAAGGCAATTGAAAATAAATAAAGAATAGTGAACAACAGGCGGAATAAGTGTACGTTATATGAGGCATAAATTACCAACTGAGAACGTGCCTGGTATGTTAACGTAACATATTATGGTAAGAGTCATTCAAATAACTATAACATATAGAACATGCTATACGTTTACCAAACAATCTGTCACTCCTAATCGCTAAATCCCATGAAATCTTATACGTCTAGTCTCTTACGTGAATGAGCTAAATAATATTATTTGATATTTTACGGTAATGTGTTAATAATTTCACACATAAGTCGCTCCTGAGTATAAGTCGCACCCCCGGCCAAACTATGAAAAAATCTGCGACTTATAGTCCGAAAAATACGGTATTTGTTTATCAAATGCTGCGAAAAAGGTTTGCTTTGTTTCAAATTCAAGTGTGATTCAAATTCAAATGAATGTGCGCTGTTTTAAATCATCCTCAGTTAAAATGTATTATATCATATTTGCAGCTATTTAATTTAGCACTTATGATTACTTATTTGATATTCTCAACTACTGTATTTTCCAGACCATAGGGCGCACTGGATTATAAGGCGGAATGCCGATGAGCGGGTCTAGTCAGGTCTATTTTCATAAAAAAGGTACACCGGATTATAGGGCGCATTAAAGGGGTCAGATTATTATTACTTTTTTCTAAATTGAAAAAACTTTCCTGTGGTCTACATAACATGTAATGGTAGTTATTTGGTCAAAATGTTGCATAGATTATGTTTTACAGACCATCTTCAAGCCGTTTTATTTACGTGGCTCACCTTCGACAGCGTCTTTTCTCCGTCATCATCTTTGTTGTAGCGGTGTAGCGTGCAAGGACGGGAGTGGAAGAAGTGTCAAAAGATGGAGCTAACTGTTTAAATGACATTCAGACTTTACTTCAATCAATAACGGAGCAGCATCTTCTCATCCGTGGCTCACTAGTGCAATAACAACGCCGGAAATGTGTCCCGTGAAAAACCGTCCGACCGGAACTCTCTAATAACTAAAGTTCCTTGGGTAAATAATGTAAACTCACTACACCGGTATGTTTTAGCGCTCTCATGGCGAGTTTACTGACAGATATAAGTAAGAACTTTACACTACTTTATATTAGAAATGGCAACAGTGGATGAATGTCCCATAACAAGAAGATAGAGAAAAAGAAAAAACTTATTGACTATGGTGCCGTCACAGACTACAAAGGCGGACACGCGCACATTTTCAGGACTTGTGCAGATCCCAAATACAGATCAGCAGGTACCAGAAGGTAAGAAAAGTTGTTTTTGCATAATATTGCGAAACAAAACACCAGATAATGTCTTACCTTATACACACTCCATAATAATACTCATGTGTTGAAGCACAGTACAATCCATTAAGCGGTGTGGCTTACCAAAGTCGTACTAAAACATTTTGATAGATTTTTGAGCGCCATATGTAATGTTCTATATTTTCAATGGAACATATAACATTTTGGTGTTGTTTATTTGAGTCATATTGCAGTCCACACGTATCTCTTATGTGTGACTGCCATCATATTGCAGTCTACACGTATCTCTTATGTGTGACTGCCATCTACTGGTCACACTCGTCATTAAACCATGTACCAAATAAAATTCGGTAAGGTCGGTAAGCACAACCAAAATTATTCTGTACATTAGGTGCACCAGGTTATAGGGCGCACTGTCGAGTTTTGATAAAATGAAAGGATTTAAGTGCGCCTTACCGAAAAATACGGTATGTCATTTTTAGTTGAACCGTTTAGTTTAGTTTAGTTTAGTTTAGTTGTGTGCAGTCAAACAGTCAAAAGCAAATTTGAACATCAACCAAGAAGGAGATTGATGGTCATATTTTTTTCCATTTTTCTTCCTCCACATTTGGTGGTAAAAGAATTAAAGAGCTCTATTTTGATGATCAGACTCGCTGGATTGGATTGAGTGGAATCCTTTTCAATTCAAGTGGGCCACATAACAGGATTCCCTGAGATGATATTGTCTGTTACTGGATGAAGTTTTAGATTAGATGGATTGGATCCAATTGTAGATACTGCAGCGTGTATTGGAGACAAGTTCAAATGGGACAGAGTAGCTAGAAATGTGTCTTTCGTCTCTATCCATTCATTCATCCATTTGTAATCAGCAGGCATGCATTTATAAACCCCGTTTCCATATGAGTTGGGAAATTGTGTTAGATGTAAATATAAACGGAATACAATGATTTGCAAATCATTTTCAACCCCTATTCAGTTGAATATGCTACAAAGACAACATATTTGATGTTCAAACTGATAAACTTTTTTTTTTGTGTAAATAATCAATAACTTTAGAATTTGATGCCAGCAACACGTGACAAAGAAGTTGGGAAAGGTGGCAATAAATACTGATAAAGTTGAGGAATGCTCATCAAACACTTATTTGGAACATCCCACAGGTGAACAGGCAAATTTGGAACAGGTGGGTGCCATGATTGGGTATAAAAGTAGATTCCATCAAATGCTCAGTCATTCACAAACAAGGATGGGGCGAGGGTCACCGCTTTGTCAACAAATGCGTGAGCAAATTGTTGAACAGTTTAAGAAAAACCTTTCTCAACCAGCAATTGCAATGAATTTAGGGATTTCACCATCTAATGTCCGTAATATCAACAAAGTGTTCAGAGAATCTGGAGAAATCGCTGCACGTAAGCAGCTAAGCCCGTGACCTTCGACCCCTCAGGCTGTACTGCATTAACAAGCGACATCAGTGTGTAAAGGATATCACCACATGGGCTCAGGAACACTTCAGAAACCCACTGTCAGTAACTACAGTTGGTCGCTACATCTGTAAGTGCAAGTTAAAACACTCCTATGCAAGGCGAAAACCATTTATCAACAACACCCAGAAACGCCGTCGGCTTCGCTGGGCCTGAGCTCATCCAAGATGGACTGATACAAAGTGGAAAAGTGTTCTGTGGTCTGACGAGTCCACATTTCAAATTGTTTTTGGAAACTGTGGACGTCGTGTCGTCCGGACCAAAGAGGAAAAGAACCATCCGGATTGTTCTAGGCGCAAAGTTGAAAAGCCAGCATCTGTGATGGTATGGGGGTGTATTAGTGCCCAAGACATGGGTAACTTACACATCTGTGAAGGCGCCATTAATGCTGAAAGGTACATACAGCTTTTGGAGCAACATATGTTGCCATCCAAGCAACGTTACCATGGACGCCCCTGCAATGCCAAGCCACGTGTTACATCAACGTGGCTTCATAGTGAAAGAGTGCGGGTACTAGACTGGCCTGCCTGTAGTCCAGACCTGTCTCCCATTGAAAATGTGTGGCGCATTATGAAGCCTAAAATAGCACAACGGAGACCCCCGGACTGTTGAACAACTTAAGCTGTACATCAAGCAAGAATGGGAAAGAATTCCACCTGAGAAGCTTCAAAAATGTGTCTCCTCAGTTCCCAAACGTTTACTGAGTGTTGTTAAAAGGAAAGGCCATGTAACACAGTGGTGAACATGCCCTTTCCCAACTACTTTGGCACGTGTTGCAGCCATGAAATTTTAAGTTAATTATTATTTGCAAAAAAAAAAAAAAGTTTATGAGTTTGAACATCAAATATCTTGTCTTTGTAGTGCATTCAATTGAATATGGGTTGAAAAGGATTTGCAAATCATTGTATTCCGTTTATATTTACATCTAACACAATTTACCAACTCATATGGAAACGGGGTTTGTACTAACCTTATCCCATTCATACTTGTCCGTTTAATATCTATACCCAACCACCCATTCATGACCCATACCCAACATAGCACTCCATAGTTCAAGTTATATCATGGGCTATTGAGCTGCCGAGCCCTGCTGATCTTTACCGCAGCTGTATCCCAGTGTATACAAGGGTAAAGATTGATTCTCTTAAAATAGATGCACACCCAGGGAGATACAGTTACATTTCCAGATTCCTTGTTACACGCATGCAGGCGTTTCATGAATTCTAGCAGGGTATGTGTCTTGCCTGAACACTACCTCAAATTTCAGATCAAACTGCAACTAACGTTTCGTCTATCCACAGTGCGAAGCTGCTTATAAGACACTAATCCTTACCACCATGGCGCAAAATAAACTACATTTAATCCAAGGTACATTATCATTATCACCAGCAGGAAGTACCGTATTTTTCGGACTATAAGGCGCACTTAAAATCCTTTAATTTTCTCAAAACTCGACAGTAAAGTAAGTAAAGTTCCAATGATTGTCACACACACACTAGGTGTGGTGAAATTAACCTCTGCATTTGACCCATCCTCTTGTTCACCCCCTGGGTGAGGGGAGCAGTGAGCAGCAGCGGTGGCCGCGCCCGGGAATCATCTTGGCGATTTAACCTGCGCCTTATAACCCGTTGCGCCTAATGTACGGAATAAATTTGGTTGTGCTTACTGACTTCGAAGCTATTTTATTTGGTACATGAAATGATAAGTGTGACCAGTAGATGGCAGTCACACATGAGAGATACGTGTAGACTGCAATATGACTCAAGTAAACAACACCAAAATGTTATATGTTCCATTGAAAATATAGAACATTACACAAGGCGCTCAAAAATCTATCAAAATGTTTTAGTATGACTTTGGTAACACCGCTTGATGGATTGTACTGTGCTTCAACATACGAGTATTATTATGGTGTGTGTATAAGGTAATACATATTATCTGGCATTTTGTTTGGCAATGTTATGCAAAAGCAACTTTTCTTACCTTCTGGTACCTGCTGATCTGTATTTCGATCTGCATAAGTCCTGAAAATTTGCACGTCCGCCTTTGTAGTCCGTGCCGACACTGTAGTTGATAAGCTTCTTCTTTTTCTCTATGTTCTTGTTATGGGACATTCATCCTCCGCTGTTGCCACTTCTAATAAAAAGTAGTGTAAAGTTCTTACTTATATCTGTCAGTAAACTCGTCATGAAAGCGCTAAAACATACCGGTGTAGTGAGTTTACATTATTCACCCAAGAAACTACAACAAAGATGACGGGGAGAAGACGCTGTCGAAGGTGAGCCACGTAAATAAGACCGCCCACAAAACGGCGCATCCTGAAGCGACTGTCAGAAAGCGGCTTGAAGATGGTCTGTAAAACATCATCTATGCAACATTTTGACCAAAGAACCACCATTACATGTTACGTAGACCAGGTCAACATTTATCAACAAGCTATTGCGAGGAATGTAGACCAGGTCCCCAACCACCGGGCCGCACAAGAAATTAAAGACATTTATTTTTTATTAAATCAACATAAAAAACAAAAGATACATTTACAATTAGTGCACCAACCCAAAAAAACTCTGTCCCCCATTTACACTCATTTACACTCATTCGCACAAAAGGGTTGTTTCTTTCTGTTATTAATATTTCTGGTTCCTACATTATATGTCAATATAGATCAGGGGTCACCAACCTTTTTGAAACCAAGAGCTACTTCTTGGGTGCTGATTAATGCGGAGGGCTACCAGTTTGATACACACTTAAATAAATTGCCAGAAATAGCCAATTTGCTCAATTTACCTTTAACTCTATGTTATTATTAATAATTAATGCTATTTTCACTTAATTGAACGGTTTAAAAGAGGAGAAAACACTAAAAAAATGACAATTAAATTTTGAAACATAGTTTATCTTCAATTTCGACTCTTTAAAACTCAAAATTCAACCGAAAAAAAGAAGAGAAAAACTAGCTAATTCGAATCTTTTTGAAAAAATTTAAAAAAGAATTCATGGAACATCATTAGTAATTTTTCCTGATTAAGCTAAATTTTAGAATTTTGATGACATGTTTTAAATAGGTTAAAATCCAATCTACACTTTGTTAGAATATATAACAAATTGGACCAAGCTATATTTCTAACAAAGACAAATCATTATTTCTTCTAGATTTTCCAGAACAAATATTCTTCGTCGAAAAAACAGAAGCTAAAATGAAGAATTAAATTAAAATGTATTTATTATTCTTTACAATAAAAAAAATAAAAAAAATTACTTGAACATTGATTTAAATTGTCAGGAAAGAAGAGGAAGGAATTTAAAAGGTAAAAAGGTATATGTGTTTAAAAATCCTAAAATCATTTTTAAGGTTGTATTTTTTCTCTAAAATTGTCTTTCTGAAAGTTATAAGAAGCAAAGTAAAAAAATTAATGAATTTATTTAAACAAGTGAAGACCAAGTCTTTAAAATATTTTCTTAGATTTTCAAATTCTATTTGAGTTTTGTCTCTCTTAGAATTAAAAATGTCGAGCAAAGCGAGACCAGCTTGCTAGTAAATAAATAAAATTTAAAAAATAGAGGCAGCTCACTGGTAAGTGCTGCTATTTGAGCTATTTTTAGAACAGGCCAGCGGGCTACTCATCTGGTCCTTACAGGCTACCTGGTGCCCGCGGGCACCGCGTTGGTGACCCCTGATATAGATCAATACAGTCTGCAGGGATACAGTCCGTAAGCACACATGATTGTATTTTCTTATGACAAAAAAACAAAAACAAATAAAATACCAGAAAGTAAGTGAAGTGCGGCCACTTTTTCAGTCATAAATAGCTTTTTTTTTAACTTTTAAATTATACTATCTACTATGTTCATAACACCACTGTTTTCAACCTTACGCCTCAGCCACTTGGTCCTTCAGTGATACTTCTCCACTGTAACTTCCATCACTTCCTTTGTGTCTTAAAGTTGTGTTGTGGCTTTATGTTACTGTGTTACTGTTAAAATCGCACTTATACTCCAGTGCGATTTATATGTTTTTCCCCTTCTTTATTATGCATTTTCGGCTGGTGCGACTTATACTCCGGAGCGACTTATACTCCGAAAAATACGGTAGTATATCATGCAAAACCGCAGATTCCTACCATTGGAATACTTTGTATAGTTCAAGACTAACGGTAATTTGAAAACACCACTGCACATCATAATGGCAGCTACAGTTTCCATCTTAAAGATCTAAAAAAATTATTTAGGAATGTCTGGCAGGCCAGATTGAAACGCTTAACCCCTGGGCCTTAATTTGCCCAGGTCTGCTACAGTCCTTTAGAACCGCGGCCTGAAATCATAAACACTGCTTTTGTAACATAACATTATTCAGTTGTGTATTAGTGTGGCGGAACTTACAAGGTCGGACCAGGATGTAGGGATATAACGTTTGCATCTCGTTTTGAACTGACCCTAAAATCACCCATTCATTTATCATTCATACACATCTGATTACTACTACAGCATCCTTTCACCATCCATAATCAACCATCATCCATTTATTCACATCTACAACCATTGCACCTCACACTGTACTCTCAGTTTCAAATGCTAAGCTACGGAATGCTTTGCATCTCAAAGACCAAAAAAACCTGATCCACTTTAACAGCCACAGGTCGAAATAAAGACAAAAACAGCGGCGAGCCGTTTGCCAGTATGTCAGTTTATAGCCGCCAAACCTCCTCTCGATCAATCGCTGACAACAATGCAATCTATTGATTGCAAAATATAATCATTCTGCCCGTCTTTGCTCTCTCACACGGCGATGGCTTCAGGATGCCAAAAAACATATCTGATAAGAACAAGTACAGAGAAGCCAGTTAACTCATCATCTATTAGTCTTTGTGTGTGTATTTCCAAACAGAGCTTCTCTTTGACTTATCCTCACTGTCAACATCCAGTGAGTCAAGGTTAGTGAATGTTTTCCCTGAAGCCTTTTTGTCTCTCCCGAGACATTTGTTTGTAAATGTCCATTATACATTCTGGTGTCACAGTCACAACATGTCTTGACCAAAAGTATGAGAAGTATGAGGCGCATTTAGATTTTTTTGAAATATTTTCGTATAGGCTTTTCGAATGGTTTCAAGTATAGGCAAGGCATTTATAGAGCACAATTCGTACACTGCAAAAAGTCAGTGTTCAAAAACAAGAAAAAAAAATAAAAAATTAGGGGTATTTTATTTGAACTAAGCAAAATTATCTGCCAATAGAACAAGAAGATTCAGCTTGTCAAGACTTTCCAAAACAAGTAAAATTAGCTAACCTCAATGAACCCAAAATACCTTAAAGGCCTACTGAAATGAATTTTTTCATTTAAACGGGGATAGCAGATCCATTCTATGTGTCATACTTGATCATTTCGCGATATTGCCGTATTTTTGCTGAAAGGATTTAGTATAGAACAACGACGATAAAGTTCGCAACTTTTGGTCTCTGATGAAAAAAGCCTTTCCCCTACCGGAAGTAGCGTGACGACACTGTTCATATTTTCCTATTGTTTACACCAGCAGCGAGAGAGATTCGGACCGAGAAAGCGACGATTACCCCATTCATTTGAGCGAGGATGAAAGATTCGTGGATGAGGAAACGTTAGAGTGAAGGACTAGAATGCAGTGCAAGACATATCTTTTTTCGCTCTGACCGTAACTTAGGTACAAGCTTGCTCATTGGATTCCACACTCTCTCCTTTTTCTATTGTGGATCACGGATTTGTATTTTAAACCACCTCGGATACTATATCCTCTTGAAAATGAGAGTCGAGAACGCGAAATGGACATTCACAGTGACTTTTATCTCCACGACAATACATCGACGAAACACTTTAGCTACGGAGCTAACGTGATAGCATCGTGCTTAACTGCATATAGAAACAAAATAAATAAATCCCTGACTGGAAGGATAGACAAAAGATCAACAATACTATTAAACCAGGGACATGTAAATACACGGTTAATGCTTTCCAGCCTGGCGAAGCTTAAAAATGCTGTTGCTAACGACGCCATTGAAGCTAACTTAGCTACGGAGCTAACTTGATAGCACCGTGCTCAAATGCAGATAGAAACAAAATACATAAACCCCTGGCTGGAAGGATAGACAGAAAATCAACAATACTATTAAACCATGAACATGTAAATACACGGTTAATGCTTTCCAGCTTGGGGAAGCTTAACAATGCTGTTGCTAACGACGCCATTGAAGCTAACTTAGCAACGGGACCTCACAGAGCTATGATAAAAACATTAGCGCTCCACCACGCCAGCCAGCCCTCATCTGCTCATCAACACCCGTGCTCACCTGCGTTCCAGCGATCGACGGAGCGACGAAGGACTTCACCCGATCATCGATGCGGTCGGCGGCTAGCGTCGGATAGCGCGTCTGCTATTCAAGTCAAAGTCCTCCTGGTTGTGTCGCTGCAGCCAGCCGCTAATACACCGATACCACCTACAATTTTCTTCTTTGCTGTCTTTATTGTTCATTAAACAAATTGCAAAAGATTCACCAACACAGATGTCCAGAATACTGTGGAATTTTGCGATGAAAACCGAGCATTTTTGTATTGGATACAATGTGTCCGAATACTTCCGTTTCAACCATTGACGTCACGCGCATACGTCATCATACATAGACGTTTTCAACTGGAAGTTTCGCGGGAAATTTAAAATTGCACTTTATAAGTTAACCCGGCCGTATTGGCATGTGTTGCAATGTTAAGATTTCATCATTGATATATAAACTATCAGACTGCGTGGTCGGTAGTAGTGGGTTTCAGTAGGCCGTAGGTGGATAGCTAATGTTTTTAGCATAGCTCTGTGAGGTCCCGTTGCTAAGTTAGCTTCAATGGCGTCGTTAGCAACAGCATTGTTAAGCTTCGCCAGGCTGGAAAGCATTAACCGTGTGGTTAAAGGTCCATGGTTTAATAGTATTGTTGATTTTCTGTCTATCCTTCCAGTCAGGGGTTTATTTCTTTTGTTTCTATCTGCAGTTAAGCCCGATGCTATCACGTTAGCTCCGTAGCTAAAGTGCTTTGCCGATGTATTGTCGTGGAGATAAAAGTCACTGTGAATGTCCATTTCGCGTTCTTGACTGTCATTTTCAAGAGGATATAGTATCCGAGGTGGTTTAAAATACAAATCCGTGATCCACAATAGAAAAAGGAGAAAGTGTGGAATCCAATGAGCCAGCTTGTACCTAAGTTACGGTCAGAGCGAAAAAAGATGCGTCCTGCACTGCACTCTAGTCCTTCACTCTCACGTTCCTCATCCACGAATCTTTCATCCTCGCTCAAATTAATGGGGTAATCGTCGCTTTCTCGGTCCAAATCGCTCTCGCTGCTGTTGTAAACAATGGGGAAATGTGAGGAGCCTTTCAACCTGTGACGTCACGCTACTTCCGGTACAGGCAAGGCTTTTTTTATCAGCGACCAAAAGCTGCGAACTTTATCGTCGATGTTCTCTACTAAACCCTTTCAGCAAAAATATGGCAATATCGCGAAATCATCAAGTATGACACATTGAACGGATCTGCTATCCCCGTTTAAATAAAAAAATGTCATTTCAGTAGGCCTTTGAATAAGAGGGTTTTCAACCCAAACCAACATTGAGGCCTGTCTCACATCCGCTGAAAACTATTCCAGATTTTAGGAGCATAAAACTGAAACACAGTCTCAACAAATTTGGTCCTGACTCTAGGCATTAGCAGGAGACCACTCCCTGAGGTTCTTAGAGCTCAAGATGTTCATTTGGCTCGAACATGTAAGAGATGTACTTGGCACCAGACCATGAAAAGACTTGTACATAAGCAGAGCTGTTTTAAAGTCTATTCTCAGAGCAAAAGGAAGCCAGTGCAGGGACCTAATCACTAGACTAAAGTGGTCATATTTCCTGGTTCAAGTCAGGATTCGAGCAGCAGCATTTTGAATGTACTGTTGTACTGATGTTCTCATAGTCATTCACATCGACGTCCCACTGGGGTGAGTTTTCCTTGCCCTTATGTGGGCTCTGTACCGCGGGTGTCGTTGTGGCTTGTGCAGCCTTTTGAGACACTTGTGATTTAGGGCTATATAAATAAACATTGATTGATTGATTGATTGACTGAAGCTGCTTTACAGCTCGTTTAGAGAGCCCAATGTGAAGGCCATTACAGTAGTCTAACCTGCTAGAGACAAATGCATGGATTAGTCATTCTAAGTCAGGTTTAGACATTTTTTTACTGTAATTTTGGCAATGTTTTTCAGATGGTAAAAAGCTGCTAATGTTATTGACTCTGAATATAACAAGCCAAACTGCCCTCTGCATGGATGACAAAAAAATATTAAGCTACACTATTGGCATGCCCACGTAGACCATGATGGAATGCGGTTGACCTTTGGATGACAAATATACAAATTGTGCAAAAATGGCAAATAAGTTGTGATGCAACACTGAAATGATGCATGGTCATACGAACTAACAGACCGGAGAAGGGGGACACGAGCTTGGATCTGTGACTTGCGATGACAGTGATTCTAAGACTTTTCAAAGTTCTGAAGCCATGTATCGTTTGCTTCTGCACAAAACATAAACCAGTGTCTTAACCTGAATTCTTTCTCACCCATTAACTTAAGTATGATCTAACCCAGGGGTCACCAACGCGGTGCCCGCGGGCACCAGGTATCCCATAAGGACCAGATGAGTAGCCCGCCGGCCTGTTCTAAAAATAGCTCAAATAGCAGCACTTACCAGTGAGCTGCCTCTATTTTTAAAATTGTATTTATTTACTAACAAGCTGGTCTCGCTTTGCCCGACATTTTTAATTCTAAGAGAGACAAAACTCAAATAGAATTTGAAAATCCAAGAAAATATTTTAAAGACTTGGTCTTCACTTGTTTAAATTCATAAATGTTTTTACTTTGCTTCTTATAACTTTCAGAAAGACCATTTTAGAGAAAAAAATACAACCTTAAAAATGATTTTAGGATTTTTAAACACATATACCTTTTTACCTTTTAAATTCCTTCCTCTTCTTTCCTGACAATTTAAATCAATGTTCAAGTATTTTTTTATTTTTTTATTGTAAAGAATAATAAATAAATTTTAATTTAATTCTTCATTTTAGCTTCTGTTTTTCCGCGAAGAATATTTGTGAAATATTTCTTCAAACTTATTATGATCAAAATTCAAAAAAATTATTCTGTCAAATCTACAAAATCTGTAGAATCAAATTTTAATCTTATTTCAAAGTCTTTTGAATTTCTTTTAAAATTTTTGTTCTGGAAATTCTAGAAGAAATAATGATTTGTCTTTGTTAGAAATATAGCTTGGTCCAATTTGTTATATATTCTAACAAAGTGCAGATTGGATTTTAACCTATTTAAAACATGTCATCAAAATTCTAAAATTAATCTTAATCAGGAAAAATTACTAATGATGTTCCATAAATTCTTTTTTTAAGTTTTTCTCTTCTTTTTTTCGGTTGAATTTTGAATTTTAAAGAGTCGAAATTGAAGATAAACTATGTTTCAAAATTTAATCGTCATTTTTTTCGTGTTTTCTCTTCTTTTAAACCGTTCAATTAAGTGTAAATATCATTAATTATTAATAATAACGTCAAAGGTAAATTGAGCAAATTGGCTATTTCTGGCAATTTATTTAAGTGTGTATCAAACTGGTAGCCCTTCGCATTAATCAGTACCCAAGAAGTAGCTCTTGGTTTCAAAAAGGTTGGTGACCCCTGATCTAACCTATTATTTTGAAAAAGGAAATATTTACATACGAACATGTCCTCTTTAATAGCCCTTTAAAAATGTACACACACATACCAGGCTGGCTATAGTTGTTGACTGATCCAGCTGTGATGTACAATATTAATTGCCTTATATGTGCTGTAGTAGCTGTTATAAAACATCTGCCGTGAAGTCATTGATGCGCGAGAAACAGTGTTGTTTGATGATGGCATGGTATGTATAGCTTTTCTTGTACTATGTCTAAATATTGGTACAACAATGCAAGGTTTCATTGAGTTGTGGGACAGAACTTTTGTACAGTGGCAGAATAAACCCACTGTCAGGTTCAAACACTGATGACATCTATTAAACAAGACAAGAGGCAAAGAATTAAACAGAGACAGAATTCAATTTGGACTCAATTGAGGAGACACACCTGGCCACACTGTACCCGTGTACAGTATCTCAGCACGCTCTGCCAAAAGATTGCATGCGTCCTTCTTTTATTTTGGACCGTCCCCGAACCACCTGGCCACCGCTGTTTCCAAAGGACAAAGGTCGCAAAAAACTTCACAGAAAAGGTCGTAAACAATTCACAGAAAAGGTCAGTTCAAAAAGAGTTCCTTAAAATAGTTCAAAAAGAGTTTGTAAAATACTTCAAAAAGAGGTCTTCTGGAAATTGGGCAGATCCTGTCATCTCTCCGCTTTGAAGTCACAGTTGAGTTTTACGAGCCTTCTTCTTGGTACGTTTCAAAGACAGCTTTTGTCTTCTTGCTAGGAACTCATTTCAACACAATGTTTTTTGTGATAACTTACAAACAATTATTCTAACACCTAACAGTACAAACATTTATTTAATTTCATTTAGACTTACACTACCGTTCAAAAGTTTGGGGTCACCCAAACAATTTTGTGGAACAGCCTTCATTTCTAAGAACAAGAATAGACTGTCGAGTTTCAGATGAATGTTCTCTTTTTCTGGCCATTTTGAGCGTTTAATTGACCCCACAAATGTGATGCTCCAGAAACTCAATCTGCTCAAAGGAAGGTCAGTTTTGTAGCTTCTGTAACGAGCTAAATTGTTTTCAGATGTGTGAACATGATTGCACAAGGGTTTTCTAATCATCAATTAGCCTTCTGAGCCAATGAGCAAACACATTGTACCATTAGAACACTGGAGTGATAGTTGCTGGAAATGGGCCTCTATACACCTATGTAGATATTGCACCAAAAACCAGACATTTGCAGCTAGAATAGTCATTTACCACATTAGCAATGTATAGAGTGTATTTCTTTAAAGTTAAGACTAGTTTAAAGTTATCTTCATTGAAAAGTACAGTGCTTTTCCTTCAAAAATAAGGACATTTCAATGTGACCCCAAACTTTTGAACGGTAGTGTAGGTTTTAGGTTTTTTAGGTTTTTAGGTTTTTTATTCAGCCCACAATACAAATGAGATCTTATAGGGCCTCTCTAGCACTGACAACATTGGCGCCTATTTCATAGTTCTGGACATTAAAAATACAGGTAAAATTACCCCCAAATAGACATAATACAGATTTTAGGCTTATTATCTACAGCTTCACGTTTAGCTTCAAAATGCTCCGAAATCACCTTGCTGATGTCACTTACAGAAGCCTGGAGGCAATTTAATATTGTGCGGTATAGGCCTGATCTACTAACATCCAAATACCACGAGCTAAACAGCGTGTGCAAACTATAGGGCGTGATTAGTTGCGTGTCATCTACTAAGACTATGTGTACAATCGATAACTAGTGCAAAAGTGGTGCAGACTGCTCTGTTTAAATTAGGTTTTTCCGTGTCCTGTGCAACTTTCACAATAGAAACACTCCTTTCCCCCCTCATTCATGGTATCGTGCTCTTACCTGTGGCGTTTTACTATGTTTTGAAACAATCACCACATACAAAACCCAAAACCAGTGAAGTTGGCACGTTGTGTAAATGGTAAATAAAAACAGAATACAATGATTTGCAAATCCTTTTAAATTTATATTCATTTGAATGGACTGCAAAGACAAGATACTTAATGTTCGAACTGAGAAACTTTTTTTTTTTTTTGCAAATAATCATTAACTTAGAATTTAATGGCAGCAACACCTTGCAAACAAGTTGGCACAGGGGCATTTTTACCACTGTGTTACATGGCCTTTCCTTTTAACAACACTCAATAAACATTTGGGAGCTGAGGATACCAATTTTTTTAAGCTTTTCATGTGGAATTATTTCCAATTCTTGCTTGATGTACAGCTTAAGTTGTTCAACAGTCCGGGGTCGCCGTTGTGGTATTTTACGCTTCATAATGCACCACACATTTTCAATGGGAGACAGGTCTGGACTACAGGTAGATTTGTGAGTGCCGTGTGTAATGTTCTTTATTTTCAATCGAACATTTAAAGTTTTGGTGTTGTTTACTGGCGTCATATTGCAGTCTACACGTATGTCTTATGTGTGAATAACCTCTACTTGTCACACCTATCATTACACCGTGTGCCAAATAAATTTGCTTCGAGGTCAGTAAGCACAACCAGAATTATTCTGTACATTAGGCGCACCGGGTTATAAGGCGCAACGTCGATTTTTGAGAAAATGAAAGGCTTTTAAGTGCGCCTTATAGTCTGAAAAATACAGTACTATCATGTCTATTATGCCTAATGTCACTATTTTGTGTCACAGCTACATTCATATATATTGTGTGTGTTATATTACACATGGTGATGTGTAATGTTAACACAATATCATACTGATACACATTGTAGGACATTATCCAGCATCCTCTGCTCTTGGCGGAAATTTTCATTTTTCTACTAAACAACTAAATGTCAGCTGACACATTTACAGTAAGGAATGTATTATTAAACACAGCGAGGAATTTGTACATTTGCAAAAGTTTTAATATAGTGTTGCAACATTCTGTTTACATACGCATCAGTTGTTGGAATGCAATGGACAACTAGATGAGGCAATTCCTGAAGGAATTGCGTGTGAATGCTCCAATGCTGAAGTTGAACTGAAATCCTGGAACTTTTTTAGAATTGTTGAAGTAGAGCACACCATTCCCAAACAGGCTGAATATTTTGAAGTTGGAACAGTTTGAATCAGATGAAAAATGTGGGAGTTGTGGAACTTTGAAGAATGTCCCATTGATTTCAATGGGAATTCCCAAAAAATTTGGGATAGCGGGAATTTTTTTGAAAATGGTTGAAAAAAACTTGAATGGTCTGAATGAGTTCACATGCTTGGTGTTGGAATTTTTCAAATCAGTGGAGAAATGTAACATGTTGAATTGAGAATTGGTATAATGGAATTCCTGGAATATCGGGAAAACAGGGAATTTTTCCAGTTCAAAAAACAATTTTGTTTTTGTCCTGATTAAGAGGAATGTTTTGACGGTGGAACGGTTGAAATGCGTTGAAAAATGTGGAAGGAGTAGTCGCCAGAAGGGTGGAAATAGGGCTTTGGAAAACCAGGAATACTGAAAAATCCTGGAATTTTTTTTAACTTGGAAAAAAATTTAGTTTAAATTTCCAGGATGGTGGAATGTGTTGAAGGTGGAAGGGTTTTAATCGGTTGAAAAATGTGGAAATGGTGAAAGATTGAAAAATGGCCAATTCATTTTGAATGGGAAAAATGTCCCGGAAAACCTGGAATTTTGGGAACATCTGGGAATTTTTGGAATTTGTCAAGGGACAGCCTGTGATTTCCGAATAGGCTGAACAGTTTGAAGACTTGAATGTTCTGAATGAGAACATTGGTGTTGGAATTTTTCAAATGGGTCGAGAAATGTTGAAGTAGTAACATTTTTAATTGAGAAATGAATGGTATTAAGGAATTACAGGAATTTCGGGAAAACCGGGAATTTTTCCAGTTCAAAAAACAACTTTGTTTTTTGTCCTGATTAAGAGGAATGTTTGGACGGTGGAACGGTTGAATTGGGTTGAAAAATGTGGGAGGACTAGTCGACTGAAAAAGGGAATTCTTGAAATTTCTAGACATTTTTTGAACTTGGAAAAATGACAGTTCGAATGTCCAGGATGAGTGGAATATGGTGAAGGTGGAATGGTTTAAATCTGTTGAAAAATGTACACCCCCCCCACCCCCCACCCCCCGCGCCCGCCCACCTCAACCTCCTCATGCTCTCTCAGGGAGAGCATGTCCCAAATTACAAGCTGCTGTTTTGAGGCATGTTAAAAAAAATAATGCACTTTGTGACTTCAATAATAAATATGGCAGTGCCATGTTGGCACTTTTTTCCATAACTTGAGTTGATTTATTTTATTTTGTTACATTGTTTAATGCATCCAGCGGGGCATCATAACAAAATTAGGCATGATAATGTCTCAATTCCACGACTGTATATATCGGTATCGGTTGATATCGGAATCTGTAATCAAGAGTTGTACAATATCGGAATATCGGATATCGGCAAAAAAGCCATTATCGGACATCTCTAGTGGGAATGCTTTGGAGCATTCACACAATAAACAGGAATAGAGTGACTAAGTGAGGTGGATAACAATAAAGGCCATTTCCTCATCTGCTCAGTGACATCACCGGGCCATCAGAACCCGTGATTGGTCAGCCTGTATCTTCTGGTAAATAGTGGGCGATGCATTACACACACACACACACACACACACACTAGGGATGGGCGATACCACACTTTTAGGATTCAATACGATACCGATACTTTTTCTTGCATTTTCATCGATACCGATACCGATACCAATACCAATAATTTCTTATTGGCAATTTTTTGTCAGTCAAAAATATTATTACTATTGTTATTATTTAAGACAAATCACAAGACAAATACAGACCATTTATACCACATTTATTATGGTCAATATATAATAAAAGTAAAATTAGAATAAATAACATAAATATGAAAAATAAATTAAATATTATATATAATAATAACTATATATTATATATAATAATAATTAAATATTAGGGCTTTCCAATTAACAGTCAAATCCGAATTGCAAGAAGCTGCAGTTATTTTTTAAAGTTTGTGATATAATTGGCAATTAATGAAATATGAAATAGGCTAATGTTTTCGAAATGTAAGAAATCATGTTACAGATTAAAACTAAAATCACATTCAATCATATATTCAAGATTTTCTTGGAAAAAAATAAAACTGTAATGCAAAGATGAAGAATCTCCAAATTGTATCTCTTTCTTATCTTGTTTTAAATACTCAAGCAATTTTCAACTAACAGTAAATTCCCCTGTGTGGAAATTATTTGAATTTAGGATAATCATTCAAACAAAAATATTCAGTAAACATTACTAAAAAAAACAAAAAAACAATGCCTGTTTTAAGTCAACAATTGGACAACACTGGATATGCCTGGCTGCATCGCTGTCGGCTGGCTGTGTGTGTGTTGCACGTTGACGACGCTCATTCGCTGTCTCCTGTAAGGCTGCAGCTAACGATTATTTTTCTATCGATTAATCTATAGATTATTTTTTTTCGATTAATCGGTTAATCTATAGATTATTTTTTTCGATTAATATATAGATTATTTTTCCTTTTGCCGATTATTTTTTTATTCAAAATGAAGATGAAAAAATAAATGTAGGCCCGTTTTTTCAAAAGGCATGGCTTTTATTTACAAAAAAAAAGAAGTATGGCCACTCAGTCAACATTGACAACAACATGACTAAATATTCTGTAACAATGTAAACATTTAAAACTTTTAACATTTAACAAAATTAAAAGTAGCTTATTTGCTTTTTAATGTGCAAATATAAAAGTCAACATCCAGTGCAAATCTTAATATTCTGCAATAGTATAAGCATTTCAAAAGTAAAAGTATTGCTTATTTTGCTTTAAAATGTGCAAAAATAAAGTAAACATCCAATACAAAAAAGTGCAAAACGAAATATTCTGTAACAACAGTGTAAACATTTCAACAAAAGTGAAAGTATTGCTTATTTGCTAAAATGTGCAAAAATAAAGATAAACATCCAATACAAAAAAGTGCCAATCTAAATATTCTGGAGCACTGTAAACATTAAGTATTGCTTTTAAAATGTGCAAAATAAACATCCAGTCCAACACAGTACACAATAACCAATTCTACTCATTCCAGTGAGTGTCTAACAGTTGTAATGAAGAAAGGTTAGCATGTCTACATGCTCTGGTTCTTTTCTTGTTTACAATATTCCCAGCAGCTGAAAATAGGCGCTCAGAAGGGGTCGATGTGGCTGGAACTGAGAGCTAATTAGCCTTCACCTCAAGCCAGGACTGCGAGTGAGCTGAGCTGCAGTTTAAGTTTCTAGAAGGTCAACGGGCTCATAGTGATGTTACTAGTAGTTGACTGGGAGGTGTTTATTATCATTTGGGGAGAGTCCGCTGCCTGATGCTCACCTGCTAAACACCTATCTGCTCCACGCTGAAGCGCTGACTACATGCGCTCTGAATACGCACTGCTGATTGGCTGATAATGCTTCGTGTGTACCAATCAGATGGTTGTGTGGGTGGGACAATGCTGCGTGTGTACCAATCAGATGGTTGTGTGGGTGGGACAATGCTGCGTGCTGAGACAGAGGCAGACGGAGCAAAGCAGCTTGGTAAGACTTTAGCTTTAGCTTAGAAACTCGTTCTGTACACCCCCGTACCGAACCGAAAGCCCCGTACCGAAACGGTTCAATACAAAACACGTACCGTTACACCCCTAGCAGATACAAATGACACATTCATGTTTTTGTGTAATGATGACAACGTATGTTCGCGCGGACGATTGACTAGTTGATGGTTTTCTTTTCAAATGTTCGTTCCTAGCCGTTGTGCTGCTATGATAGGCCATTTCCGCTCGACACAGTGTGCATACAACAACATTATTAGGCCGTTTATTGAAATACTCCCACACTTTTGACCACTTTTGGCATGCTTTTCCCCCCTCGCTCGCGCCGCTCGCATCGTCTTCTTTGATCGTCTGCTTTGCGCTTCGCCATGACGGTAGTGTGACGTCATTATGCTACGCGTCGACGCACAAAAACGGCGTCGACGTATTTACGTAACCGATGACGTCGATGACGTCGATGACGTCGATGACGTCGACTACGTCGACGCGTCGTTTCAGCCTTAGTCTCCTGTCACGTGACTGGGCCAGCTCTATACTCTGCCAGGTACAGGGGTGTCCCAGCACATAGTAAGTTAAGTAAGTCATCAAAAACATCTGAAAGTGATGCTTGCACCCCCCACACGCCGTTTTTTGGTTTATATCGATACTTTTTTCAGAAAAGTGATGCCAAATGAGTAGCGTGTGAGTATCGATATATCGATACCACAGGATCGATACGCACATCCCTAACACACACACACACACATAAACACATGCTCAAATAAGGAACAATTAAATACTCTACATTTGGCCCTAAAACAACTCCTTAACATCATTATGTGTTGTGTGCGCACAATTCCAGAAACACTGCCGAGCACATTTACACCCTTAATTGTGTGCTTATATTGATCTCCAATCAGTTACATTAATGATTAAGTGCTTCAGCTGCTAAGTGTATTGAATAGCGCTGATGTAATTCCATATTTTTCTTTACATTAAAAACGCCTTTAAGCGACGGGTGATTAAACTTTTAGTGCTCCTGCGAGTATTTCCTGCAGCAGGACAGTCAGTGTGTGTGGCATTGATCTCCAAACTAGTTTCCACGTGAGTGTTCCCGTTTAACAAAAGGAGGGTAACCAGCTAAACAGTGTGGCTAATGAATAGCCATAATGTACAGGCACATTTTCCAGCCAGCTTGGTTTATTACGACACAGTTTGCAAGCACGAAGCCTAATTTGATTTGTGTTTCCACCTTGGGATGTGCGTAACAATGCGGGGTGAAGAAGTAGAACCCATCAATAGAGAAGAGGAATGGTAGTACATCCCAGATGTTGTCTTGTTTATTTTGAGTATTTACGTGCAATTTGCCACTTAAGTCATCAGCTATTTAGACATTACTTTTGCTTAATACATATGAAAACATTCAAACATTCTAGATCCAATCCGTTTACGGTACTTATTAAAACTAGCCGACATTTTTGGGTGTTTTTCTTTCCCAGAACGACGAGACAAAGGGAGACAGCGAGAGCGTCTTTAGTCTTGTGTTCCATTTCCGGTTGGCAAAATGGAAAGATCACAGTGCATTAAGCACATCCCCACACACACACACACACACACACACGGGCGTACACAAAAGTGTATTGTGTAGTGCTCATTGCTAAGTGCTAAATTATTGCATTTCTTTATGTACTACTGTAAAGTATGTATGTGTGCGTGTATGTTTTGAAAATATAGTTAGAATCAGTTTAAGTGCTGTGATAGTAAGTGCGCATTGCTGTATCAAGTGTCAAATCTGGAGTGTGATAACACAATAAGGTACGACTATTTTCTGATACCAATATTGATCCCGTATAATATCAGCATGCATTATACGTATTATTATTATCATTTTGTAGTGTGGAATGTTAGAAAGGGCTTGATCAAGTGAAATTACTCAAAGAGAGAACATTGATATGTATGAAAAACACTAACCTGTTTATTATTAATCGTCTGGATTAGATTTACAGTGCATCTGAAAAGTATTCACTGCGCTTTGCTTTTTCGTCATTTTGTTATGTTACAGCAGACCTGGGAAAATTAAAGGCCTACTGAAATTATTTATTTTTATTTAAACGGGGATAGCAGGGCCATTCTATGTGTCATACTTGAACATTTCCGATATTGCCATATTTTTGCTGAAAGGATTTAGTAGACAACATCGACGATAAAGTTTGCAACTTTTGGTCGCTGATAAAAAAAGCCCTGCCTGTACCGGAAGTAGCGTGACGTCGCAGGTTGAAGGGCTCCTCACATTTCCCCATTGTTTACACCAGCAGCGAGAGCGATTCGGACCGAGAAAGTGACGATTACCCCATTGATTTGAGCCAGGATGAAAGATTCGTGGATGAGGAACGTGAGAGTGAAGGACTAGACTGCAGTGCAGGACGTATCTTTTTTCGCTCTGACCGTAACTTAGGTACAAGGGCTCATTGGATTCCACACTCTCTCCTTTTTCTATTGTGGATCACGGATTTGTATTTTAAACCACCTCGGATACTATATCCTCTTGAAAATGAGAGTCGAGAACGCTAAATGGACATTCACAGTGACTTTTATCTTCACGACAATACATCGGTGAAGCACTTTAGCTACTGAGCTAACGTGATAGCATCGTGCTTAAATGCAGATAGAAACAAAAGAAATAAGCCCCTGACTGGAAGGATAGACAGCAGATCAACAATACTACTATCAGGAGACACCGAACCAAACACTGGACCTGTAACTACACGGTTAATGCTATGCCGCCTGTCGAAGCCTAGCAATGCTGTTGCTAACGACGCCATTGAAGCTAACTTAGCTACGGGAACTCGTCAGAGCTATGATAAAAACATTAGCTATCCACCTACGCCATCTGCTCATCAACACCCGTGCACACCTGCGTTCCAGCGATCGACGGCGCGACGAAGGACTTCACCCGATCATCGATGCAGTCGGCGGCTAGCGTCGGATAGCGCGTCTGCTATCCTCAAAGTCCTCCTGGTTGTGTTGCTGCAGCCAGCCGCTAATACACAGATCCCACCTACAGCTTTCTTCTTTGCAGTCTTCATTGTTCATTAAACAAATTGCAAAAGATTCACCAACACAGATGTCCAGAATACTGTGGAATTTTGCGATGAAAACAGAGCTGTTTGTATTGAGATACAATGTGTCCGAATACTTCCGTTTCAACCATTGACGTCACGCGCATACGTCATCATACATAGACGTTTTCAACCAAAAGTTTCGTGGGAAATTTAAAATTGCACTTTATAAGTTAACCCGGCCGTATTGGCATGTGTTGCAATGTTAAGATTTCATCATTGATATATAAACTATCAGACTGCGTGGTCGGTAGTAGTGGGTTTCAGTAGGCCTTTAAGGCCCGCCGGACATTCCCAAATAATTTTTTTAGATCTTTAAGATAAGCTTGGTTAATAATGTGCCAGACTGTCATGTCACCGTATCCAAGTAGTCTCCTAAGAGTGTATTCAGATTATTCATTGAGATGCATGCGGTAAACAATGCTTTAAACAGAGCTTTAAGAAATACAAAGAAATGAACCCTAGAAATAGTTGATCTCCATAGCGCACACCTGGGCAAATTAAGACCCGGGGGCCGTTCAATCTGGCCCGCCGGACATTCCCAAATAATTTTTTTAGCTCTTTAAGATGGAAACTGTAGCTGCCATTATGATGTGCAGTGATGACATACACTATATTGCCAAAAGTATTTGGCCACCTGCCTTGACTCATATGTGAACTTCAAGTGCCATTCCATTCCTAACCCATAGGGTTCAATATGATGTCGGTCCACCTTTTGCAGCTATTACAGCTTCAACTCTTCTGGGAAGGCTGTCCACAAGGTTGCGGAGTGTGTTTATAGGAATTTTCCACCATTCTTCCAAAAGCGCATTGGTGAGGTCACACTCTATGATGTTGCCTGGCTCTCAGTCTCCGTTCTAATTCATCCCAAAAGTGTTCTATCGGGTTCAGGTCAGGACTCTGTGCAGGCCAGTCAAGTTCATCCACACCAGACTCTGTCATCCATGTCTTTAGGGACCTTGCTTTGTGCACTGGTGCACAGTCATGTTGGAAGAGGAAGGAGCTAGCTCCAAATTGTTCCCACAAAGTTAGTAGCATGGAATTGTCCAAAATGTTTTGGTATCCTGGAGCATTCAAAGTTCCTTTCACTGGAACTAAGGGGGCCAAGCCCAACTCCTGGGGGGTTGTTTGGGGGCGGGGGGCATGGTTGGGGGCGTGGTTATTTACAGCTAGAATTCACCAACTCGAGTATTTCATATATATTTCATATATATATATATATATATATACATATGTATGAAATACTTGACTTTCAGTGAATTCTAGCTATATATATATATATATATATATAAATATTTTTTTTAATTTTATTTACATAGAAAAAAAAAATACTTGAATTTCAGTGTTCCAGTGGCTATCCATTAGATGGCAGTATTGTCCTGTTTAACTTCTCCGTTCATGATGAGTATATCATTTCGGTCGCCATGTCTGTAATTTCCTCGTTCTTCTGCTTCGTCTCCTTGTTGTGTGCGCAGTTGTGCACTCTATAAAAGCCCTAGATGTTATGACGTCTTTGGGCAGGCAAGCTGTTTATTTTGTGGGAAAGCGGACGTGAGAACAGGCTGTCCCCACTCAGTCTCAGATCCGCATTGAGCTGGAGGGGGCGTGGCCTCCAGCTCTGGCTGAATACCGGGAGTTTGTCGGGAGAAAATCTCTGCCGGGAGGTTGTCGGGAGAGGCGCTGAATATCGGGATTCTCCCGCTAAAAACGGAAGGGTTGGCAAGTATGGGATAGGTGGCCAAATACTTTTTGGCAATATAGTGTATGTCTAGCTTGTGTGCTATTGTGTGCTGAGCTGTTGTGTAGCTGCTGGCTCCTAGTAGCATAGAAGCATACAGCCTACCATGTTTACCTTTTGTAAATAACTACACTAAAATACAAGAAAGGACCAATTTGTGTGCTAATTGAAGGATATTTAGCTATTAACTTGCTGTCCAGCTTTGTACAATTAAATGTTCTGATAGACAGATATGGTTCAGGACACACCAAATGATTAACCATATGATTATAATCATGAGCACATTTTTTTCAGTAAAATGACATGAGGTACAGTCACAAACATTTGATATCAGCACCCATCAGTGCCCGGAAGCTCTGGATCAGTCTATGAGGTCATCATATATTGAAGTATTATAGCGTAGTAGCTGTATTTGATGTTAATGTGGCACTATATATATGTTTTCATGCAGTGACTCAATTTTTAATGAGCAGGATGACTATGAGGCAATTATGCTGTCATTCGTATTGTAAACAATGCCTTAATAGTGCCTTTTTTGTGTGTGGCATAAGTACTAATGGTGGTTCTTTAGTCAAAATGTTGCATAGATTATGTTTTACAGATCATCTTCAAGTCGCTTTCTGACAGTCGCTTCCGGATGCGCCGTTTTGTGGGCGGTCTTTATTTACGCGGCTCACCTTCGACAGCATCTTCTCCCCGTCATCTTTGTTGTAGCGGTGTAGCGTGCAAGGACGGGAGTGGAAGAAGTGTCAAAAGATGGCGCTAACTGTTTTAATGACATTCAGACTTTACTTAAATCAACAACGGAGCAGCATCTCCTCATCCGGAAAACAACAACAAGGCCGGAAATGTGTGAAAAACCGTCCGACCGGAACTCTCTAATAACTAAAGTTCCTTGGGTGAATAATGTAATCTCACTACACCGGTATGTTTTAGCGCTTTCATGGTGAGTTTACTGACAGATATAAGTAAGTACTTTACACTACTTTATATTAGAAATGGCAACAGCGGAGGATGAATGTCCCATTAGCACCGTGTGTAATGTTGTATATTACATATATAACTATATCTACACGTAACTCTTATGTTTGACTGCCATCTACTGGTCACATTTATCATTTCACCATGTACCAAATAAAATAGCTTCGGGGTCAGTAAGCAAAACCAGAATTATTCCGTACATTAGGAGCACCGGGTTAGAAGGCGCACTGTCGAGTTTTGAGGGAAAAAAAGGATTTTAAGTGCGCCTTATAGTCCGGAAAATACGGTGTGGACGTTGCCTCCTAGCAGCTCCACTGTCAGACACGGCACAGGAGCCAAGCGTGCAGGTTTTAACAAGGTTTTAATAAACATAGGTTTTTAACAAAAGTTTTCTCTCCTGAAGGACGCGACTTTTCAGCCACGTCCGTATCCTCTCTCCTCTCCTGCTCCCGGCCGCTTACTGTTAAGTTAAAGTTAAAGTTAAAGTACCCATGATAGTCACACACACACTAGGTGTGGCAAAATTGTTCTCTGCATTTGACCCATCACCCTTGATCACCCCCTGGGAGGTGAGGGGAGCAGTGAGCAGCAGTGGTGGCCGCGCCCGGGAATCATTTTTGGTGATTCAACCCCCAATTCCAACCCTTGATGCTGAGTGCCAAGCAGGGAGGTAATGGGTGCCATTTTTTATAGTCTTTGGTATGACTCGGCCGGGGTTTAACAGCTGATTAGATTAACACGTACCACCTGTGAAATATAATCACCTGCCAGCTGTGTCTCGCCGTCAGCACTGCCACGCGGCAGTCTGATGGTGCTCTGTCCTCAGCACCAAGGACAGAGGCGGTGACCTTTGCTCCTGCAGGCAGCGCTGGCCACATCCCCCTCCACATACGGTATGTCGTATTATTTACCCTGTATCTCCCCCGAACTTAGCTGTCATTTTGGAATAAGTGACAGAAGAGAAATGCATAATGCCCGCAAAGTTAGACTCTGTGGAAAATGAGCAGCATATTTTTCCTATACAGGACTTTAGCATTTGACTTCACAAAAAAAGAGTCATCCTAAACTAGACACTTCCCAACTCCAGCAATGGTGTCGCCTTCAAATTGGTTGAACGGAATGAAATGACAATTAACGATTTAGATTATTTTGGAGGTAAACAGTACAGGCATCATGACAGAATTGTTTTCTGCTGGACCTCCTGTTGAAGTGTTTTGACGTGCCAAAACGTGGCGCCACACTCCAGCGCTGAAATGTATGTTGAAGGACGACTTTACTACTTACACTGCACTTATATGCCCTGAGTGTAATGGATACCAGGCCTAAGTGGTAATGGTGCAATAAAAAAATGATACAGAGTGCAAGAGGAGGGGAGCCATGGTGAAAGGAAAAAAAAAAAAAAGAGGAATGAAGCAAGTCAAAAAAAATAGGAGGGGCGGAAAGATGAGCAAGAGGCAGGGGAGACTGATGCAAGCAGCTATAGGTATAGAGGAGGAGAAACCAGGATGGAAGAAAGACAATGGAGCGGCAAGATAATGGAGACAAAAGAGTGATGATGAAAGCAAAAATGAGTGAGAGACACAAGATGATAGATGATGCAGAGAAACACAAAAGGCAAGCTTTTGAAAGAGCAAAATAATGAGTCAACAGAAGAGGAAACGACGATGCATAGCGGGAATGGTGATGAGGTAAAAAAAAAAAAAGGAGTAAATTATAATAAAAGTTGCAAGTTTGGGTTTATTGTTCTGTTCATACTTGCACATCTGATTGAATTTGGGGCGGCATAGCTCCATGCTTTTATTTTTTTTCTGTATTGTGTAGTTATAATGATATGCTTTTACTTGTAATTGTATTGAGTTTGTGGACCCCAGGAAGACTAGTGGGTTGTTGTGGCAACCAGCTAATGGGGATCCTTAATAAAAATCAAAAATCAAAAAAATCAAATCAAAATAGCTCGGTTGGTAGAGTGACCGTGCCAGCAACTTGAATTCCAGGTTCGATTCCCGCTTCCGCCATCCTAGTCACTGCCGTTGTGTCCTTGGGCAAGACACTTTACCCACCTGCTCCCAGTGCCACCCACACTGGTTTAAATGTAACTTAGATATTGGGTTTCACTATGTAAAGGTGCTTTGAGTCACTAGAGAAAAGCGCTATATAAATATAATTCACTTCACTTCAATTTATCATTGATTATTTTTAGAGACATATTCATTTGACAGTGACTATTTTTGTGGTTGTAGTTTGCAACTGCATCATTTTCTAATATTTGACATCTCTAACTATCAGCTACCGTATTTTCCGGACTATGAGGCGAACTTCAAATCCTTTCATTTTCTCAAAAATCAACGGTGTGCCTTATAACCCGGTGCGCCTAATGTACGGCATAATTCTGGTTGTGCTTACCGACCTCGAAGCAATTTTTATTTGCTACATGGTGTAATGATAAGTGCGACCAGTAGATGGAAGTCATACATAAGATATACGTGTAAACTGCAGGATGACGCCAGCAAATAACACCAACACTCTAAATGTTCCATTTTCGAATATAGAACATTGTACACGGCGCTCAAAAATCTGTCAAAATGTTTTGGTACGACTTTGGTAAGCTATGAAGCCGCACCGCTTGATGGATTGTGGGCGCATTAAACATACGAGTAGGGCTGCAACTAACGATTAATTTGATAATCGATTAATCTGTCGATTATTACTTCGATTGATCGATTGATAATCGGATAAAAGAGACAAACTACATTTCTATCCTTTCCGGTATTTTATTGAAAAAAAAACTGCATTCTGGCACCATACTTATTTTGATTATTGTTTCTCAGCTGTTTGTACATTTTGCAGTTTATAAATAAAGGTTTATTAAAAAAATAATAAAATAAAATAAAAAAAATTGTCTCTGCGCATGCGCATAGCATAGATCCAACGAATCGATGACTAAATTAATCGCCAACATATTCGATTTTAATCGATTTAATCGATTAGTTGTTGCAGCCCTACATACGAGTATTACTTGTTACGGCGGGGTTGCAACTTACTGCGAGGTTCGTTCTCCCGGGATGCAAACGGACGACTCCGGACAGGACTTGCAGGTAGGAACATGATTTAATCTTGAAACAAAAATCGAAGAGGTACAAAACAGAAAACAACCGACGGAACAAGGTGCCGATAGCACTTGAAGCTAGACTTAGCATGAGCTAGGAGGCAAGCAAAACTTTCGTAACAGTAGCGTGAAGCAAACAAAGGAGCCAGGACGAGTGACCGGCAAAGACAGGCTTAAATAATGTCTGTTGATTAGAACCAGGTGAGCGTCCCGAACACCAGAGGCAGGTGAAAATCATAAGTAGCCATGGTAACAAACAGGAACTAAGGAGTCCAAAACTAAACGAAAACACAAAACCTAATCCGGACCACGGATCATGACATTACTATGGTGTGTGTATAAGGACCGCAAAATGGCACCTATTAGCAGACATATTACCTGGCGTTTTGTTTCGCAATATTATGCAAAAGCAACTTTTCTTACCTTCTGGTACCTGCTGATCTGTATTTGGGATCTGCATAAGTCCTGAAAGTGTGCGCGTAGTCCGTAGTCATAAATTTCTTCTTTTTCTCTACCTTCTTATGTGGCATTCATCTTCCGTTGTTGCCATTTCTAATATAAAGTAGTGTAAAGTTCTTACTTATATCTGTCAGTAAACTAGCTATCAAAGCGCTAAAAACTGTAGTGTGTTTACAAAATTCACCCAAGGAACTTTAGTTATTAGAGGGTTCCGGTCGGACGTTTTTTTCACAAGACACATTTCCGGCGTTGATGTTGCACTAGTGAGCCACGGATGAGGAGATGCTGCTCCGTTGTTGATTGAAGTAAAGTCTGAATGTCATTAAAACAGTTAGCTTCATCTTTTGACACTTCTTCCACTCCCGTCCTTGCACGCTACACCGCTACAACAAAGATGAAGACGCTGTCGAAGGTGAACCACGTTGGTAAGACCGCCCACAAAACGGTGCATCCTGAATAGACTGTCAGAAAGCAACTTGAAAATTATCTATAAAACATAATCTATGCAACATTTTGACCAAATAACCACCATTACATGTTATGTAGACCACAAGATAGTGTTTTAAATTCAGAAAAAAATCATAATACGACCCCTTTAATGCGCCTTATAATCGGGTGTGCCCTATTATATTATTATTATCCCCCCCCCCCCCCCCCCCGCAAGGAACAATAACTCACATCCCAGCCTTGTTTCACATGTACACTTGTCATTAATAATACTGCTTGTGCTGTGTAGAGCAGTGTTTTTCAACCTTTTTTGAGCCAAGGCACATTTTTTGCACACCACCAGCAGAAATCATTAAAAAATGAAACTCAGTTGACGGTAAAAAGTCGTTGTCGCAATTGTTGGATATGACTTTAAACCATAACCAAGCATGCATCAATATAGCTCTTGTCTCAAGGTGGGTTTACTGTCACCACCTGTCACATCATGTTGTGACTTATTTTGAGTTTTTTGCTGTTTTCCTGTGTGTAGTGTTTTAGTTCTTGTCTTGCGCTCCTATTTTGGTGGCTTTTTCTCTTTTTTTGGTATTTTCCTGTAGCAGTTTCATGTCTTCCTTTGAGCAATATTTCCCGCATCTACTTAAGTTAAAGTACCAATGATTGTCACACACACACACTAGGTGTGGTGAAATTTGTCCTCTGCATTTGACCCATCCCCTTGTTCACCCCCTGGGAGGTGAGGGGAGCAGTGGGCAGCAGCGTAGCCGCGCCCGGGAATCATTTTTGGTGATTTAACCCCCAATTCCAACCCTTGATGCTGAGTGCCAAGCAGGGAGGTAATGGGTCCCATTTTTATAGTCTTTGGTATGACCCGGCCGGGGTTTGAACTCACAACCTACCGATCTCAGGGCGGACACTCTAACCACTAGGCCACTGAGTTTGTTTTAGCAATCAAGAATATTTCAGTTGTTTTTATCCTTCTTTGTGAGGACATTGTTGATTGATTGTTCGGATGTACATCGTCTTTGCCCCACAGTAAGTCTTTGCTGTCGTCCAGCATTCTGTTTTTGTTTCCTTTGTAGCCAGTTCAGTTTTAGTTTCGTTCTGCATAGCCTTCCCTAAGCTTCAATGCCTTTTCTTAGGGGCACTCACCTTTTGTTTATTTTTGGTTTAAGCATTAGACACCGTTTTACCTGCACACTGCCTCCCGCTGTTTCCGACATTTACTAAGCAATTAGCTACCGGCTGCCGCCTACTGATATAGAAGAGTATTACACGGTTACTCTGCCGATCTCTAGACAGCACCGACACTCAACAACAACACATCATTTGCAGACTATAATTACTGGTTTGCAAAAAATATTTTTAACACAAATAGGTGAAATTATATTATCTTCCACTGCACACCAGATTGTGGTTCAAAAACACTGGTGTAGAGGACATCCTGGGCTTTCCAGTGATATGTCATTTGTTGGGGTTTGTCCAATGCCCCACAATTTTGGCCAGCAATGTTTTATGGTCACAGAAGAAGTTAGTCAATTCGTTCAAGACGCAGAAATGTTTGTATGGCATCAAAACAGTGGCAAAATCCTAGCACATGAAAACCACACTGCACAAACAGACTCGTTTTGTCCATGCGCGAAATAATTTTACGCTCGCAACGCCACACTTTGGCACTAACATGCGGGGATTAAATACATTTCCTCTGCGTAGATGGTGAAATCCCTAAATTCCTTGCAATAGCTCGTTGAGTTAGCCTGTTCACCTGTGGGATGTTCCAAATAAGTGTTTTGATGAGCATTCCTCCATTTTCTCTGTCTTTTTTGCCACTTGTGCCAGCTTTTTTGAAACACGTTGCAGGCATCAAATACCAAATGAGCTAATATTCGTTCGAAGGTTAAGTATCTTGTCTTTGCAGTCTATTCAATTGAATATAGGTTGAAAAACATTTGCAAATCATTGTATTCTGTTTTTATTTACTATTTACACACGTGCCAACTTCACTGGTTTTGGGTTTTGTACAAAAAATAATGCATTTATTGCCTATGGACACAACAGCAGTGCTTAGGAAGAAGGAAGATGTACCTCCTGAGCCAGGCCGTCCTCCTGTACTGCATCACACTCAAATAATTCAACATCGAACTGGAAACTTTTTTTTTTTTTAGCAATTCGCACAATTTATTAGATGTGTAAGACAGATTTTCTTTTTTGAGTGACAACATCAAACAACAGTAACAATTGGAGAGATAACCCTACAAGGTGCAAGGACAATAAAAAGTACATTTAAACAAAGTACATTGATTTAAAAGTACTGCCATTTTTTTACTTTTCCAAACACGAAGAAAACAAAAACTCACATTTTTACTGAATTTTGACTCTCCAATTTGTATATATGTTTCTTACCAAGAAGAGATGAGAATAAGGTTCGAAGTGTTACCTTTAGAATATAAAGGAAATTCCTGCAAAACAAAAGTATCATTGCATCACACTGCAGGTCAAATCCGATGTTTTTGAATCGCATTTTGCATGTCAGTGTGAACAGGACAATTACGATTTCTTCAAATTTGACTTAGACTTCTGTTGTATGCGGTCATTAAGTTTAGGAAATCAGCTTTGCATGCGCTATCATGTTTGCACATGTTTTATTACACGCTAACTAGAGATGTCCGATAATGGATTTTTTGCCGATATCCGATATTCCGATATTGTCCAACTCTTAATCACCGATTCCGATATCAACCGATACCGATATATACAGTCGTGGAATTAACACATTATTATGCTTAATTTTGTTGTGATGCCCCGCTGGATGCATTAAACAATGTAACAAGGCTTTCCAAAATAAATCAACTCAAGTTATGGAAAAAAATGCCAACATGGCACTGCCATATTTATTATTGAAGTCACAAAGTGCATTATTATTTTTAACACGCCTCAAAACAGCAGCTTGGAATTTGGGACATGCTCTCCCTGAGAGAGCATGAGGAGGTTGAGGTGGGCGGGGTTGGGGGTGCGGGGGGTGTATATTGTAGCATCCCGGAAGAGTTAGTGCTGCAAGGGGTTCTGGGTATTTGTTCTGTTGTGTTTATGTTGTGTTCTCCCGAAATGTGTTTGTCATTCTTGTGTGGTGTGGGTTCACAGTGTGGCGCATATTTGTAACAATGTTAAAGTTGTTTATACGCTCACCCTCAGTGTGACCTGTATGGCTGTTGACCAAGTATGCCTTGCATTCACTTCTGTGTGTGAAAAGCTGTAGATCAGGGGTCACCAACCTTTTTGAAACCAAGAGCTACTTCTTGGGTACTGATTAATGCTAAGGGCTACCAGTTTGATACACACTTAAATAAATTGCCAGAAATAGCCAATTTGCTCAATTTACCTTTAAAGATTAAAACTCTATGTATTTATTAATAATGAATGATATTTACACTTAATTGAACGGTTTAAAAGAGGAGAAAACACGAAAAAAATGACAATTCAATTTTGAAACATAGTTTATCTTCAATTTCGACTCTTTAAAATTCATAATTCAACCGAAAAAAAGAAGAGGAAAACTAGCAAATTCGAATCTTTTTGAAAAAATTAAAAAAATAATTTATGGAATATCATTAGTGATTTTTCCTGATTAAGATTAATTTTAGAATTTTGATGACATGTTTTAAATAGGTTAAAATCCAATCTACACTTTGTTAGAATATATAACAAATTGGACCAAGCTATATTTCTAACAAAGACAAATCATTATTTCTCCTAGATTTTCCAGAACAAAAATTTTAAAAGAAATTCAAAAGACTTTGAAATAAGATTTAAATTTGATTCTACAGATTTTCTAAATTTGCCAGAATAATTTTTATGAATTTTAATCATAATAATTTTGAAGAAATATTTCACAAATATTCTTCGTCGAAAAAACAGAAGCTAAAATGAAGAATTAAATTAAAATTTATTTATTATTCTTTACAATAAAAAAAATAAATTTACTTGAACATTGATTTAAATTATCAGGAAAGAAGAGGAAGGAATTTAAAAGGTATATGTGTTTAAAAATCCTAAAATCATTTTTAAGGTTGTATTTTTTCTCTAAAATTGTCTTTTTGAAAGTTATAAGAAGCAAAGTAAAAAAATTAATGAATTTATTTCAACAAGTGAAGACCAAGTCTTTAAAATATTTTTCTTGGATTTTCAAATTCTATTTGAGTTTTGTCTCTCTTAGAATTAAAAATGTCGAGCAAAGCGAGACCAGCTTGCTAGTAAATAAATAACATTTAAAAAATAGAGGCAGCTCACTGGTAAGTGCTGCTATTTGAGCTATTTTTAGAACAGGCCAGCGGGCTACTCATCTGGTCCTTACGGGCTACCTGGTGCCCGCGGGCACCGCGTTGGTGACCCCTGCTGTAGATATTATGTGATTGGGCCGGCAGTGCCTTTAAGGTTCATTGGCACTCTGTACTTCTCCCTACGTCCGTGTACACAGCGGCGTTTTAAAAAGTCATGAATTTTACTTTTTGAAACTGATACCGATAATTTCCGATATCACATTTTAAAGCCTTTATCGGCTGATAATATCGGACATCTCTAATGCTAACCTTTAGTAGATCAGGCGCCTATTCACTTGCAGAATAAGGGACACGGGGTAGGCCCTGATAATCACTATAGTGTTTAGTCTGTCTTCATGAATATCCAGAATATATGATGATTCTCAGAAGGCCTAAAATACTGGAAAATAGAAAATGCAAATATGATTATTCAGCACACGCAGTGTGATTTATCAAGAGTGAAACTGTTTTTCGGGCACTGTTTTGCGTCTTCATTTGTGTGAGAAGGGAGGTGATCGCACTGTAGCTCCATCTTACCTATGCTTGTCAACATATATGAACCGTCAAAATAAAAATATTAGACATATTATCTACCGGTATTCAGGAATATATTTAATAGTTTTATAGCTGATGGATGACTTAAAAGGTTGACTAAAACAAATTAAATTGATGCGTTTTGGTGTCTACTGGTGTTTTTTTAAACAATGTTTGTTTCTTCATACATGTGAAAAAAAACTTCTTGCAATGTGCATTTTCTTGCATCTGAAGCACACGCTTGCAATTTGAGTTTGAGTTTGAGTTTGAGTTTGAGTTTATTTCGAACATGCAAGCATACAAGATGATACATCACAATTTCCAGTTTCTCTTTTCAACAAGTTCTAAAAGGAGTAGGAAGAAGCAGAGCTTATTTAATCCTACCCCTTTTCTTTTACATAACAGTTGCTAAAACATTTGTTCACTTCCTGTTCTCAATTTATTCACAATATACTCCATAAGTAATCACAAGAAAAATAAATAAATAAATAATACTCGGTGAAGTAAGTTACATTTCATATGGTGAGATGAGTAAGATTATTTTGAAAATGAACGGATGGATGGATTGATTGATTGATTGAGACTTTTATTAGTAGGTTGCACAGTGAAGTACATATTCCGTACAATTGACCACTAAATGGTAACACCCGAATAAGTTTTTCAACTTGTTTAAGTCGGGGTCCACTGGATGAAATAAATTCAGAATGTTTATCATGGTTCTTCTTCTTTGTACTTTGTAAACACTTTAAGTTTGAAGAGTTTCTTGAAGTGGATCATATTAGTACATTGTTTGATTGCTTTGCTTAATCCATTCCATCATTTAATTCCACATACTGATATACTGAAGGTCTTAAGTGTTGTACGTGCATACAAATGTTTTAAATTACATTTTTGTCTAAGATTATATTTCTCCTCTTTTTTTGAAGAGAATTGTTGTATATTCTTGGGTATAAATCAATCAATCAATGTTTATTTGTATAGCCCTAAATCACAAGTGTCTCAAAGGGCTGCACAAGCCACAACGACATCCTCGGTACAGAGCCCACATGGTAGCAGGTTATAGTTTGCTTTGTGTATAATTTTAGCTGTTTGCAAATTCACTATGTCATGGAATTTCAGTATTTTTGATTCAATATTGTGTGTATGTTCTCTATATCCAACATTATGTATTATTCTAACTGATCTTTTTTGTAACACCGTTAATGAAGGAAGTGTACTTTTGTAGTTATTTCCCCATATTTCTACACAATAACTCAGATATGGTAACACTAGCGAGCAGTAGAGAATATGAAGTGATTTTTGGTCTAGAACATGTTTTGCTTTATTCATTATAGACGTGTTTCTTGCTACTTTATGTTGTATATTTTTTACATGAGATTTCCAGTTGAATTTATCATCAATCATTATACCTAGAAATTTGGTTTCATTTACTCTTTCAATTTCTATTCAATGTATTTGTATTTGTGTTTGACTTTCTCTTCTACTGTTACCAAATAGCATTATTTTAGTTTTACTGAGATTCAAAGATAGTCTGTTTTTGTCAAACCATCTTTTTAATTTGTTCATTTCTTCTGTTATTATTTGTATTATCTTCTGTGTGTTCTCTCCTGAACAAAACGCAGTTGTATCGTCCGCAAATAGTACTAATTTTAAATCTTTTGTAACTTTTCAAATGTCATTTATATAGCGATTGAATAATTTTGGTCTTAGTATTGATCCCTGAGGTACACAGTTAGCGCCAGCATCTTCCATAAGCGCACCTTCAGTGGCTAAAAAAGTGGGTGCCATTGTAGATCGCACTGCAGTACTGTTTTTAAAAGGCCCACAAAAGTGGCACAGTACGTAGATGTCCCCGGGATGTTACAAAACATAGCAAAACGCCAGAGCTAGGAGCATGATAACATGGATGTGCAGTAAATGAGTGTTTCTATGGTGAAAGCAGCGTAGTACATGCAGAAAAACCTTATTTTAATAAAGCGATCTGCACAAGTTATCAATGTTGTTTTTGACAACCATCTTACATTTAGTCTTAGTCTTAGTCTTTTGGACTAAAATGCTTATTAGTTTTAGTCACATTTTAGTCACTTTTATATGTGATAGTTTTAGTCGACAAAAACTCAAAAGGGTTTTAGTCTAGTTTTAGCCATGAAAAGTCAATTTAACAGTCAGTTTAACATATCAATTTACGTGCTGACAGAACGTACTCACAAAGCGATAACCACACCGTCACTGAATGTAAACATGGCTAAACATGCTGCTAAAGTAACACACACATAATGAATTGACGTTAGCGTAACAAAAGCTAACTTTAGCCTGAAGTTAGCAGCCCATTTGCGCCAGGAGTATGTGGAAAACGTACTAATGTATTAGCTTACTATGACATTTATCGATTATGTTAACAGCATTTGTAACTTACCTTCGAAAAAATATCCTTGTGGCGAGCCTTAAAGGCCTACTGAAACCCACTACTACCGACCACGCAGTCTGATAGTTTATATATCAATGATGAAATCTTAACATTATAACACATGCCAATATGGCCGGGTTAACTTATAAAGTGACATTTTAAATTTGCCGCTAAACTTCCGGTTCGAAACGCCTCTGAGGATGACGTATGCGCGTGACGTAGCCCGGGGAACACGGGTATGCCTTCCACATTGAAGCCAATACGAAAAAGCTCTGTTTTCATTTCATAATTCCACAGTATTCTGGACATCTGTGTTCGTGAATCTGTTGCAATCATGTTCATTGCATTATGGAGAAGGAAGCTGAGCAAGCAAAGAATAAAGTTGTCGGTGCGAAATGGACGTATTTTTCGAACGTAGTCAGCAACAACAGTACACAGCCGGCGCTTCTTTGTTTACATTCCCGAAAGATGCAGTCAAGATGGAAGAACTCGGATAACAGAGACTCTAACCAGGAGGACTTTTGACTTCGATACACAGACGCCTGTAGAGAACTGGGACAACACAGACTCTTACCAGGATTACTTTGATTTGGATGACAAAGATGCAGACGTGCTACTGTGAGTATGCAGCTTTGGCTTCTAAACATTTGATCGCTTGACCGTATGTGCGTAACTTTTTTTTGCGTATGTACGTAACTTTTTTAAAATATATAAGCTTTATGAACCTTGGGTTAGGTGAACGGTCTTTTGGGCTGAGTGATTGTGTGTGTTGATCAGGTTTTTGAATTGTATTGGCGTGTTCTATGGAGCTAGGAGCTAGCATAGGAGCTAGGAGCTAGCATAACAAACACGCAGGTGTTTTTATGCAGGATTAATTTGTGGCATATTAAATATAAGCCTGGTTGTGTTGTGGCTAATAGAGTATATATATGTCTTGTGTTTATTTACTGTTGTAGTCATTCCCAGCTGAATATCAGGTACCGTGAGTATGCAGCCTTGGCTGCTAAACATTTGATAGCTTGACCGTATGTGCGCGTCACGTACGTAACTTTTTAAAAATATATAAGCTTTATGAACCTTGGGTTAGGTGAACGGTCTTTTGGGCTGAGTGATTGTGTGTGTTGATCAGGTGTTTGAATTGTATTGGCGTGTTCTATGGAGCTAGGAGCTAGCATAGGAGCTAGGAGCTAGCGTAACAAACACGCAGGTGTTTTTATGCAGGATTAATTTGTGGCATATTAAATATAAGCCTGGTTGTGTTGTGGCTAATAGAGTATATATATGTCTTGTGTTTATTTACTGTTGTAGTCATTCCCAGCTGAATATCAGGTCCCACCCGCCTCTCACAGCATCTTCCCTATCTGAATAGCTTCAACTCCCCACTAGTCCTTCACTTGCACTTTACTCATCCACAAATCTTTCATCCTCGCTCAAATTAATGGGGAAATTGTCGCTTTCTCGGTCCGAATCTCTCTCACTTCATGCGGCCATCATTGTAAACAATAGGGAACTTTGCGTATATGTTCAACTGACTACGTCACGCTACTTCCGGTAGGGGCAAGCCTTTTTTTTATCAGATACCAAAAGTTGCAATCTTTATCGTCGTTGTTCTATACTAAATCCTTTCAGCAAAAATATGGCAATATCGCGAAATGATCAAGTATGACACATAGAATAGATCTGCTATCCCCGTTTAAATAAAAAAAATTCATTTCAGTAGGCCTTTAATGTGCCGCTTAAGGTTGGTCGTATTTTTTCTGCATATTTTGTGGCCACATTTGTCACCGTCTTCCTTCACAATACACTCTGTTTTATTATCTACTGGGTTATATTTAAAATACACCCATATGTCGTCTCTACGTTTGCGACCACCGAGCCCCTGTGTTGAAACTGCCGCCGCCATCACGGTCCATTGCCTGATGAGTAACAACAGTCTGACGTGTTGAGCACGTTGTGCGCTGCACGCCAGTTGGTGGGCGTGACCAAACAAGGATAGAATGCAGCAAAACAGAAATGTCATGCATTTTAAACGTCTGACAGAATACCCACTAACATTTTCGTCCGTTTTCATCTCGTCAACGAAAACTCACACACGTCTCGTCATGTTTTCGTCATCAGAGAGACATGTTTATCTCGTCACCGTCTCGTTATCGTCATGAAAAAAAGTGGCGTCAACGAAATGATTTCGTCATCGATGACGATGACGAAATCATCAAGTTATCAGTCTTAGAAGATCCCATGCAACACGCCCACTAATACACGCAATTTAAAAGTTTGCACACACTGTTTTGTATGTAGTATTTGGATCTTAGTAGATCAGGCTCTAGGTGTGTCTGTCATAATTATGTGACTGTTAGCTGGATGAAAAATACTGATATGCCCTATCATTTGTCTAGAATCTTAACGCTCTTCCTGTACTAGGAACCAGGAAGAAAAAATAATGGTACTCGGTATTAGGGCTGGTTCATGATTGAAAAATAATGAAAACCAACAATTAGACATTCAAAACAAGGTAGACTCTGTTGTGGTGGTTAATTCAGAGGTTTTTTTCGATAAATATACCAGACTCACTCATACATGCACATGCATCCTCATCTTTTGACATTTCGAATACAAAATAGCATATAGTTCTAACTTATATCTGTCAGTAGACTCGACACGGAAGCACTAAAAACTACAAATAACTGACAGGAGCACAACTCAGTCGAAGAGGAGGCAGGTAAATAAGACCGCTCACAAAACAGCACATCCTGAAGAGACGGACTGAAAGCGGCTTGAAGATGGTCTGTAAAACATAATTTATGCAAAATGGATCTATGCAAAATGTTGACCAAATAACCACCAGTACATGTTAAGTACAACACAAGGAAGTGTTTCAAAAAACTAGCCTTGGTGTCAGTTGTGTGGGCACACTTTGGCTTCAAGAAGGATAAGGTCGACCAAATTGTAGTGAAGTGCAAACACTGCAGAAAGCAGTGTGTGTGTGTGTGTGTGTGTGTGTGTGTGTGTGTGTGTGTGTGTGTGTGTGTGTGTGTGTGTGTGTGTGTGTGTGTGTGTGTGTGTGTGTGTGTGTGTGTGTGAGTGTGTGTGTGTGTGTCCAAAGGTAACACATTAAACATGTTCCAACATTTGGAGCACTATCATGTACAGTATTAACAAATATAAACATTGCATGTCAAGGCCTCGAATTTGAACTTTTTAAGGTCAAGGCATGTTGCCTTAAAGGAGGGCTCATATTTAAGGGCACCAAGGCAAACAATATTTTCTTTCAAGGCAAGGGCTCCAAAGCATGCTTGTATAATATATATATATATATAATGTATTTTATATATAGTTTTTATTCATTAATAAATGCCTACTGAAATGAAATTTTCTTATTTAAACGGGGATAGCAGATCCATTCTATGTGTCATACTTGATCATTTCGCGATATTGCCATATTTTTGCTGAAAGGATTTAGTAGAGAACATCGACGATAAAGTTCGCAACTTTTGGTCGATGATAAAAAAAAGCCTTGCCTGTACCGGAAGTAGCGTGACGTCACATGTTGAAAGGCTCCTCACATTTCCCCATTGTTTACACCAGCAGCGAGAGCGATTCGGACAGAGAAAGCGACGATTACCCCATTAATTTGAGCGAGGATGAAAGATTTGTGGATGAGGAACGTGGGAGTGAAGGATTAGAGTGCAGTGCAGGACGTGTCTTTTTTCGCTCTGACCGTAACTTAGGTACAAGCTGGCTCATTGGATTCCACACTTTCTCCTTTTTCTATTGTGGATCACGGATTTGTATTTTAAACCACCTCGGATACTATATCCTCTTGAAAATGAGAGTCGAGAACGCGAAATGGACATTCAAAGTGACTTTTATCTCCACGACAATACATTGGCGAAGCACTTTAGCTACGGAGCTAACGTGATAGCATCGTGCTTAACTGCATATAGAAACAGACGAAATAAGCCCCTGACTGGAAGGATAGACAGAAGATCAACAATACTACCAAACTCTGGACCTGTAACCACACGGTTAATGCTGTAACGCCTGGCGAAGCCAAGCAATGCTGTTGTTAACGACGTCATTGAAGCTAACTTAGCTACGGGACCTCGACAGAGCTATGCTAAAAACATTAGCTCTCCACCTACGCCAGCCAGCCCTCATCTGCTCATCAACACCCGTGCTCACCTGTGTTCCAGCGATCGGCGGCTAGCGTCGGATAGCGCGTCTGCTATCCAACTCAAAGTCCTCCTGGTTGTGTTGCTGCAGCCAGCCGCTAATACACCGACCCCACCTACAGCTTTCTTCTTTGCAGTCTCCATTGTTCATTAAAAAAATTGCAAAAGATTCACCAACACAGATGTCCAGAATACTGTGGAATTTTGCGATGAAAACAGAGCTGTTTGCATTGGGATACAATGTGTCCGAATACTTCCGCTTCAACCATTGACGTCACGCGCAAACGTCATCATACATAGACGTTTTCAGCCGGAAGTTTCCCGGGAAATTTAGAATTGCACTTTATAAGTTAACCCGGCCGTATTGGCATGTGTTGCAATGTTAAGATTTCATCATTGATATATAAACTATCAGACTGCGTGGTCGGTAGTAGTGGCTTTCAGTAGGCCTTTAATATAAACTTGTCAGCTTTTTGTCATTTCATGATGCCTTTGTCTCTGTTTACATTTTGTACAGGGAGGTATTTGTTTTAATTATTTATTTAAGTTTTTAAGTTATGTACATTCAAATGTACATGTAGATGCTGTATCGGGACAGATCCATGAAGAGTTTGAGCAGAAATATGTCGTATAGTGTAAGAAAACATGATACAACAACTGGACAGCACAGGTACCATTATCAGCTCACTATTAAATGTGAAATTAAAAAAAAATTGATTTTAATATGAAAAACAAATGTGAAAGGCTACCCATTAGGGATGGGAATCTTACAACAACTCACAATTTAATTTGATTAAAATTCTTGTGGTGACGATGCCATTCAGAATCAATTATCTGCTGACATTGCAGCAAGTGGCCTACTACAAGTGTTTTTTTTTTTGTGTTTTTTTTATTGATTTCTGAACATTTTAAATGGATTTAGCATCATACTAAAGAGGAATCATGATTTGAATGTTTTTTGTTTTTTTCCGGCACCCCTAATATTCATCCCTAGACACAAATAGATGTCGCATTTTTCTGGTAATGTGAAAAAGATTGTATTTTAACTAGAGATGTCCGATAATTGCTTTTTTGCCGATATCCGATATTCCGATATTGTCCAACTCTTAATTACCGATTCCGATATCAACCGATACCGATATATACAGTCGTGGAATTAACACATTATTATGCCTAATTTTGTTGTGATGCCCCGCTGGATGCATTAAACAATGTAACAAGGTTTTCCAAAATAAATCAACTCAAGTTATGGAAAAAAAATGCCAACATGGCACTGCCATATTTATTATTGAAGTCACAAAGTGCATTATTTTTTTTAACATGCCTCAAAACAGCAGCTTGGAATTTGGGTTATGCTCTCCCTGAGAGAGCATGAGGAGTTTGAGGTGGGCGGGGTTGGGAGTACGGGGTAGGGGGTAGCGGGGGTGTATATTGTAGCGTCCCGGAAGAGTTAGTGCTGCAAGGGGTTCTGGGTATTTGTTCCGTTGTGTTTATGTTGTGTTACGGTGCGGATGTTCTCCCGAAATGTGTTTGTCATTCTTGTTTGGTGTGGGTTCACAGTGTGGCGCATATTTGTGTTAAAGTTGTTTATACGGTCACCCTCAGTGTGACCTGTATGGCTGTTGACCAAGTATGCCTTGCATTCACTTGTGTGTGTGAAAAGCCGTAGATATTATGTGATTGGGCAGTGCCTTTAAGGTTTATTGGCGCTCTGTACTTCTCCCTACGTCCGTGTACACAGCGGCGTTTTAAAAAGTCATGCATTTTACTTTTTGAAACCGATACCGATAAATTTGAAACCGATACCGATAATTTCCGATATTACATTTTAAAGCATTTATCGGCCGATAATATCAGCAGTCCAATATTATCGGACACCCCTAATTTTAACCAACAATCTGAATTGGCCAGCCCAAGTCTTTATTAGAATAATATTGACGTGACAGAATATATTCAAAGTGTGCAGCCCGTCAGGAGAATGTTTATTTGTTACTGTAATCCAGATCAGGGAGGCAAACGATCCAAGTGAGCCTCCATATTTTCAGCGGATCCCGTCTGAACTTAGAGACACATTTAGCAGCACTCTGATTCGCACCAGAGAGCTGATGAAAGACAGAGCAACCCTGCCTTATTGATCCCATTGATCCCAGCCTCACCTTTGGAGAACATACCCCTCCCCTTTACTATCAACAACCTCTCCATTCCTCACCCTCCCCCTTGCTCTCAGACGGCTAAATTCCTTTTGAATAATATAATTGCACATTTGATCGTCACTGTAACCCCGATCAAAGGGTGGAAAAAAAGTGATTGAATCACTCAAGCGTGCTTGTTCTTCCGTGACGCCGAGGCTTGTGTGTGTTTGTGTGTGGAGCTGAGCCATTGTGATGCCTCTACTTTTACACTTAGACGTGTCTGCACTTTTTTTTTTTCAGATATTGTCTGGGGAAAACTGCTGCTGAGCTCATTTTTTTATGAAGATAAATTACGTAGGAAACAGGAGATAGTCAGAGATACGTTGGAATTTTGTTTACAGGAGAACTTCTAGCCTTTGCTCACATATATCAGGGATTCACATTGGTTTTTAACCTATTTCCATTCTGCAAGAGTGTGATCCCATTGTTTAATAATACATACATAAACACATACATACATACGTACATACACACATACATACATACACTACCGTTCAAAAGTTTGGGGTCACATTGAAATGTCCTTATTTTTGAAGGAAAAGCACTGTACTTTTCAATGAAGATAACTTTAAACTAGTCTTAACTTTAAAGAAATACACTCTATACATTGCTAATGTGGTAAATGACTATTCTAGCTGCAAATGTCTGGTTTTTGGTGCAATATCTACATAGGTGTATAGAGGCCCATTTCCAGCAACTATCACTCCAGTGTTCTAATGGTACAATGTGTTTGCTCATTGGCTCAGAAGGCTAATTGATGATTAGAAAACCCTTGTGCAATCATGTTCACACATCTGAAAACAGTTTAGCTCCTTACAGAAGCTACAAAACTGACCTTCCTTTGAGCAGATTGAGTTTCTGGAGCATCACATTTGTGGGGTCAATTAAACGCTCAAAATGGCCAGAAAAAGAGAACTTTCATCTGAAACTCGACAGTCTATTCTTGTTCTTAGAAATGAAGGCTATTCCACAAAATTGTTTGGGTGACCCCAAACTTTTGAACGGTAGTGTACACACAAACATATACATACATACACATACATACATACATACATACATACATACATACATACATACATACATACATACATACATACACACATACATATACACACACACACACATTCATAAACACAAACATACAAAAACACATACATACATACGTACATTTACACACACACACACACATTCATAAACACATACATACAAATACACATACATAAACACATACATACATACATACATACATACATACACGCATACATATACACACACACACACATTCATAAACACAAACATACAAAAACACATACATACATACGTTCATTTACACACACACACATCCATAAACACATACATACAAATACACATACATAAACACATACATACATACATGCACACATACATACATAAACATAAACACATACATACACACATACATACATACATACACACATACATACAGTACATACACAAACACATACATACAGTACATACACAAACACAAACATACATACACACATACATAAACACATTCATACATACATACATACATAAACACATACATACATACATAAACACATACATACACGTACGTACGTACGTACGTACATACATACACATATATATACACACACAGACACACATTCATAAACACATACATACAAATACTCACACACACACACACACACACACACACACATTCATAAACGCATACATACAAATTCACATGCATAAACACATACATACATACAGTACATACACACATACATACAATACATACACAAACACATACATACAGTACATACACATTCATACATACATACACACATACATACATTCATAAACACATACATACATACATAAACACATTCATACGTACACACATACATAGACAAACACATACATTCACACATACATACATACACATACATACACGAACACATACTACATACACAAACACATACATACATACATACAGACACAAACACATACATACGTACACACACACATAAATACACATATATACACACACACACACACACACACACACACACATGCCGATATCCGATATTCCGATATTGTCCAACTCTTAATTACCGATTCCGATATCACCGATACCGATATATACAGTCGTGGAATTAACACATTATTATGCCTCATTTTGTTGTGATGCCCCGCTGGATGCATTAAACAATGTAACAAGGTTTTCCAAGATAAATCAACTTAAGTTATGGAAAAAAAATGCCAACATGGCACTGCCATATTTATTATTGAAGTCACAAAGTGCATTATTTTTTTTAACATGCCTCAAAACAGCAGCTTGGAATTTGGGACATGCTCTCCCAGGGAGAGGTTGAGGTGGGTGGGGTTGGGAGCGGCGGGGTTGAGGTGGGGGGGTAGGGGGAAGCGGGGGGTGTATATTGTAGCGTCCCAGAAGAGTTAGTGCTGCAAGGGGTTCTGGGTATTTGTTCTGTTGTGTTTATGTTGTGTTACGGTGCGGATGTTCTCCCGAAATGTGTTTGTCATTCTTGTGTGGTGTGGGTTCAGAGTGTGGCGCATATTTGTAACAGTGTTAAAGTTGTTTATACGGCTACCCTCAGTGTGACTTGTATGGCTGTTGACCAAGTATGTTTGCATTCACTTGTGTGTGTGAAAAGCCGTAGATATTTTGTGATTGGGCCGGCACGCAAAGGCAGTGCCTTTAAGGTTTATTGGCGCTCTGTACTTCTCCCTACATCCGTGTACACAGTGGCGTTTTAAAAAGTCATACATTTTACTTTTTGAAACCGATACCGATAATTCCCGATATTACTTTTTAAAGCATTTATCGGACGATAATATCGGCAGTCCGATATTATCGGACATCTCTAATTGTTAGGCTTTCATGATATTTTTTAATCAGGGTTGTTCCGATCAGGGTTTTATGCTGCCGATTTTGATACCGATAATCTATGCATTACTTGTACATTTTACTCACAATCCTAATCTGAAAAAATCACAGGATAGCAGTGTAACAATTTCTTCACAAATGTTAAACTAGTTCCTTATTCCCTTTTACTATTTACAATTGTTTGATCAAAACAAATTCTTACACAGCAACTAAACAAAAGTAAAAACTACTTTTTACTGCTCTTTAAAACTATGTTGGTTTTTGCCCTGAAAGTTTTTAAACAATAACGAAAACGACGAAAAAAATTATTTTGTGAAAATGATCAGTATCGATCACATACTGACACAGCTCTTGATATCAACACTACGATATGTGCATCAATCCACCCTACTCTTACGTGTACTCTTGGCCGCAATACAGCAATAGATTTGCCTCTCTCTTGACTCTTACTAATCTACTTGTTAATTTTCTGTTAATAGCTGCTTACGTTCTGCTGCAATGCGGTTCTATCTAGGCTTCTTAAATTTTACTAAGCACGTATTTCTCATGCTGTTTCAATCTGGCTTCGCGATTAGTATACAAAAATAAATAAAGTGTCAGCCTAACGAGATCAGCTTTTGTGATCATCATTGAAAGGCATTAGTCGGCATTGACCAATCACATACTTTTTTTTATAGAAATCGACTGATTAGTGATTAGTGGCTGATCGAATGGCACATTTTTAAAGTACCAGTAGAATGAAAAAACAAGTTGACTTTGTATGCTTAATTGTGTTTCAGTGTATCCATTACATATCCAATTGTATTTACAAAGTACCGTATGTAAAAAAAAAAACTTCGAAACATTAGAAAATGCCACAACTTCAAATGGCCATTTTGAACATTTCTGCTCCGAATATCTTCAGCAATTTCCATAGATTCAACACAAAAAGACGCTAGTTGCTGCAACTTTTTTTTTAACCCTTTGTGAGTACTGTGATTGATTTTTCATCCAAACGAAATTATGTGAGCGTCCCGTCGGTCGGCAATTTGGAAATGGATTGGAAATATTACAGTAAGTGATTGTTTTATTATGGTTTATCATGAATTGGTTAACGCGGACCCCGACTTAAAAAAGTTGAAAAACTTATTCGGGTGTTACCATTTAGTGGTCAATTGTACGGAATATGTACTGTACTGTGCAATCTACTAATAAAAGTTTCAATCAATCAATCAATGGTTAGTTTGTATGTTAGCACTTAGCAATGCTACTGATGCTAGTGTCACAATACAGCTGCATCCGTTAAGCACTCGGCTTCTAAAACTGCCCATCCTCTTTGTGTTCGGGCTCAAAAATATAAGGTCCTGGATCCTAATTTGTCCCAAAGTAATCGTTGTCGGCTCTCGCAAAGTCTGCAGGATTAGCATTGTTGTTGATGGGGAAGGGATCTGTGGGTCCTAATGCTACGTCACGGATCACGGAGAGCATTATCTCTCAAAATGGTTTGGGAATCTCTGAGATTGATACTATTTTAATAATATCCATTGGCTAACTTTGGAATTCTTTTGGTGTCATAAATCAGATATATATGATAATAGCTTCAATATAGAGGCAACTTGTCTTTGCATTCTACTGGTACTTTAAGTATTGTGGAGAAGATTGTGTAATACTTCTGAATCATTTAATACAATGAACCAACAACCATTGGTTTTAAGCAAGCATAATATATTATCCCCTTTATTACCCATTCATCCATCCATTTTCTACCGCTTGTCCCTTTCGGGGTCGCGGGGGTTGCTGGAGCCTATCTCAGCTGCATTCGGGCGGAAGGCGGGGTACACCCTGGACAAGTCCCCGCCTCATCGCAGGGCCAACACAGATAGACAGACAACATTCACACTCACATTCACACACTAGGGCCAATTTAGTGTTGCCAATCAACCTTATGAAAAATATTTAAAAAATAAGGAGCTTTTTTTTTTTTAAATTGCGTAACATATTGATCATTAGTTTACTTTGAAATTCATTAGTAAACACTGTATAGACCAGGGAACGGCAACCAAAAACGTCGAAAAAGGACCAAAAATACAAAAAACTAATCTGTCTAGAACCGCAAAAAATGTAAACCCTTATATAAGTCTTATAATGAAGGCAACACGTGACATATTAGCTGTAATAGTCTACTATCAAAATTACTATGTGTGGCAGGCTGAAGCAAATCTTCGTTGACAGAAATGTTGAAATGTACTGTAATATCTATTATGCACATTTTTACAACATTAGAAACCATTAGCAAATCAGAGTCTACTCAGAAGGTGAGATAATTGGAAATGACTGGCTTTTAATGGCCAAAGGTATAGATGTGTGAGTCCAAGTTAAAGGAAACTTTTAATAGATTTATTACAATCTTTGGCAAGCTAGGTAATGTTTGCTGTGGTCTGGAACAACATTGCACACAAACAACTATCTGAAATGCAGCCAATAATACATATAGATAATGTGTCATGAGACATGCAAAACTAAGTTATATACAAAGAGGATACAAGTAAAAGATATGATATGAGCTCAAACATACCTACAGATGAGGCATAATGATGCACTGACCAAATATGCCTGATTAGCACGCCACACAAGTTAATAACATCAACAAAGCGCACCTTTGTGAATTCACGCACAGTATAAAACGCTTGGTGGGCAAAATGAGACAAAGTAGGAGTGGAGGATTTTACATGTAAACAAACTGTTGCGTCACAGTCCACACTATGGCGAGTTCAAGAACCGCCGAAATTAGTAGGACAAAACGATGTTCACCAAATAGTCTCATCAGTGAAGCATACACACAAACATATTAAACATGTCATGTTTGTCCTCAAACAAAAAACCTACTAAAACAAAAAAAATATTTTCTCCCATCTTTTCCCGTTTTCAATCCTTTTTTAAAAATGCTCCAGGGAGCCACTAGGGTGGCACTAAAAAGCCGGATTGCTGACCCCCGGTATAGACTGTTTAGCCCTAAAAAAAAACCCCACCTCTGATGGAATGGTAGTTAATTTATGTTGTTTTTGTTGTCACCTCCAACACACACTGCCAATGTGTTTGTGCATACGTGTGTTTGTGTGAGATGCTCCAAAGCTATACTTGAGGGTGAACATGAACAGTGTGACAAAAAGCTGAAAAGAGGCAAGAGGAAGAGTGTTACAGGGAGAGCTTCCCCTTACATAATAGTCGTGTCACCGGATTGAGCCCTCAAACATAATTTGTATTGATTGGTCGGCTTGTGACTTGTGCATACTTAATTCAAAGAGCTAATCAAATCAAATCCCCTTACACCTCCTGCTCCTGGCCTGACTGAGAAACAAGTGCAGACACCTTAGAGAGATTGCTGCATATGACGTCATATCCGTTTTTCTTCTTCGCGGCTTAATTCACATGACGGTCAACCAACTTGAGCGTAGCATTGAAACAAGTGAGAGTGAGTGTGGAGTTTGAGTTTGTGTTTTCTGTTCTGTTCTTGGGTGTTCCAATCGTTCAAATAGAGATATAGGAAACAGCTTTCATAGAGTGGTTCATAAAGGTAATAACGTCAGAAAAACCCCAAAAATAAAATATCACTTTCATCATCTTGTGGAATACAATCGAACCATGCTTGTGTCTGCAGTGATCACTTTGTAAAATGTTTGTTTGAACACTTGATTTGTTTGAGAAACTTTCTGTGATGCAATCGAGTTTATTTTCTACTATATTAGTAGTGTTTGATAACAGAATTAAACGTAAGAAAAGGACAAAAGATCGCGTTAGTTTGTGTTCTTTTGTGGTTGCTATGCCGAAATATGAAGACATGGTTGTGCAAATAAACTAATGTTACAATAAGTCTTATTATTAAATGTGGAGGGGGGGCGTGGTCTGCGGGCCTGCCGCGGAGCGGGGTGTGTAAGGACCGGCCTCGAAAGCACAGCTGGCAGGTGATTGGATTACCCAGCTGGGGCTGATCATCCAATCACCTGCCATGCTTATTAGAAGCAGACACTGTTGTTGGGAGTTGGAGTTATGCAGCAGACGCACACTGGACATTCAAGGACTGAAAAGTCATCAAGCAGAGTTGTGACCTGGTGTGTTAGCACAATAAAAGATTGTTCAACCCAGACCCCCGGGCTTCCGAGCAGATCTATTTCGGTCAGGAGAACCCACAAGAGGGAAACCTCTACATTAAATATTGTGATTGTTGGTCCAATCCACCGTATTTTCATCGTCCATAACAGAAAGCAAAGTGCTTTATTCGACACTGATGACCACATCACAGCGACTTTGGTGATATTTGTTAACATCAAGAAAATATCCTTAATACCATTAATGAAGTAGATAAATAAATCTATCACAGGTTCAACAGCATAAACTGAATTATGATATTGCTAGCAATCATTGCTGAACAACAGGGACATTTATAGCTAAATAATGAGACAAAATATGAACTTCACACCATCGAAACGACTGCAGACATGAATTGTAGATGAGACTAATATATGTAGAAGGAAATCAACTGCAAACAAACGTATCCTTTTTCTCAATAGCGTCACTATCACAGCAGCACGGCACTCGTTATGTCAATCAAATACGGTACTTAGCGATGCACAAATAAATCCAGCTTTGTCTCTCACCGATTGTTTAATTTGTGGACCCCTCTAAATACCGTGAGAGTCAAATGAAATGAGGTTGTAGCGAGCAGAACGTCTTGGTGATGATCAATTAATTAAATCATGAAAATAAATATAGTGTAAATTAAAACATTTAGTTTTAATGATTGCTTATATATTTGCCAATAAACCTTTCAAAATACGCCCAAATCTGCACTGATTTAGGTAAATAAGCCTAATGGGACTATAGACCATCGCCTGAAACCCAGAAGTGCCTTTAGATCACGTGATTGCAACCCAGCTGTAGATAAATATAGAGATTAAAACAATAATTTACAGTACTTTCTGTGACCATACATAGATGACTGAAAACAGTGATGAACTTAAACAAATATTAAACTTGGACAACCCTACTTTGATGTAACGAAGTCAAATATCACACTAGGTATTTGGTAAATTGCTATGATATAATTGCATTAAAGTATTCCATCCATTCATTCTACATGCATTTTTCTCAATGGTGTGGCAACAGCAGTTTCCATCAACATGCAGTGTTCAAAGGAAACAAACTGGTGCATCACATTTTCCCATAAAGTGTGCTTTTTCAGGCAATGTTCTTAGTGTGCATATTTACATGGTGTGTAGCAATCAGTATTATTTATTACCATTTACGTATTAACAAGAGTTTGTCCTCAGTTTGTTGTTTTTCTTGCAGATTTCAGTTTGTCATCGCATCTCTGAGTATAAATCATATATATTTTATTTTGTAGTTAAACATTTACAGTAATCTCCATAGCAATGTGATTGCTAAAAAGATTTAAATAACAAAATGTGAAGCATGGTTAAGGGAACTGGCACTTCTTTCATCCTATAGACCAGAGCTATTCCACTGGTGGCCAGGGGGCCAATGACGACGATAATGACACCAGACCGGCCCACGAGTTCAGTAAGAAAAAACTTGGAAACATTTTTGCAGCAGATTCCTAGAAAACACTAAAGCACTTTCATATGGATGATCTTTGACTAGCTTTTTTGTAGTAGGTCCTTAAAAACAGCATATTCTTAGGAATATACAAAATAAGAATCCTAGTGAATAGAGAAGTCTGGCCCCTGGTCCTTAGTTCTCTGGAAATGTGGCCCCCCAAAACAATTGAGTTGACCAGCCCTGATTCTGGTTCCAAAATAGGGGGCATGGTATCAGATGTGCTGTCATGTTTAACTAATAATAGCCTCTCACAGAATTCATATTTAATGTCTGAGGGGTACGCAAAAACCCCATCGGATTAATCACAAGACAAGATGAAACTCGTAAGAATAATTCGGATTAATTGTTCTAATCGATTGACAGGCCTAAAAAAATTATGCTATTTTGTTATTGTTTGTCCAAAAATAAGAACTATGTTGCACAATATGGACGATATAAAACGTTGTCTACATCGCTAAAAGAAAAATCTAAGAAAGAGAATCCCTCTGCCATCTTCCACTAGTTTTTTAAATATATAAATCGCCCATTTGAATATTCCCTTCTCTTCTCCGACTCTCTTGTCGTCATTTGGGATGTCTGTTGTGATTTCCCTTCCTGGTTCGATGACCCGCCCTATCTTGCCTCTGATTGGCCTGTCCGTAATGTTTTGCCCTTATCTTAACCAATCGTGACTCATCAGAGTAAACCAACCAACCAATCATGGATTTTCTTATACGTAAACCAACCAACCATCATTGATGTTTCCCGTATAGTTTGTCCCCTGCCCGTGGAGTTGCTTCGCTACATAGTTAAGTTAATCATTTTTAATGGAAAACCGTAGTTTTTACCACTGGATTATCAAAAACCGTACTCATTACGGGAAAACCGTAGTTGTCGACAGGTATGGCAAAGAGACGGATCAAGATTTTAACACGCATTGTGAGTCGGAAAACACTGAAAATATTTGTTTGTTTTTTCACAAAGATAAAGAAGACGGATTTCCGACTATAGACGGAAAAATCACATGCCTGTTCTAAATCACTAATCCTCGCCTTCATGGCAGAAAATAAACTGTTTCTCACAAGTATATTATCACTGGAGGATGAGGAATAGCGAAACATGCTGCACAACACCCGATAGGAGTATCCAAAAAAAGCATTGCAAAACGCTAAGCTAGAACAAGGGTGGGCATATCGATAAAAATACCGACAGTAATGATATCAAATATAGTATCAGTTAATAGTCGATACTACAGAGATTAAAATGATATCTTAGTTATCACAAAATCCTTTTTTGTCACTTTTTTTTATTGTTTACAAACGCATAAAATAAGAGCCAATAGCAGTAGTTTAATACCCTTTGTAATAAAATGGAAATTATTTGAATTGTTACACTGCCATTCTGTGTTTTTGTCTGATTATAATTGTGATCAAAAATTGAATTATTCACCGGTCTTGAAAATGTTTAGCATTAGCATTGGTATGCTCATTACTGCCCCTGCAACTACTTGGTATTGGATCAATACCCATTTTTGTAGTATCGACCATACCAATTTTATGTATCCAAACAAAAGAAAAATAAGTATTTATTATATTTTTACAGAAGAGTAGATAAAACCATCTTACAACAGAAAGTAACCAGCTATTAACAGTAAATTTGCAAGTAGATTAATAATAATTTTAACAAATGTTAAGCCTTTTAACTGGTTTTAAAATGGTTCTATTATCATGTACCGTATTTTTCGGGGTATAAGTCGCGCCGGAGTATAAGTCGCACCGGCCGAAAATGCATAATAAAGAAGGAAAAAAAACAATATAAGTCGCATTTTTTGGGGAAATTTATTTGATAAAACCCAACACCAAGAATCGACATTTGAAAGGCAATTTAAAATAAATAAAGAATAGTGAACAACAGGCTGAATAAGTGTACGTTATATGAGGCATAAATAACCAACTGAGAACGTGCCTGGTATGTTAACGTAACATATTATGGTAAGAGTCATTCAAATAACTATAACATATAGAACATGCTATACGTTTACCAAACAATCTGTCACTCCTAATCGCTAAATCCCATGAAATCTTATACGTCTAGTCTCTTACGTGAATGAGCTAAATAATATTATTTGATATTTTACGGTAATGTGTTAATAAGTTCACACATAAGTCGCTCCTGAGCATAAGTCGCCAAACTATGAAAAAAACTGTGACTTATAGTCGGAAAAATACGGTATATGGTATTCGTATTGTTCTCGCAAGAGGTTTGCAATATCAATTTCAGGCCATATCACCCACCCCTAATAAAACTTACTGTAGTAATAACAAAACAGGGATCTACTACAGATACAATAATTTTCTCTGAAATATTAGACTTTCTGCAAGCAAGCAATACTGAATCTAACTCATGTTTTGTGTCCTTTTCCCCATCGTCCATAGCGTGCAAACGGAAGGAACAGGACACAGCGAAGGACCGCAACACACCAAAGAAATCTCGGTTGGTCTTCACCGACCTGCAGAGGCGCACCCTGCTGGCCATTTTCAAGGAAAACAAGAGGCCTTCCAAGGAGATGCAGCTCACCATTTCACAGCAGCTGGGCCTCGAACTCACCACTGTCAGCAACTTCTTCATGAACGCCCGCCGCCGGAGCCTGGACAAATGGACAGACGACGGATCCAGTCCCGGCGGCCAATCTTCGGCGTCCAGCACTTGTACCAAAGCGTGATGATATGTGGATGAGATGACAGGGAAGGGGGGGGGGGTTAGGGTAGGGGGCGTAGGTCGAGGTTTAGCCTGATCTCCCAAGCATAGCGGGAAACCAAACGTTTTACACGTTTTTTTGTTTTTGAGAGGGGCTGCTCACTGTGACCGCTTATTTTTAGCCAAACCGCCTTTTTCAAACTCATCATGACTCCATCTACAAGCTGAAGAATGATCTCTTCCTTAGAAGAAAAAAAAATATATTGTTGCTGGGACAAGAAACCGATACACTAGCACGAAAACCAAAGACGAGAGGACGATATATGTTTTCTATTATGCAATATAAGCTAGGAACCAACCATTGAAAGCTTTATAACGACAGAATGTGCTTAGAATCAAAGTGAGAATTTCCTCCAATTTATTTTTGACCAAACCAAAGAAGTTGTCCTGACAACACCCCAAGTGAGTGACCTAGTTCCTTGACCACGGAAGTAAGCGTTTTTGGCAAACTCACAAAGGTTTCGCTGGGTTCATTTGGCCCTCGGCTTCACGTACAGCGACAGAGAACCAAAGTCATTTCTTCTTGTGCTTTTGCCGTTTTCGAGCATCTTTTAAAGCGACAGTCATACCTATGACAGAAAGCAGAGAATGATTAGGAAATGGCTAAATATGCAAGCACAAACACACAAGAAACCTTCCTCACATTTTGAGCCAACATGTAGAACCGCAAGTTTCCAGTGGAGTCCAACGGATACGAATACTGTAACGTACTTGAGCACAAATGTCGAAGCACATTTTTCTTTGCAATAGAACCGGGGCTCACCTCCAAGCCGAGTGGTTTTCACATCTTAGAAAACTCAGGATGCCATTTTTTTCTAAACAGTGGCTGAAATCCACTCTGCGTTCTACAGTCATCGAGTCATACACAACAACGTACACTTTTTACGGAATGACAGACATGGTCAAGCTAAACCGACGGCTGCGCTTCCCCATCTTTTTTCTTACCACGCATTAGCATTAGCACAATCATAAACTAGGACAAACAGACCTGTAAAGGCAGTCCCACCGTCGCTCATATTGTTTAGATTTTAGCTATTAGTCGTGTAAAGCCGTAAAGAACCGTCGTCTCGGCAAATGGTTCTTGGAAAAAGTACATATACAAGCATTATCCGATATGTTTGATTGCCCTTAAAGACAGCGGTACACTTAAGGGCTATCAAATATTCTAGTTCTTCCTTTTTGGTGTAAGCGTTAATGCCTTTTTGGAAGACTGCCATCCAAACACCACAGAGACCAGCAGCCCGTTTGATCCCACGGGGGAGCCGACCTGCTCAGGCGAATCAGGGCCTTTGTAATAGTAAAAGAGGACAATCTAAAGACGATGCCTGGCAAGTCCGTCTCTTACCGCGGGTCACTGGGCTGGAAAACAATAGGACAAGTCATAAACGCCACAGACAAATCGTGTTGAGTCCTAAAGACTTCAAATCATCAACATTTGTTCGCAGGTTAACTTTATTCAAACGTCACCCCAGCAATCGCAGATTAGGAAATTCCATGTAACAGCCTTTTCCCATACCATGTAAATACTAACACCCAGCAGCACCCACAATGTTTCACTACACAATCACCTCATCAATCATCTCTCACACGAGCTATCAAACCAAAAAAAGAGCAACCAAACCAAAGCAAAAGGCGCCAGTCAGCAGCCCCTCCTCCTTTAGAAGACCCAGGCGGAGTCCCAGCCTGGTTAGAAGCAAGCCAAAGGCTCAAGAACGATTTAAGATTTAAAAATGGACACTTGTGACTTTTTCTATTTATTGACAAATCGAAACCAAAGAAAACCCTTTTTCTGCACCTAACTGTTCCGACAAGCGAACCGAAGATGGAAGAGAATTACTACCAAAAACCAACAAAAAGATTTTTTAAAAATGTTCAAAAAAAAACAAACAAAAAAAAAAAAAGTGGAGGCGGAAATGTCAAGGACTGAGGACGACGTTGCGAGGAAGAGGAACGGACGACATCAGGATAAGTAGCTTTTGTTCTGGCCGAGATCGCGTCAGGTCTGGCCAAGTCTCGGAACTGAAAAGGGTAAAAAAAAAACACACGAGAAAGACGGAAGGATGTTCTTCCCTTTCCGGCCCGGAACATTAATGTGTCTCTCACGGTTGAAGAGTGTCTTTAACGTGTGCCTATGCAGTTTTTCAAAGAACAAAAAAAATGGTTAAAACGAAAACGAACAACAGAAACCTCATCAGCTAACAAACCAAAGATTCACTGTTGACTCCAGTAGCAGTTCTCCTCCTCTTGGAAAGGAAAAGCAGCTTCCCTAACCGCTGAAGGTTGGTTGTACGCACCGGTCGCCCGATTTCTTCCATTTCATATTCTAGAAACCAAAAAAATGTCTGAGTTTGTGCTAAGACAATTAGTCATAAAAGTAGGGTAAAAGCGATAGCTAGCTAGCAAGTATGTGGGTTCAATCTTTCTGGAGATTGATTTATTCTTAATGGGTAGCATTATTTTTTTACAAATCATGCGAATAACCACAAATAAAGGAATTTGTTCAGCCGTTAGCCTTAGCAGTTAGCTTCTTCACAAGGCATGTCTACCTCCAAGCTCCCAGGGTCCGACGCGGACTATTTACCGTATTAATTTGAGCAATTGGCAGCTCAACAATTAGTCGTAATAAAAGTAGGGTAAAAGCGATAGCTAGCTAGCAAGTATGTGGGTTCAATTCTTTCTGGAGATTGATTTATTTTTAATAGGTAGTATTTTCTGGGGAATAAACACAAATAAAGGAATTTTTTCAGCCGTTAGCCTTAGCCGTTAGCTTCTTCACAAGGCATGTCTACCTCCAAGCTCCCAGGCTCCGACGCGGACTATTTACCGTATTAATTTGAGAAATTGGCAGCTGAACAATTAGCCGTAATAAAAGTAGGGTAAAAGCGATAGCTAGCTAGCAAGTATGTGGGTTCAATTATTTTTGGAGATTGATTTATTTTTAATAGGTAGCATTTTTTGGAGAATAACCACAGTTAAAGGAATTTGTTCAGCCATTAGCCTTAGCAGTTAGCTTCTTCACAAGGCATGTCTACCTCCAAGCTCCCAGGGTCCGACACGGACTATTCACCGTATTAATTTGAGCAATTGGCAGCTCAACAAGTAGCCGTAATAAAAGTAGGGTAAAAGCGATAGCTAGCTAGCAAGTATGTGGGTTCAATTCTTTCTGGAGATTGATTTATTTTAAATAGGTAGCATTTTTTTTAGAATAACCACAAATAAAGGAATGTGTTTAGCCATTAGCCTTAGCCGTTAGCTTCTTCACAAGGCATGTCTACCTCCAAGTTCCCAGGCTCCGACGCAGACTATTTACCGTATTCATTTGAGAAATTGGTAGCTCAACAATTAGCCGTAATAAAAGTAAGGTAAAAGCGATAGCTAGCTAGCAAGTACGTGGGTTCAACTCTTTCTGGAGATTGATTTATTTTTAATAGGTAGCATTTTTTTTTAGAATAACCACAAATAAAGGAATGTGTTTAGCCATTAGCCTTAGCCGTTAGCTTCTTCACAAGGCATGTCTACCTCCAGGCTCCCAGGCTCCGACGCAGACTAATTACCGTATTAATTTGAGCAATTGGTAGCTCAACAAATAGCCGTATATAAAAGTAAGGTAAAAGCGATAGCTAGCTAGCAAGTATGTGGGTTCAATTCTATTTTTAATAAGTAGCATCTTTTTTTACAAATCATGAGAATAACCACAAATAAAGGAATTTGTTCATTAGCCTTAGCCGTTAGCTTCTTCACAAGGCATGTCTACCTCCAAGCTTTCAGGCTCCGACGCAGACTATTTACCGTATTAATTTGAGGAATTGGCAGCTCATAAACAAACAAAAACATTGCTAACTGACTACGTTGCTTCCCTCGTTCATGTTTTGCTTCCATCGAGTCAGCCATGAAACGTTGACGTTTCTTCGGACTTGTCGCTAATCTACCGCACTTCCTACAGCTAAAAGAGCGAATTAAACGCTGTATTAAGTGTGTCGTTCACACCAAAGACCGTTTTTTTGTACTAGTAGACTTAGGCCCCGTTTACACTAAGGTTATCCAGGGTAAATCCCACCTAACATTATCCTTGTCCACACACACACAATGGTCGTTTAAGACCCCCTCCGTCAGCCGGCGCAACGCGACCTAATACGCATGCGCGGAAAATGCGCACGTCATAGTCACCTCCAGTGTTGCTTTGTGTGCAAGTTCTTAAGTTTAACTTATCTGAACAATATCCAGTGTTGTGGTATTTTAGTTAACTGGGGCCCTAATGTAGTGAATCACGCCTGAGCCATCATAAATTAATCAAATCTTTATTGGACACGAAAGTACACAATGTGACAAAGAACATTTGACAACAATCAATCTAGGGATCTAGATATCTGGTCAGGACGCCTTCACCTTCATTGTCCAATCGTTTTTGGTGACTTTATATACTCTGGACCTAGACGTTGAGTCCACGACATACATGGCGGACAATAACTGATACAGTCTGCTTTGCCAGTCCGAGCGCATTCGCCGTTTTCCGTAGTCTTCCCTCCACGGCCAGGTAATACCAAAGCACACGTTACCTTTTTTATCACATCCACGAGAGCCCGCATTCTCGTTGGCGCTCCTTCGACAAATGGACAAAGTTTTTTTGGTAAGTAGAATCACAGCCGACCCGGACATTCGAAAGTTCTCTTGCCATCCGAGAAGTGTTGTATCCCAAATAGCTGCAATGGCTTTCTCTTAAGGTATTCATGTGTGATTTCCACAAGGGTCTGTCGACTCCATATTTCCAGTGGTTAGCTCCGAGTTCCGAAACCGCTTTGTTATGAAGCTGGCTGTGACGCGTTCTTTCTGACGTGAGGCGCGGTCTTTCTGGCGTGGCTTCCTCTCCGAACTCAGTTTGTAAACGATCAATGAGTCCATACAAAGCTAAGAACCGGAGATTCAAGAAATACACGGCGCACTTACTGTCAGGTTCCAACACTGATGACATCTATTAAACAAGACAAGAGGCAAAGAATCAAACAGAGACAAAATTCAATGTGGTTCAGTGAGGAGAAACGTGCACATCTGTACCCTTGCACAGTGTCATTACGTTCTGCCAAAAGATTGCGCGCCTCCTTCTTTTATTTTGGACCCTCCCTGACCACGTGGCCACCACTGTTTCCAAAGGACAAAGGTCGCAAAAAATTCACAGAAAAGGTCGTAAACTATTCACAGGAAAGGTCAGTTCAAAAAGAGTTTGTAAAATAGTTGAAAAAGAGTTCCATAAAAGAGTTCGTAAAATACTTCAAAAAGAGGTCGTCTGGAAATTGGGCAGATCCTGTCATCTCTCCGCTCTGAAGTCCTTGGGCCAGAACAACATCCTTCTTACTCTTGGTAGGTTTCAAAGACAGCCTTTTGTCTTCTTGTCAGGAACTCAATGTAATGCAAAGTTTTTGTGATAATTTAGAAACAATTATTCTAACACTTACCCGTGTAAAAATTTGTCCGAGGAGAGGAACCTTAAACGCTGGTTTGGTGTGGCCGAAACGGGGCTTAGGCTAAACGGTTATTCGTTTAAGGGGTTATCCGGCTTAGTGTAGACAGAGCCTAAAAAAATGCGGGTATAGTTGAAATCCAGTTGATTAGCATAATGTAGGTAGCTTGTTAGCACAAAAACTCACAATGCACATTAGCTGGATCTTCAAGGGGAGGGGAACTCTGCTGCCTTTCCGTGGTGTACGACAACAGTACACGGAAGCAAAATGACACAACTTCACTGAGAGAAACTGCTCAAATATCGGTCAAATAGCTTTAACCTTCATTTTTCTCTATTTCTGTATGTATAGCTTCTAGTCCAAAGAGATACGGCCACCCGCCCGGGCCCGCCCATCCTGTTGACCACGCCCAGTGGAGGCAGGGGCGGCGGGGGGGCGGTGGCGGCTATTTTCCTTTTCTGACTGGAAAATACGATATGAAACCAAAAAAAAAAAAAAAAAAAAAATGTTCCAAAGAGGTTTTCATTGCTTGTTTGCTCCAAGTACCGTATTTTTCGGAGTATAAGTCGCACCGGAGTATAAGCCGCACCGGCCAAAAATGCATAATAAAGAAGGAAAAAAACATATATAAATCGCATTTTTGGGGGAAATTTATTTGATAAAAGCCAACACCAAGAATAGACATTTGAAAGGCAATTTAAAATAAATAAAGAATAGTGAACAACAGGCTGAATAAGTGTACGTTATATGAGGCATAAATAACCAACTGAGAACGTGCCTGGTATGTTAACGTAACATATTATGGTAAGAGTCATTCAAATAACTATAACATATAGAACATGCTATACGTTTACCAAACAATCTGTCACTCCATGAAATCTTATACGTCTAGTCTCTTACGTGAATGAGCTAAATAATATTACTTGATATTTTACGGTAATGTGTTAATAATTCCACACATAAGTCGCTCCTGAGTATAAGTCGCACCCCCGGCCAAACTATGAAAAAAACTGCGACTTATAGTCCGAAAAATACGGTACTTAAAAATGATTTGCCAATAATCACGTCTAGTATTATTACCACTACATTCTTACTTATATGTCTTTTTATTTATGTTTTTAATCGTAATTAATTTAAGCGAACAAATTTTGTTGCCAAATCTCCCTGAACCTTTTACCCTTTTTGATGAAGTTTAGCTTTGCCAAAGTTTACATCATTTTTTTTTTTTTTTTTTCCGTTTGATGCTGTATTTATTTATGAAGTGTTTAGAACACTCTAGGTTTGTACTTGATGATAATTTAATGCTATTTAATTAGATGTAATTGTTTTTTAATGAATATTTATGTATTTAAGAATGTTAGTTGCATCAAAGATGCAGTGCTTATGCCAGGCCTTTTTAAATTATTCCTAGTTTAGCAAATAAAAACAAAATGTTTTAATAACTGCTTACAGTAGACTTAATGACAGAACAATGTAGAAATGTCAACGTAGATTTACAAACCTTTTGAATGTCCACACTTCTGCACCATGTCTAGTATTCTTTGTCATTTTTCAGCAAAGTTTTATAGGAGCCCAACAATGATGAGCACTGCATCGATTTGTTTCTGTCTGCTAATTTATTGATTGATTTGGAATTTCTTTTGCATTTCGCTGATCATTGTTGTAAAGGCGATGGATTTCAGGCTGATGTTTTTGATGGGGGGGAAAAAAATGGGGGTTGATGTAAACTTAACTACCAAAGATAACTGGAATCCTTGAGAGCTCACATCCCGGTGAAGGAATTATTCATACAGAGGACTTACTGTACGTACACGTGCATCTCAGTAAAATGACAATATCATTCAAAAGAAGAATAAAAAGTTCATTACAGATGAGCAATTTAAAAGGCCCGGAGAGTTTTTGCAGTTTATTCACTGATTAAAGCGTAAAGTCATAGTTTAAAACATAGGAAAAGTGTTTGTTGATAAAATACTTCATTTTTTTTACTATATGCCAATAACTATTTCGATTTTGACAGGAAAAAATGCGTATCTTTTAAACGTTATTATATAATCATACCAAATATTACATTATTATATAGCCGGCCTGGGTAATTATTTTGACTCGGGGGGCCAAATTTAGAGAAAAAGAATGTGTCTGGGGGCCGGTATATCTATCTATCTATGTATACAAAATATACATATATATATATATATATGTATGTGTATATATATATATATATATATATATATATATATATATATATATATATATATATATATATATATATATATATATATATATATATATATATATATATATATATATACACATATACACACACACACACATATACTGTGTGTGTATATATATATATATACATATATATATATATAAATATATATACATATACTGTGTGTGTGTATATATATATATATATATATATATATATATATATATATATATATATATATATATATACATATATCGTGCGCACGAGATACTGTCTCGTGTGCACAAGATAGTTTTTCGTGCGCACGAGATACATGTCAAAAAAAAAAAAAAAAATGTTTTATTTTTTTAGACATGTATCTCGTGCGCAAGATAAACTTTCTCGTGCGAACGAGATATATGTCTAAAAAAAAATTTAAAAAATGTTTTTTTAATTTTTTTACAACTTTATAAAGTTTCTCATGCGCACGAGATAGTTTATCTTGTGCACGAGATACATGTCTAAAAAAAAATTATAAAAAATGTTTTTAATTTTTTTACAACTTCATAAAAAGTTTCTCGTGCGCACGAGATAGTTTATCTTGCGCACGAGATACATGTAAAAAAAAAAAATGTATTTATTTTTTTAGACATGTATCTCGTGCGCAAGATAAACTTTCTCGTGCGAACGAGATACATGTCTAAAAAAAAAATTTTTAAATGTTTTTTTAATTTTTTTACAACTTTATAAAAAGTTTCTCGTGCGCACGAGATAGTTTATCTTGCGCACGAGATACATGTCTAAAAAAAAATTACAAAAAAAAAATTATAAACATTTTTTTTTCCCCCATGTCCTTAGGTTATTGCCTGCATGCATAATTTTAATACATTTTTAAAACGCTGCCCTTACTGCGATGTGGCCCTCAATGAAAACAAGTTTGGCACCCCTGGTTTAAAAAAAAAGTGGTCCCTCGCTTTTTGTTAGTAACGCGTTCCGAAAAGTTTAACAATAACCCAACCTTACGTAAACTGAACTAATTTTTTACCGAGGTTTCAATTGAACTACTAAAATAAATATGAACATTTATTGAGATGCACTTGTAGCAGAAAGTTCACCTAAAACCTACGCTGACCTAAATATTTGTATGAGTTATTTCAATAGACTAATATTAGACTAACTCTCCCATCAAGGCTGATCTATTCTGAGCAAAAAGTGCTCACTAATGGTAGGATAACTTCTTCTAAAGAGGATGTGATGCTAACACATCCCAATCCCCCATTTCAGGTGTGAGTGTTTGAATGCAAACACACTCGTTTTATTTTAGGAAGAAAAAGTGAGACACTCTTTAAAACAAGAATGACTTTCTGTCTTTGTGTGTGTAAAAAAAAAAAAAAAAAAAGTGTTTGGATAGTGAGAACCATGAGAGGCTACCTCACTGACTGTTCATTTGTTTGTGTTGATGAAACCAAAGAAACCAAAGATGTTGTTTTTTTCTCTTTTTTTGTTCTTTTTTGGCCTTGCAGGGTCTCTAATCCTTACAAGAGACCCCATTAATGATGTGAATTAGGCACCCATTTGCCATAATATTTCATATTGTTTCCAAAATAAATAGATCTCCATCTTGTTTTGATCAACTGTATGAAATATAATTCATGATATGGAACTTTTCTTGACTCCTGGTGTTCTGTAAAAATTTTCAGAAATGTAAACAATGCTAGTTTTGATCATGTCATGTGTGCAATGTCCGAAGAAATCAGCCAACACAATTTGCATCCCTTTTCTAAAAACTTTCTATCATTTTTGCTTTGTATTTTTATGCCGCAAAGCAAGCAGAATGTTGTGACTTGGTGTTTAAACCAACAAACTGGTAAGTTGCTCTTTTAAAAGGGAAAAAGAAATAGGAAGAAATATATTCTTTGTGGACTAAAGTATGGAGACGTAGCTCGTTAGCGACCTTAATTACTAGCAAAAGAGCCATTTTGCCTCATCTTCCACAAAATAAATCTTATAATTTAATTCACATTATTTATTTTACAGGTAAATTAATATATTAACTCTTTATTTCCCTCTGGTATGTGTCTTTTTTCAGGCTGTATTCATGGTTAATAAATATTATAATTTCGTTCACATTGTTTATTTTACAGGTAAATTAATGTATTAACTCTTTATTTCCCTCTAAAAATTTACTTTTTTGGGCTTGTATTCATGGTTAATAAATTTCCTAATTTCATTAACATTATTTATTTTACAGGTAAATTAATGTATTAACTCTTTATTTCCCTCTAAAAATTTACTTTTTTGGGCTTGTATTCATGGTTAATAAATTTCATAATTTAATTCACATTATTTATTTTACAGGTAAATTAATCTATTAACTCTTTATTTCCCTCTGAGATTTGTCTTTTTTCGTATTCATGGTCAATAAATATTATAATTTAATTCACATTATTTATTTTACAGGTAAATTAATCTATTAACTTTTTATTTCCTTCTGAGATTTGTCATTTTTCATATTCATGGTTAATAAATCTTATAATTTAATAATTAACACTATTTATTTTACAGGTAAATTAATCTATTAATTATTTATTTCCCTCTGAGATTTGTCTTTTTTCGTATTCATGGTTAATAAATCTTATAATTTAATTCGCATTATTTATCTTACAGGTAAATTAATCTATTAACTCTGTTCCCCTCTGATATTTGTCTTTTTTCATATCCATGGTTAATAAATCTTATAATTTAATTCACATTATTTATTTTACAGGTAAAAGAATCTATTAACTCTTTACTGTATTTCCCTCTGAGATTTGTCTTTTTTCAGGCTGTATTCATGGTTAATAAATCTTATAATTTAATTCACATTATTTATTTTACAGGTAAATTAATCTATTAGCTCTTTATTTCCCCTTGAGATTAGTCTTTTTTTTTATATTCATGGTTAATAAATCGTATAATTTAATTCACATTATTTATTCTACAGGTAAATTAATCTATTAGCTCTTTATTTCCCTCTGAGATTTGTCTTTTTTCGTATTCATGGTTAATACATCGTATAATTTAACTCACATTATTTATTTTACAGGTAAATTAATTAAGTCTTTTTTTCCCTCTGAGATTTGTATTTTTTTTCCAGCTGTATTCATGGTTAATAAATCTTATAATTTAATTCACATTATTTATTTTACAAGTAAATTAATCTATTAACTCTTTATTTCCCTCTGATATTTGTCTTTATTTCATATTCATGGTTAATAAATCTTATAATTTAGTTCACATTATTTATTTTACAGGTAAATTAATTAACTCTTTATATTCTTATGAGATTTGACTTTTTTTGGGCTGTATTCATGGTTAATAAACCTTATAATTTAATTCACATTATTTATTTTACATGTAAATTAATCTATTCACTTTTTTTTAACTTCTGAGATTGGTCTTTTTTCATATTCATGATTTATATATCTTATAATTTAATTCACATTATTTATTTTACAGGTAAATGAATCTATTAATCTTTGTTTTCTCCTGATATGTGTCTTTTTTCGGGCTGTATTCATGGTTAATAAATGTTATAATTTAATTCACATTATTTATCTTACAGGTAAATTAATTATTAATTTCTCTCTGAGATGTCTTTTTTCGTATTCATGGTTAATAAATCTTATAATTGAATCCACATTATTTATTTTACAGGTAAATTAATCTACTAACTCTTTAGTTCTCTCTGAGATTTGTCTTTTTTGGTATTGATGGCTAACTCCTCCCCTTTCCTTGTTTTCCTCGCTCCCACCCAATCACCATTCAGGAGACGTTCACCGCCTCAAAGACAGTCGGAAATTATACAATTATTTTTCAAACGTCCACATTTCCCCCATTTCTGTGTTGCTTTGTGTTCCTCCGACCTAATCGAGGTGTATGATAGAATGTTTGGAGGAGTTTGGTGTGGAAAAAAGTGAGAGTCCTGGCGTCCAACAAAGAAATAGAGAAGAACAGAGAGCCTTTTGCTTTTTGAAGGGAGTCGGATCTTTAGGAGAAGTTCCTTTCAAAGAGCCGTTCAAAAAAGACGGGCTCAAATCATTTTATTTTACTCACTTGGTGTGAAATATTCAAAAATATTGACTATACATATACATGTATATTTGTTTAATAAATTCATGTTTTGACGCTCACTAGTTTGATGCTACCGTATATTGGGTCTCTTAAAAGAGCCATTCAAAAGACTCAGTTCGTTCGTGAAGGTCACATTGCCAGTCCATACCAAAGAACTCATGGAAATGAGCATTTTGTTGCCTTTTATGTTAGCATTGTTGTATTCCAAGCCATAGAAACGTACATATTCCAAAACTAAATGATATCTGCCGGCTTTAATAAGTTAATTATTTTAAATTCTGCTTGTTTTGCCAGCTCACATGTCATGAAAAGCTAACGAAAATGTACTTTGCTGTGTGCGAATCTGAGAAGTGATGAACTAACTCAATGAACGAACGGGCCAAAATCATAGAGTGGTGCTAAAAGTACAGCAAAAAGCATCACATCTCGATATCGGATATCGGTCTGATATCAGCAAAAAAAAACATGTATAGTATAGACCAGGGGTCACCAACCTTTTTGAAACCAAGAGCTACTTCTTGGGTACAGATTAAAGCGAAGGGCTACCAGTTTGATACACACTTAAATAAATTGCCAGAAATAGCCAATTTGCTCAATTTACCTTTAACTCTATGTTATTATTAATAATTAATGATATTTACACTTAATTGAACGGTTTAAAAGAGGAGAAAACACGAAAAAAATGACAATTAAATTTTGAAACATAGTTTATCTTCAATTTCGACTCTTTAAAACTCAAAATTCAACCGAAAAAAAGAAGAGAAAAACTAGCTCATTCGAATCTTTTTGAAAAAATTAAAAAAAGAATTTATGGAACATCATTAGTAATTTTTCCTGATTAAGATTAATTTTAGAATTTTGATGACATGTTTTAAATAGGTTAAAATCCAATCTACACTTTGTTAGAATATATAACAAATTGGACCAAGCTATATTTCTAACAAAGACAAATCATTATTTCTTCTAGATTTTCCAGAACAAAAATTTTAAAAGAAATTCAAAAGACTTTGAAATAAGATTTTAATTTGATTGCACAGATTTTCTAGATTTGCCAGAATATTTTTTTAAAATTTCAATCATAATAAGTTTGAAGAAATATTTCACAAATATTCCTCGTCGAAAAAACAGAAGCTAAAATGAAGAATTAAATTAAAATTTATTTATCACTCTTTACAATAAAAAAAAATGAATTTACTTGAACATTGATTTAAATTGTCAGGAAAGAAAAGGAAGGAATTTAAAAGGTAAAAAGGTATATGTGTTTAAAAATCCTAAAAATCATTTTTAAGGTTGTATTTTTTCTCTAAAATTGTCTTTCTGAAAGTTATAAGAAGCAAAGTAAAAAAAATAATGAATTTATTTAAACAAGTGAAGACCAAGTCTTTAAAATATTTTCTTGGATTTTCAAATTCTATTTGAGTTTTGTCTCTCTTAGATTTAAAAATGTCGAGCAAAGCGAGACCAGCTTGCTAGTAAATAAATACAATTTAAAAAATAGAGGCAGCTCACTGGTAAGTGCTGCTATTTGAGCTATTTTTAGAACAGGCCAGCGGGCTACTCATCTGGTCCTGACGGGCTACCTGGTGCCCGCGGGCACCGCGTTGGTGACCCCTGGTATAGACAATGCATTGTTGTGTCTTTAACTCTTTTATTTATATGCACTTCTGCTTTTAATTGACATGAATTCTCACAAGGCCTAAAAAGTCGTTTGTCTTCTCCTTTCTTTTTTTATCTCCTTCATTTCCCTTCATCCCTGCCACGGCCGTGTGTGTGTGTGTGTGTGTGTGTGTGTGTGTGTGTGTGTGTGTGTGTGTGTGTGTGTGTGTGTGTGTGTGTGTGTGTGTGTGTGTGTGTGTGTGTGTGTGTGTGTGTGTGTGTGTGTGTGTGTAATCATCCAAGCATCTTCCTTCCACCATCAATCCACCTCATCACTTTTCACCTTTAACCCCTCCTCCCCTCCTTTTTAATCACTCCATCGCCGCCTCCTCCTGCTCCCCGTTTCTGGCTCCCGTTGCCAGGGCAACGCGGGCCTCCGGGTTGCTGTTAAATCTTGCCACATTGTCTTCCTATTACCTGTGGGTCAGATGCCTGATAAAGCGGACAAAAGCGTGGGAAAGTGAAGAGCGACCGCGGTTTAAACGTCGGTGAAAATGACGTCTACGTTCGTACCACCGTGGGTGACAAAAATAGCCGAGGGGTGGAGGGTGACGGGTGGGAGTGGAAATGTTTATTGTGGCAAATAAATATGACTCTCATGGCTGGAAGTAGACTGATAAGGAATCTGCAGGGATCTAAACAGCCTCCCGCCTATAAAGCCCCCCTTTCATTTTTGTGAAGTCGTGTTCTTTTGGGCTCGATTCCATCAGACGGAATTTGATTAAACCCTGCGGGCCGTCCTGAGATATCAAGGTTGTGTGGAAAGTGACACAAAAGGAGTGGGAAATGATCACAAAAGGTATGATACACCCACTGGACACTTCATTAGGTACATCTGCACATGGAGTCGTGGCACGTGAAACCGAATAAAAGCGCCATTGTGGAAAAGAAGTCGAGAACAGAGGCAGGGAACGTGCTAGAAATATCGATATCAGATATCAGATGTTTGATACCAGGGGTAGTATCAGTATCAGATCGATACCAGAGTGATGAGATCAATATTTTTCAGTTCATTTGTTTATTTTCACAAATATTTGAGTTTTTTTGCAGTTTATAGTTTTTCTTTCTTTTTTTTTTTATTGACATCCAGCATCAGACATTCCTATCGATTACATCATATTCACATACATCATATATCTGTTGTCTGCCCTAAATGTATAAATATTTTTTGTTTACATCCCAACCATACAACCCACTCCCGCCCCTAAAAAAAGAAAGAAACAGCAAAAAAAAACAAGTAATATCTACAAATACATCAATTAAATAAACAAAAATGTGTATATAAAATATGTATATATATGTATGTATGCATATATATTAGGGATGTCCGATAATGGCTTTTTTGCCGATATGTGATATCCCGATATTGTCCAACTCTTAATTACCGATACCGATATCAACCGATACCGATATATATACAGTCGTAGAATTAACACATTGTTATGCCTAATTTGGACAACCAGGTATGGTCCTTTAAAAAAAATTAATAATAATAAAATAAGATAAATTAATTGAAAACATTTTCTTGAATAAAAAAGAAAGTAAAACAATATAAAAATAGAAACTAGTAATTAATGAAAATGAGTCAAATTAACTGTTAAAGGTTAGTACTATTAGTGGACCAGCAGCACGCACAATCATGTGTGCTTACGGACTGTATCCCTTGCAGACTGTATTGATATATATTGATATATAATGTAGGAACCAGAATATTAATAACAGAAAGAAACAACCCTTTTGTGTGAATGAGTGTAAATGGGGGAGGGAGGTTTTTTGGGTTGGTGCACTAATTGTAAGTGTATCTTGTGTTTTTTATGTTGATTTAATTTGAAAAAAAAAACCAAACAAAAACGATACCGATAATTTAAAAAACGATACAGATAATTTCCAATATTACATTTTAAAGCATTTATTGGCATCTCTAATATATATGTATATATATGTATGTGTGTGTGTGTGTGTGTATATATATGTATATATATATATATATATATATATATATATATATATATATATATATATATATATATATATATATATATATATATATATATATATATATATATATATATATATATATATATATATATGTATCTGTTATCTGTTTTTTTTAATTTTTTTTATTTGTGATTATTATTATTATTAATGTATTATTATTTATTTTTAGTTTATAGTTTTTCATTGTTATATTTAGATTTAGACAAACTTTAATTAATGATCCACAAGGGAAATTGTTCCACACAGTAGCTCCGTTACAAAGGATGGAAAGGATAAGGATGGAAAGGATCGTGCACACGAGGGCACAAAAAGAGGGCGAAAACAAAAGGTGTAAAAGTAGACTAAAAAATGTACCATAGTAGCAATATAAAATATATGTAATATTTACATATTATATATAAAATATATTATATATACTGATATATTATATTGTTATATAATACATACAATATTTATTTGTTTATACAAGGGCACAAAAAGAGGGCGAAAACAAAAGGTATAAAAGTAGATTAAAAAATGTACCATAGTAGCAATATAAAATACATGTAATATTTACACATTATATATACAATATATAATATATATAATATCTATTTGATTATACAAGGGCACAAAAAGAGGGCGAAAACAAAAGGTATAAAAGTAGACTAAAAATGTACCATAGTAGCAATATAAAATATATGTAATATTTACATATTACATATAAAATATATTATATATACTGATATATAATATTGTTATATAATATATACAATATTTATTTTTTTATACAAGGGCACAAAAAGAGGGCGAAAACAAAAGGTATAAATGTAGACTAAAAATGAACCATAGTAGCAATATAAAATATATGTAATATTTACATGTTATATATTGTACATATAATATATACTGATATATTATATTGTTGTATAATATATACAATATTTATTTGTTTATACAGGGGCACAAAAAGAGGGCGAAAACAAAAGGTATAAAAGTAGACTAAAAATGAACCATAGTAGCAATATAATATATATGAAATATTTACACATTATATATACAATATAAACTGATATATTATATTATTATATACTATTTACAATATGTATTTGTTTATACAAGGGCACAAAAAGAGGGCGAAAACAAAAGGTATAAAAGTAGACTAAAAATGAACCATAGTAGCAATATAATATATATGAAATATTTACACATTTTATATACAATATAAAGTGATATATTATATTATTATATACTATTTATAATATTTATTTGTTTATACAAGGGCACAAAAAGAGGGCGAAAACCCATCGTATAAAAGTAGACAAAAAATGTACCATAGTAGCAATATAAAATATATGTCATATTTACATATTATATATAAAATATATTATATAGACTGATATATTATATTGTTATATAATATATACAATATGTATTTTTTTATACAAGGGCACAAAAAGAGGGCGAAAACAAAAGGTATAAAAGTAGACTAAAAAAATTACCATAGTAGCAATATAAAATATATGTAATATTTACATATTATAAATACAATATATAATATATATAATATCTATTTGATTATACAAGGGCACAAAAAGAGTGTGAAAACAAAAGGTATAAAAGTAGACTAAAAATGTACCATAGTAGCAATATAAAATATATGTAATATTTACATATTATGTATAAAATCTATTATATATACTGATATATAATATTGTTATATCATATATATTATATAACAATATAATATAATATATATATATTGGCCCTGCGATGAGGTGGCGACTTGTCCAGGGTGTACCCCGCCTTCCGCCCGAATGCAGCTGAGATAGGCTCCAGCGACCCCCCGCGACCCCAAAAGGGACAAGTGGTAGGAAATGGATGGATGGATGGATGGATATATAATATATACAGTATCTATTTTTTTATACAAGGGCACAAAAAGAGGGCGAAAACAAAAGGTATAAAAGTAGACTAAAAATGAACCATAGTAGCAATATAAAATATATGTAATATTTACATATTATATATACAATATATAATATATATAATATCTATTTGATTATACAAGGGCACAAAAAGAGGGCGAAAACAAAAGGTATAAAAGTAGACTAAAAAATGTACCATAGTAGCAATATAAAATATATGTAATATTTACATATTATATATAAAATCTATTATATATACTGATATATAATATTGTTATATAATATATACAATATTAATTTTTTTATACAAGGGCACAAAAAGAGGGCGAAAACAAAAGGTATAAAAGTAGACTAAAATGTACCATAGTAGCAATATAAAATATATGCAATATTTACATGTTATATATTGTATATATAATATATACTGATATATTATATTGTTGTATAATATATACAATATTTATTTGTTTATACAAGGGCACAAAAAGAGGGCGAAAACAAAAGGTATAAAAGTAGACTAAAAATGAACCATAGTAGCAATATAAAATATATGTAATATTTACACATTATATATAAAATATATAATATATACTGATATATTGTTATATAATATATACAATATTTATTTTTTTATACAAGGGCACAAAAAGAGGGCGAAAACAAAAGGTATAAAAGTAGACTAAAAATTAACAATAGTAGCAATATAAAATATATGTAATATTTACATATTATATATTGTATATATAATATATACTGATATATTATATTGTTCTTTAATATATACAATATGTATTTCTTTATACAAGGGCAAAAAAAGAGGGCGAAAACAAAAGGTATAAAAGTAGACTAAAAATTAACAATAGTAGCAATATAAAATATATGTAATATTTACACATTATATATACAATATATATAATACATGCTGATATATTATATTGTTATATAATATATACAATATTTATTTGTTTATAAAGACAGGGAATAAGAAATTGCACACAGGTAAGTTTTGCCGGTAAAAAAGTCATTAAAAGATTTATCAGATTTGATATTGGAAATAGAGGACCTCTATTTACCGTATTTTACGTACGATTGAGCGCAGCAGAAAATATATATATATATATATACATATACGTTGTGAAATTAGTTATTTACGCAGAAATATTTTGTAAATGTTTATTTACCAATTTTAGTTGTTTCCAAGCGTTGCCTGTAACAAGGCAGTAAAACGGCTGATCAAACAAAACAGAAGTCATCGTCATTGTTGTTGTCTTATCCCCCTCTTGTCCCCTGCAATTTCCCCCTCTGTCTTCCTTTTTTTCCTCGTTCTATCCCCTCCTGCTCCCGTCCAGCTGTGTCAAACATTAATATGAGTCCATTAAATGAAGTCAAATACAAATAAGGCAACAAGAGGAGTATCTCACACTTCTTTTTTGTAAAGTAATTTTGTTCAGCGGATACGGGCATCCACATCAACTATATGGTTTGCCTGAGTGGCTGGACAGGAGATGTTAAAAAATGTAATAAATAAATAAAAAAGAGACCAAGAGAGTGGATGACTGACAAGAGGGTTCACTCTGTTTCTCTCATTCTGTATAAACAACTCAAAAAGCTTTTGTCAGATTTCCATACAACTTCCAAGTAATGTCAGAAATGGGATAAGAAACTAGTGATCGATACCAGAGTGATGAGATCAATATTTTTCAGTTTATTTGTTTATTTTCACAAAACCTGAGTTTTTTGTTGTTTTTTTTGCAGTTTCATTGTTATATTTGCTATTTGTTTATAAAGACAGGGAACAAGAAATTGCACACAGGTAAGTTTTGCCGGTAAAAAAAGTCAAAGGATTTATCAGATTTGATATTGGAAATAGAGGACCTGTATTTTTCCGTATTTTCCATAAAATATTCCACCATAAGCCGCAGATATATACCTTGTGAAATGAGTTATTTGCGCAGAAAATGTTTATTTACATAGGTGATTAGATAACAAGGCCCACCTGGGCCATCTACGCACCTGTCGCTGTCTTCTAAGCCGGTCCTGGCACACCCCGTCCCGCGGCAGGCCCGAGGGCCACGCCCCCCTCCACAGAAATGTATTAAGAAAGCAAGATATAACAGTAATTATAATCAGCTCATTGTTAAATATTACGTAAATATACTATTTTATTATTCTTAAATGACATGTATTAACACACAAAAGTACTACCAATTGGTGGAGTTGACTACTTAGTGACAGAGCTTCCTGGAAAAGGGAAAGTTGTTTGGACTTCTTATAAAGGAAAAGTTAAGACCTCAAAAAGGTTAAATGCGATAAAGAAACATTTTTTACTGAGTGTGATATCATTCCCATCATAAAGACAAACCTGTATGAACGTTGATTAGGATGAAATACTTTTGAGTTTTAACACATTACTGCCACCTAGTGGCGCACCTCATGCAAGGGCCAGGAGTTAATAATAATAGATTTTATTTGTAAAAAGCACTTTACATTGAGTAAACAACCTCAACGTGCTACAGTGTATTAAAAATAAAAATAAGATAAAAAATAAAAAAAAAATAAAAACTAGAACAGCCAAATAGCTAAAACTAGGATGCATATATCTAAAAAAAAAAGGCTTTTTTTTTTTAAAAAGAAGGGTTTTTAAGCCTTTTTTAAAAGCATCCACAGTCTGTGGTGCCCTCAGGTGGTCAGGGAGAGCGGTCCACAGACTGGGAGCAGAAAGCATTGTTCGTAGCTTTGTCCTGGGAGGTTGGAGGAGGTTTTGCAGATATGCAAAAACTAAACCAAATTCCAGTTGCTTCCATAAAACAACAGCAGACATTGTTGTTGTTGTTTCTCTCTCTCCTGACCCTCCATCTTGTTATCTGCTCTTTTGGTTCTTTGGTGGGGCTTTTTCTTTTTCTTTTCACAACTTCATGCCGCTCTCCTTTCTCCGAGCAAATCAATGGTCCTTCTCTCAATCGGAGGTCACCGGGTCGGCCTTGCAGCTTTTCAATTACTAGCAGCCTGCAGTCACCGTAGTGTACGCACACACCCACACCCACACCCACACCCACACCCACACACACACACATACTGGTTATCATTTGGAATGGGGACCACGTTTTTGATCATGACTTGTGGGGACCACCCTTTTTACAGGTTGTGGAGGCATAAAAAAAAGTTAGCTCATACACGTCTTTAAATGTCTGGATTGATGAAGTAATGTGCTGATCATTCTTACTGGGGCCCCTGGGGAAAAAAAGAGTTAATATGCTTCATGGGGACCACATTTAAATGATTTTGCATAATTCACACAAATTTGTACGTGACTACTGAGCAGGGCCGGCCCGTGGCATAGGCCGTATAGGCAAATGCTAAGGGCGCCGTCCATCAGAGGGTGCCGCGCCAGTGCCACAAATGTTGGAGGAAAAAAAAACAAAAAAAAACTATTATTTCTAAATACATAAAATAATCCCACGTTAATTAAAATGCAAAGTAAAGCCTATTTAATAGAAATATTATTTGTTACAACATTACTATATAATAATAATTAAAAAATATCAATGGCATATCAAATACAATTTAAATAAAAATTGAATGCCTCTTTTCTATTTGCAGCCTTCTGAGGTAAATATCAACATTAACTTTTTCCACAGGCTAATAAATTAGAAAATAAAATAACAATGAATAAACCAACCATTCAGGACTTTAAACTGCTCAGTTTGCAACACACCGATCTAATCTGATGTGCCCAAGCCAGATACCTGGCATCTTTTCTTGGATGCTAGTTCATTCATGTCGGGGCTCAGGCTTTGAGCTGAGGCAACCTTCATTATCCAACGAAGGTGTTCACCAGTCATTATATCTCGTAGTCCACAGTCTTGGGGGCGTGCCTTAAAGGCACTGCCTTTAACGTCCTCTACGAGCTGTCGTCACGTCCGCTTTTCATCCATTCTAACAACGTGCCGGCCCAGTCACAAGATATGTGTGGCTTCTGTACGCACACACAAGTGAATGCAACGCCCACTTGATCAACTGCAATACACGTTACACTGATGGTGGTAGTATAAACAACTTGAACACTGTTAGAAATATGCGCCACACTGTGAATCCACACCAAACAAGAATGACAAACACATTTCGGGAGAACATCCGCACCGTAACACAACATAAAAGCAACAGAACAAATACCCAGAACCCCTTGCAGCACTAACTCTTCCGGGACGCTACAAGCCCCCCTAAAATGTTCTTAAACCCCCCTAAATAATTTGGTGTTAAAAAAAAAAAAAAAAAGTACATGCCGACATATTCATTATAAAGTGGCCCGAAAATGACTTTAAATAAATAATCATACAACCTGTCATTATACACTCAGTTTCCCCTCACTTCATAGTGTAAGGTAGAGAGCCCCTTTAGTGCGTCGGTATTCAATCCATTCCACTTGTTCATATAGAAAATGGCCACATCACTCAAAATCCAGTCCGCATTTTCTCTGCGACCTTGCTTGCAGTCCTGCAGGTGTACGAAGCACATTAGCACACAGCACTGCAGAACAAGAAACCTTGTGTCTGCAATTGTAAATAATTTAGTTTTTAAGTTTTGTGTTTCTTGTAGAATCTATATAAAGTAATATACATTAGCCTATATTGTTAAAATAATGGAAAAAAAACATTAAATATATTTGCTTTATTGTATTGTTACATTAATAGCTGTTGTATTATTATAGGATGGCTTGTTAAACATTTCATAGGATTTTCAGAGGGTGCAAAAACCAAGACATTTCATTTAAAATGTAAAATGAATAAATACATAAAAAGAAAAAGAAAAAAATGGTTAAAAGCCATCGTCCCGGGGAGCATTTTATTTTGTCCCGTGCATTTTTTTTACTGACCCCTGGACGACGGGACTACTTTAATCTCAAGTCCT
>NC_084751.1:39640367-39712867 GCF_033978785.1 Entelurus aequoreus
GAAATCATCCGAAACGTGACAGTGTGTCTAGAATGGCAGGCAAGGAGGTGGAAATAATAATTCACATATGAATCATAGAAAGGCTGCTGATGGTGTGTTTGATGGAGCAGAAGTCTACTCTCCACGTCAATTTGTGTGGCCCCCGAATAATGTGTGTAAATAAAGCACCTTATCTTTTCTTAATAAATGTACTACAAAAATAAATGTACTGCGTACAATTACATATAATTACACTTTAATTATCACTAATAATAAAACAAAATACATCATACATTTCAAAACAATGTTATTGTTCAAATTAAGATAATTACTTAAGTACGGCCCGCGGGATGAGTTTGCTAAGTATAAAAATGAGCGAAAAATTTGGAATGAAAGAAACAGCTGTTCTAAATGTGTCCACTAGATGTCACAATAGCAATTCTTTGTATCTTTGTAGATGATGCTACATATGTACAAAAAAAAAATAAACCATATGTTCGTGCACCAGTCAAGGAAAATGAGCAAACTACATAAACATCCTGTAATTTGATTTTGATATTTTTTTATATTGAGATTGAAAATTAACACCAACAAATTGACTGATGAACATCACATAATTTATTCAGAAAGTATAAATAAGGACAAATAAAGATAGAATTAACCGCACCATGTACAGTAAGTGTAAAAAACATGATTTGTATATTTTCAGAATGTGCTTGTTATATTTCTAAACAAAGAAAACTATCTGAAGTTGTCTTTATTTTTAAGTTATCGTGCCGTGATTTTACCAGTCCAGCCCACTTGGGAGTAGATTTTTCTCCATGTGGCCCCCCCATCTAAAATGAGTTTGACACCCCTGATAAAGAGTAATAATACACTATAAAACCGTAGATTTTACAGTATAAAAAACTTGCATGAATTTTCACGTTAAAAAAAACAGTGGTACAGTTTTTCCATTCCATTTCATGTATTTTTTTTATTTTACATGCTGTAAAAACATTTTACAGCGATTTTACAAAAGCCATCAAAAGTCTTCTCACCCTGGTCACAAATGACACATTCACGCTTTCATCAACAGCCGTTTATTGTATTTGACTGTACAGGAAGACTTGCTGACACGCCATGACTGACATGTCAAACACCTTGTGGACAACAAATCCAAAGCAAATAAATAAATGGAAAAAATGCTGGAGCTGGAAAAAAGAAAACTGGGTGATTGAATTATAAAAAGTAGCTTGTATACTTTTCAGACACAGCAAAAATAAAATATTAACAGCCCTTTGGCTAAGAAACAGTTTGGCCTTAACTTGAATGATACTATTTGTATATCATATTTACAATGTTGTCTTGATGGGAAGTTAACCACATGAAAACCATGCAGTGGACCTTTTTTTTTTTTTTTTTTTACATTTGTCAAAAAAAAATAATTCATCCGCAGTGCACTTTTTTTATATTTTTTTAATTGTCAAAAAATATTTATTCTTGAAATTTTTAATTGCTTTGTCAAAAAAAATTTTTAATCTGCAGTGGACTTTTTATTTTATTTATTTTTTATTTCTTTGTCAAAAAAATGTCCTCTGCAGTGGACTTATTTTTTTTACATTTCTTTGTAAAAAAAAAAAAAAAAGAAAAAAAAAAAAGTCACCTGCTGTGGACTTTTTTAATTTTTTATTTCTTTGTCAAAAAAATGTCCTCTGCAGTGGACTTCATATTTTTTTTAATTGTCAAAAAATATTTTTTTTAATTGCTTTGTCAAAAAAAAAAAGTCATCTGCAGAAGACTTTTTATTTTATTTATTTGTTATTTCTTCATCAAAAAAATGTCCTCTGCAGTGGACTTTTATTTTTTTTACATTTCTTTGTAAAAAAAAAAGTCATCTGCAGTAGACTTTTTTAATTTATTTATTTGTCAAAAAAATTTCCTGTGCAGTGGACTTTTTTATTTAATTAATTTCTTTGTCAAAAAAGTCCTCTGCAGTAGACTTTTTTTTTTTAAATATTTGTCAAAAAAAAGTCATCTGCAGTGGACTTTTAATATTTTTTTTAATTGTCAAAAAATATATTTTTTTAATTTCTTTGTCAAAAAAAAAAGTCATCTGCAGTGGAGTTTTTATTTATTTTTTATTTCTTTGTCAAAAAAAATGTCCTGTGCAGTGGACTTTTTTAAATTTTTTATTTAATTAATTTCCTTGTCAAAAAAAATGTCATCTGCAGTGGACTTTTTAATTTATTTTTTATTTCTTTGTCAAAAAAATGTCCTCTGCAGTGGACTTTAATTTTTTATTTCTTTGTCAAAAAATGTCCTGTGCAGTGGACTTTAATTTTTTATTAAATTAATTTCTTTGTCAAAAAAAAAAATAATCTGCAGTGATTAATTTTTTTTTACATTTCTTTGTCAAAAAATGTCCTCTGCAGTGGACTTTTTATGTTTTAACATTTGTCAAAAAAATGTCCTCTGCAGTAGACTTTTTTATTTTTTAACATTTGTCAAAAAAAATGTCCTCTGCAGTGGACTTTTTTTACTTTTTTGTATTTATATTTACAAACTGTGGTATTTTTTTTTTTTTTTTTTACATTATTTTTATCAAAAACGGTCATACTCTGACCTTTTTTAAAGGATTCATTTGAAACAAAAAATTTTTTGTTGTGCGATTTTTACATTTATTTTGTTATGTCGACAATTTGAGAAATCTGTCAAAAGAAGTGTACGGTTTTCCTTTTTTTACATTGATATTAAGATTTACTAACATTTGTCAAATTTTAATTAAATATTGGATCGGTTCGCAGCCGAGTGTGAAGCGACTGGTATGAGAATGAGCACCTCCAAGTCCGAGTCCATGGTTCTCGCCCGGAAAAGGGTGGAGTGCGGGGAGGAGGAGCTCTTGCCCCAAGTGGAAGAGTTCAAGTACCTCGGAGTCTTGTTCACAAGTGAGAGAAGAGTGGATCGTGAGATCGACAGGCGGATCGGTGCGGCGTCCTCAGTAATGCGGACGCTGTATCGATCCGTTGTGGTGAAGAAGGAGCTGAGCCGGAAGGCAAAGCTCTCAATTTACCGGTCAATCTACATTCCCATGCTCACCTATGGTCATGAGCTTTGGGTTATGACCGAAAGGACAAGATCACGGGTACAAGCGGCCGAAATGAGTTTCCTCCGCCGGGTGGCGGGGCTCTCCCTTAGAGATAGGGTGAGAAGCTCTGCCATCCGGGGGGAACTCAAAGTAAAGGCGCTGCTCCTCCACATCGAGAGGAGTCAGATGAGGTGGTTCGGGCATCTGGTCAGGATGCCACCCGAACACCTCCCTAGGGAGGTGTTTAGGGCACGTCCGACCTGTAGAAGGCCACGGGGAAGACCCAGGACACGTTGGGAAGACTATGTCTCCCGGCTGGCCTTTGGAACGCCTCGGGATCCCCCGGGAGGAGCTAAACGAAGTGTCTGGGGAGAGGAAATTCTGGGCTTCCCTGCTTAGGCTGCTGCCCCCGCGACCCGACCTCGGATAAGCGGAAGAAGATGGATGGATGGATGTTTGATACATAAGCCTGAATAAAAACCTGTAAAAGTGGTGCTAATAGTTTAGGTATCAGTAACAAAAGTGCGACCAGGCCGAGTCAAACATCAACCTCTGTTTTCTAATTTGTAAAATAAAAATAAAAAGCAAGTCCAGTGTAAAAAGGCACATTTCATGGCATCATTGGACAAAAAAAAACAGATGGGCATGGGACCTTGTTACTTTTTTTTATTATTTTACCCCAGTCTTTTTTAAAAAGGGGGCTTTCACTTCTTTTGCAGCATTTTTCTCCTTCAGGGTTGGTCAGGAGCTTGCTTAAGGGCCGTGGCAGTCCCACCACCTGAAACATGACTTCTATTTATTCACCCCATTAACCCGTGAAGAAGTAGCAAGGCCGGTTAAAGGTTCCAAGCAGACAGAATGTGCTTAATTTTGCATTTAGAATTCAGTAAATGCTCTTAAGCACATACAATACAGGTCAAAAGTTTGGACACACATCATTCAATGTGTTCTCATGACTATTTACATTGTAGATTGTCACTGAAGGCACCAAAACTATGAATGAACACATGTGGAGTTATGTACTTAACAAAAAAAAAAAATCTAGTTCCTTCAAAATAGGCACCCATTGCTCCGATTACTGCTTCGCACACTCTTGGCATTCTCTGGATGAGCTTCAAGCACACCTGTGAAATGAAAACCATCTCAGGTGACTACCTCTTGAGCACTAATCCGAGCAAAGGGTGGCTATTTTGAAAAAACTAGAATATAAAAACATGTTTTCGGTTATTTCACCTTTTATTTTGTTAAGTACATAACTCCACGTTTTATATTCTAGTTTCTTCAAAATAGCCACCCTTTGCTCCGATTACTGCTTTGCACACTCTTGGCATTCTCTGGATGAGCTTCAAGCACAGCTGTGAAATGAAAACCAATCACAGGTGACTACCTCTTGAGCATAATCGGAGCACAGGGCGGCTATATTGAAGAAACTAGAATATAAAACATGTTTTCAGTTATTTCACCTTTTATTTTTGTTAAGTACATAAATCCACATGTGTTCATTCATAGTTTTGATGCCATCAGTGACAATCTACAATGTAAATAGTCATGAAAATAAAGAAAACACATTGAATGAGAAGGTGTGTCCAAACTTTTGATTGCCCCAATAATCAACAAACAGATGACGAATGACAAAAAATGGCTAAAAATGTTCCTACCATCTTCATCAGATGACTTCAACCACTTATTTGCATTTATGTTAGTGATGATTAGCATATTTTGACTCTATCGACACACTTTGATCAGTCCAGGAAAAAATTGGCGATAAACTGTGTATTTAGTGTGTGTTTGTAAACAAAAGACAAACTTATGACCTCCAAGATTGTTTTCCTTTTTCGTGTGTTTTCCTTAAAAAAAATGTGTCAAGAACTAAGATGTCAGGATGGACCACCTGCCTCCAACCATTCACTCATTCATTCTACTTATGTCAGACAGTCTTCTGTTTGTCTACTCAGCCCTGATGCGTGTGTGTGTGTGTGTGTGTGTGTGTGTGTGTGTGTGTGTGTGTTACTAGGTTAGTTTCTGGTTGGCGAAAAAGGCCTTGGTCTCTCCACAGGTGGGGTTGGTGCAGAGCGGGCAGCGCAGGGTCAGCTGACGAGAGCACGGCTCGTTGGAGCGCAGGTGAGCCTGGACCAGTTGAGCCAGAGCCTGGACGACGACAAGGACCGACAATGTCACTGCAGTCGCACAACAGTCGTGTAACAGTGTGTTTTTCAACTTTTTTTTGGAGCCCAGGCACATTTTTTTGCGTTGAAAAAAAAACGCGGAGGCACACCACCAGCAGAAATCACTAAAAAACGAAACTCAGTTGACAGTAAAAAGTTGCAATTGTTGGATGTGACTTTAAAGCAGGCCTGGGCAATTATTTTGACTCGGGGGCCACATTTAGAGAAAAAAAATGTGTCTGGGGGCCGGTATATCTATTTTTAGGGACACTAATACAAAACCTCACAATAATGTCTGATTGAATGCTAAAAATGTTATGACAGACCGCCTTAAAAAACAAATTGGAACTTAAAATTTTTCTATGAAGGATAAAACACTGAATATTGACAAAATATGAACTTCACTCCCCCCTTTTGATCGACATATTTTACAATCAAGTGAAACGCAACAAAAATGCAACAAACAGTGAAATATGAACGTGAAGGGTACAAAATAAACCCATCTACAATCTGATATATCACTAAGCTTTAGAACTTTGTTGTGAAAATCTCCTTCCGCGTCTGTGGAAACTCTTCCCGCCCACACTGCTTGGTGCCTCGTCTGAGCTGCTGTGACGTGGATTACCATAGTAACTAATTAGAAGACCATAGTAACTAGTATATCATCCAAAAGTGCAGATTCCAACCATTGAAATACTTCGTATAGTTCAAGACTTACGGTCATTAGAAAACATCACTGCACATAATGGCAGCTACAGTTTCCATCTTAAAGATCTAAAAAAAAATATTTGGGAATGTCTGGCAGGCCAGATTGAAAAGCTGTGGCCCTCGGGCCTCAATTTACCCAGGTCTGCTTTAAAGCATAACCTAGCATGCATCACTATAGCTCTTGTCCCAAAGTAGGTGTACTGTCACCACCTGTCACATCACACCCTGACTTATTTTGAGGTTTTTTTTGCCGTTTTCCTGTGTGTAGTGTTTTAGTTCTTGTCTTGCGCTCCTATTTTGGTGGCATTTTCTCCCTTTTTGGTATTTTCCTGTCTTCCTTTGAGCGATATTTCCCGCATCTACTATGTTTTAGCAATCAAGAATATTTCAGTTGTTTTTATCCTTCTTTGTGGGGACATTGTCGATTGTCATGTCATGTTCGGATGTACATTGTGGACGCCGTCTTTGCTTCACAGTAAGTCTTTGCTGTCGTCCAGCATTCTGTTTTTGTTGACTTTGTTCCCAGTTCAGTTTTAGTTTCGTTCTGCATAGCCTTCCCTAAGCTTCAATGCCTTTTCTTAGGGGCACTCACCTTTTGTTTACTTTTGGTTTAAGCATTAGACACCTTTTTACCTGCACGCTGCCTCCCGCTGTTTCCGACATCTACAAAGCAATTAGCTACCTGCTGCCACCTACTGATATGGAAGAGTATTACACGGTTACTCTGCCGATCTCTAGGCAGCACAGACACATCATTTGCAGACTATTACTGGTTTGCAAAAAATATTTTTAACCCAAATACCGCATTTTTCGGAGTACAAGTCGCACTGGAGTATAAGTCGCATTTTTTGGGGAAATTTATTTGATGAAAGCCAACACCAAGAATAGACATTTGAAAAGCAATTTAAAATAAAGAATAGTGAACAACAGGCTGAATAAGTGTACGTTATATGAGGCATAAATAACCAACTGAGAACGTGCCTGGTATGTTAACGTAACATATGGTAAGAGTCATTCAAATAACTATAACATATAGAACATGCTATAAGTTTACCAAACAATCTGTCACTCCTAATCGCTAAATCCGATTAAATCTTATACGTCTAGTCTCTTACGTGAATTAGCTAAATAATATTTGATATTTTACGGTAATGTGTTAATAATTTCACACATAAGTCGCTCCTGAGTATAAGCTAAACTATGAAAAAAACTGCGACTTATAGTCCGAAAAATACGGTACTGGTTTGCAAAAAATATTTTTAACCCAAATAGGTGAATTTAGATAATCTCCCACGGCACACCAGACTGTATCTCACGGCACACTAGTGGTTGAAAAACACTGGTGTAACAAACAGCACCCACACTAAAATCACAGGACAAAACGGTGTGTTTGTGTGAAAGGATAAGCGGCAAAGTGGCGATATGACTCACTTCCCTTATTGTGTGTGTTGACATTTTTTCAGTTCTTATATTTTGCATAATATCTGCGTCTTTTATACACACCAGACCTGGGCAAATTAAGGCCCGCCGGACAATCCCAAATCATTTTTTTTTTAGATATTTAAGATGTAAACTGTAGCTGCCATTATGACGTGCAGTGATGTTTTCAAATGACCGTATGTCTTGAACTATACAAAGTATTTCAATGGTTGGAATCTGCGCTTTTGCATGATATACTAGTTACTATGGTCATCTAATTAGTTACTATGGTAATGTAAGTCACAGCAGCTCAGACGAGGCACAGAGTGTCAGCCTGAAATGCGGGTGTCAGGGAGATTTTTACAACAAAGTTCTAAAGCTTAGTGATATATCAGATATAGACTGTAGGTAAGTTGTTTTTTTTACCCTTCGCATTCATATTTTTTGTGGTGTTTTTGCATTTTTTTTTCCGCTTGATTGTAAAATATGTCGATGGAGAGGGGGTGTGACGGTCATATGTTGTCAATATTCAGTGTTTTATCGTTCCTAGATAATATTGTAAATCCCACATTATTTTCATGTACATTCTGGGTGTCATTCATTCCATTCCGTTTTTAAGGCGGTCTGTCATAACTTTAGCATTCAGTCAGACATTTTTGTGAGGTTTTGTATTAGTGTTCCTAAAAATCAGGGGCCGTACTTATCAAGCTTCTTAGAGTGCCATTTTACACTTAAGTCCTGAGAATTTGCGAAATTTAGTCCTACTCTCAAACTTAAGAATAAAAGCTTTTTTATCAACATTCTTAAGTCTAAGAATCACTCCTACTCTCCACGATATTTAAGAGACCTTCAGAGGTGTCTTAAGTGGTTAGGAGTTGCCAGCAGGGGATGGCACTGAGGCGAGAGAGACGTGCGCGAACGTTCAGGGAGCGGAACGATGTCCTGGATTGTTTGATGACGAGCAGCTGATCAAACGGTATCGTTTAGACAGAGCGGGTATTATTTTTGTCACAGATTTAATACTTTTCGATTCCTTGTTGATTTCTGCATGTGGCTGCAGTGGGCTAGTATATATAGAGCCACCCACACCAGTTTCAAATTAGTTGCCTAATTAATGATTTGGAAAGAAAATGTTATGAGAGTAGCGTATGTGTGTGGCCGTGAGGTGAGTGACGTCAGTGAGTGTGTGGGCGAGAGAAGAGAGGGAGCGGTAGCGTTTGTTTTGTATTATTTTGTAGTTTGTCAAAATATACACTCCCATTGTCCACTTAAATATTTCCAAGATATTTATTTATTCTTAGACAACGGATTCCCTTCCGTGATTGGTCATTTCTATGGAAACAGAAATTACGTCACCTAAAATTCCGTTTACGGCACATAGTAATGTCGTAATTCAGCTCTGAGTGTGACACTTAAGATTCAGTCCTACACTTCGCTGAACGTGTGAGTAAGACGCTTGATAACTAACTTTTAAGTGCAGCTTTCAGCGAATAATTTATTTACTCTTAAGTCAACTCTTAGCAGACTTCTTAGGAGTAATTCTAAGAAGCTTGATAAGTACGGCCCCAGATATACCGGCCCCCAGACACTTTTTTTTCTCTAAAATTTGGCCCCCCGGAATCAAAATAATTGCCTGCTTTATGCAGTTAGCAAAACCCTGCAAACAAATACTGGCATGGTGGCATTTTAAATTCAACTATAGAGGGGGAATACATTTAAAAAGCTTATATTTCAGCAATCAGTAGGAATATAGTATAAAATGGATTGTTTTTAATGCCGCAGAAGAAACATGCTGTTCACTGAGAAACTAAAACCAAGGAAACCTTCAGTAACTACGAACTAATCATCCTCTGGCTATTGATTTGCACACACACCCACACATTCACAGGCCTGGCGAGGGGTCTCTAAGCAAAGGCGGACTTGAGCAGGCAGCCAGCTGGGCAGTTGAGTTCTACTGTAGTCAGCTCTTAAGATTCTCATTGATCTGCCTCTTGCTTCATAAAGAAAACACACACACACACACACACACATATATACTGGTTATCATTTGGAATGGAGACCAAGTTTTTGTACTTGTGGGGACCACCTTTTCTACAGGTTGTGGAGGCATAAAAAAAAATGGTATAAAATGGCCATTGCCCAGTTAGCTCATACACGTCTTTAAATCTCTGGATTGATGAAGTAATGTGCTGATTATTCTTACTGGGGACCCTGGGGAAAAAGAGTTAATATGGTTCATGGGGACCAAATTGAAATAATTTTGCATAATTCACAAAAATTTGTACTGAGGACCATTTAAACCATGTACGCACACACACACACACACATCAAACAAGCATTTGTATATGTTTTAAGTGTATTTTTACTAGGGCTGTCAAACGATTCAAATATTTAATCGCATTGTTCAGTTAACTCAAAATTAATTGCAATATTTGCACATATACATACATATATTACACACATATATATATATACATACATACATTACACATATATTACACATGCATACATACATATAACATTTTCATAATTAGTGTACCCTAGACAAATCATTTTCAAGTTTTAACATCATGAACAGACAATTAATTTACTTTAAATAAACATGTTTTAAACAGCTCAACACAAAAAGGACAAACATGATTTAAAGGCCTACTGAAATGATTTTTTTTTTATTTAAACGGGGATAGCAGATCCATTCTATGTGTCATACTTGATCATTTTGCGATATTGCCATATTTTTGCTGAAAGGATTTAGTAGAGAACATCGACGATAAAGTTCGCAACTTTTGGTCGCTGATAAAAAAAAAAGCCTTGCCTGTACCGGAAGTAGCGTGACGTCACAGGAGGTAGGATTTCTCACAATTCCCCGTTGTTTACAATGGAGCGAGAGAGATTCGGACCGAGAAAGCGACGATTACCCCATTAATTTGAGCGAGGATGAAATATTCGTGGATGAGGAACGTGAGAGTGAAGGACTAGAGTGCAGTGCAGGACGTATCTTTTTTCGCTCTGACCGTAACTTAGGTACAAGCTGGCTCATTGGATTCCACACACTCTCCTTTTTCTATTGTGGATCACGGATTTGTATTTTAAACCACCTCGGATACTATATCCTCTTGAAAATGAGAGTTGAGAACGCGAAATGGACATTCACAGTGACTTTTATTTCCACGACAATACATCAGCGAAGCTCTTTAGCTACTGAGCTAACGTGATAGCATCTGGCTCAAATGCAGATAGAAACAAAATAAATAAATCCCTGACTGGAAGGATAGACAGAAGATCAACAATACTATTAAACCATGGACATGTAACTACACAGTTAATAATTCTCAGCCTGGCAAAGCTTAACAATGCTGTTGCTAACGACGCTGAAGCTAACTTAGCAGCCGGACCTCACAGAGCTATGATAAAAACATTAGCGCTCCACCTACGCCAGCCAGCCCTCTTCTGCTCATCAACACCCGTGCTCACCTGCGTTCCAGCGATCGACGGCGCGACAAAGGACTTCACCCGATCACAGATGCGGTGGCGGCTAGCATCGGCTAGCGCGTCTGCTATCCAAGTAAGTACGACTTGATGCGTTGCTACGGCCAGCCGCTAATACACCGATCCCACCTACAACTTTCTTCTTTGCAATCTCCATTGTTCATTAAACAAATTGCAATAGATTCACCAACACAGATGTCCAGAATACTGTGGAATTGTTAGATGAAAACAGAGCTTTTTGTATGGTGACACATAGGGTACGAATACTTCCATTGCCGTCGTGACGTCACGCGCATACGTCATATCCAAAGGAGTTTTTCAACCGGAAGTTTAGCGGGAAATTTAAAATTGCACTTTATAAGTTAACCCGGCCGTATTGGCATGTGTTGCAATGTTAAGATTTCATCATTGATATATAAACTATCAGACTGCGTGGTCGGTAGTAGTGGCTTTCAGTAGGCCTTTAATGACAAAAAAAGATTTTATATTTTGTAGAAATACAGAATTTCTATTCCTGCTTAAGGCGCACTTGCATTCAGAGGAGGAGTTACACTTCCATGTTAAGATAAGTTCCACACATAAATAAAACAAAATGTTGATTGTTATGATCACATTTTTTTTGCTAATTTTGCAGGCATACACATCAGTCATAACTTGCTACTTGACAAATGTTAACTTTTTTTTAGCTAAGTAATTTTACAGGTGTACGCCTCAGAGTCATATAAATTGGTAGTTGTCACATGCGAACTGTTAGCATACTAACATGCGGATGTTAGCATTAAAACTTCCTAATTTTGCAGGTGTACACCTCAGTCATATAATTCGGTGGTTTACACATACTAATATTAGCATGTTAGCATGTTAATATGCTAACACTAGCATGTTAACGTTTGCACGATAACGTTTTTTTTAGAAAATTTTGCAGACATACACATGAGTCAAAACTTGCTACTTGACAAATGTTACATTTTTTATAGCTAACTAATTTTACAGGTGTACGCATCAGAGTCATACTATTTGGTACTTGACACATGCTAACTGTTAGCATACTAACACGCTAATGTTAGCATTAAAACTTCCTAATTTTACAGGTGTACGCCTCAGTCATATAAATTGGTACTTGACACATGCCAACTGTTAGCATACTAACAACACGCTAATGTTAGCATTAAAACTTCCCAATTTTGCAGGCGTACACCTCAGTCATATATTTCGGTAGTTGACACGTACCAACATTAGCATGTTTACATGCTAGTGTTAGCATATTAACATCCTAACGTTGGCACGATAACGTGCTTTTTTTAGCAAATTTTGCAGGCATACACATAAGAGTCAAAACTTGCTACTTGACAAATACCGTATTTTTCGGACTATAAGTCGCAGTTTTTTTTCATAGTTTGGCCGGGGGTGCGACTTATACTCAGGAGCGACTTATGTGTGAAATTATTAACACATTACCGTAAAATATCAAATAATATTATTTAGCTCATTCACGTAAGAGACTAGACGTATAAGATTTCATGGGATTTAGCGATTAGGAGTGACAGATTGTTTGGTAAACGTATAGCATGTTCTATATGTTAGTTATTTGAATGACTCTTACCATAATATGTTACGTTAACATACCAGGCACGTTCTCAGTTGGTTATTTATGAGTCATATAACGTACACTTATTCAGCCTGTTCACTATTCTTTATTTATTTTAAATTGCCTACAAATGTCTATTCTTGGTGTTGGGTTTTATCAAATACATTTCCCCAAAAAATGTGACGTATACTCCAGTGCGACTTATAGATATGTTTTTTTCCTTCTTTATTATGCATTTTCGGCAGGTGCGATTTATACTACGAAAAATACGGTACAAACTTTTTTTAGCTAACTCATTTTACAGGTGTACGCCTCAGAGTCACATAACCTGGTACTTGACACATGCTAACTGTTAGCATACTAACAACACGCTAATGTTAGAATTAAAACTCCCTAATTTTCCAGGTGTACACCTCAGTCATATAATTCGGTAGTTGACACATACTAACATTAGCATGTTTTCATGCTAGTGTTAGCATATTAACATGCTATCGTTTGCACGATAATATTTTTTAGCTAATTTTGCAGGCATACACAAGTCAAAACTTGCTACTTGACAAATATTAACTTTTTTTAGCCAACTAATTTTATAAATCTAGGCTTCAGATTCATATAACTTGGTACTTGACACATGCTATCTGTTAGCAATAAAACTTCCTAATTTTCCAGGCGTACACCTCAGTCATAATTCGGTAGACTACACATACTAACATTAGCATGTTTACATGCTAGTGTTAGCATATTAACATCCTAACGTTGGCACGATAACGTTTTTTAGCAAATTTTGCAGGCATACACATAAGAGTCAAAACTTGCTACTTGACAATTATAAACTTTTTTTTTTTTTTTAGCTAACTCATTTTACAGGTGTACGCCTCAGAGTCACATAACTTGGTACTTGACGCATGCTAACAAAATGCTAATGTTAGCATTTTAGATTTTTTTTATAATTTTGCAGACATACTGTATTTTTCGGAGTATAAGTCGCACCGGCCGAAAATGCATAATAAAGAAGGAAAAAAAAATAAGTCGCACTGGAGTATAAGTCGCATTTTTTGGGGAAATTTATTTGATAAAAGCCAACACCAAGAATAGACATTTGAAAGGCAATTCAAAATAAATAAAGAATAGTGAACAACAGGCTGAATAAGTGTACGTTATAACTTCATAGTTTACACGTGTTGATGTTAGCATGTTAAAGTGCTAGCTTTTTTTTTTTTTAAGCTAACTTTGCAGGTATGCACCTTCCGAGTCTAATATTTTGTTAATGAATGCTATTTGGCCTGTGTGTGCTACCTGTTGCCATTTCATTTCAGATTCAGCTCTTTTTGGCATTGACATGCAAATTGCATTGAAATTGCGGTGTGCTAATATAGAACTTACGTTTATGTTGCAAAGTTCTTGTTGGGATTTTGCCTTCATGCACGTAATTAAGAAATGTCTACACTTCACCACATCCTGGTGGTTGTATTTGAATTGCATGAGGTCGTATACCTAACTGGATCATATGCAGACGGGGGCTTGTGTGATGTAAAGATGGCAGACAGGCAGGCAGGACAGACACACAGGAGACCACAGCAGACAGTTGTGTGGAATAAGTCAACTCCCAGCAGGAGACGCTCAATAAATGGATTTTCTCCCTTCCCTTGTTTCCTTCATTCACATATTCCCTTCTCTGTCTTCTGTCTGTCCTTCCTTCCTTCCTACTTGACTGCCTTCCTTCAGCGTTTGCACTACAGTAGACATTCCAACTTCTTATTTGTACGTGTTTGTTGTTGTTGGTAGGGTGTGTGTGCGTACAGGTGTGTGTGTGTGTGTACCTTCATAAAAAGTGGGTTTCCATTCAACGACTCTGCTCTCCTGAGGTTTTCTGCACCACACTGAAAAGACAGAAAGAAAAATGTACACAAATACACACTTCTTTGTGTTGCTACTGTTTGACAGAGATTGCGCTCTAAAGTGATTATTTGACCATCATAAAGTTTATTTATCCAATAAGTCAGTCAGTGTGTAGGAGATTGGGTTGGTTGTAGGGCTGCAACTAACGATTAATTTGATAATCGATTAATCTGTCGATTATTACTTCGATTAATCGATTACCGTAATTTCCGGACTATAAGCCGCACCAGCTAAATTTAGGGGAAAATACAGATTGCTCCATATATAAGCCGCACCCGACTATAAGCCGCAGGGTTTTGATGTGTAATTACCGTAGTATATAGGGGTTCCTGCTACCACGGAGGGGATTGTCGGGACAGAGATGACTGTTTGGGAACGCAAAGCGTCCCATTTATTAACAATAAATCTTTCAATCATTCAATCAAACTTTCACATCTTTGACATGGCGAACAGCATTCGTGCAGAGTACAAATACAACGGTGCAAAGTAATACAAAGTGCTCGCCTGTACGTTATCAAAATAACCAGCCTACCGGTATATGAAAAGTCAGTCTTTAATCATTGTGTCATCGTCTTCCTCCGGCGTACTAAAACCACCGAAATCCTCTTCGTCGGTGTCGGAGAAGAACAGGCCGTAAATAAGCCGCACCTTTGTATAAGCCGCAGGGACCAGAACGAGGGGGAAAAGTAGCGGCTTATAGTCCGGAAATTACGGTAATAATCGGATAAAAGAGACAAACTACATTTCTATCCTTTCCAGTATTTTATTCTAAAAAAACAGCATACTGGCACCATACTTATTTTGATTATTGTTTCTCAGCTGTTTGTACATGTTGCAGTTAATAAATAAAGGTTTATTTAAAAAAAAAAAAAAAAAAAAAATTTTTTTTATTAAAGCCTCTGCGCATGCGCATAGCATAGATCCAACGAATCGATGACTAAATTAATCGGCAACTATTTTTATAATCTATTTAATCGATTAGTTGTTGCAGCCCTAGTTGGTTGTCACACTCACGTCTTCCACTAGTGGGCAAAGAGCTCAATTAGTCTTTAGAGTAAGACCACTGTTCATTTTGACTGCAGTTTTTATTTAAGTTTTATAGTCTGACAAAAATGTATTTTATTTTATTTTTATCTTCATTATAATTTGTTTATGAGCACGGGAGAATGATCATGTTAAACGCTTATGTTTTTTTATTTGTTATTATATATATTTTATGGTATAGTGTTATTTTTCTATTTTATTTGTTGATATTATTATTACTATTAGAAACTGTGGGACCTACCTGACATTTAAAGGGGTCAATAAAAATTGGTTTGAGTCAAAATAGTCACTTCTCTTTGGACTCTCTTTTAAAACTCTGACTATTTGGTGTTATTGTTTGTCTGTTGTGTTTCAAAAATACTAAAAAGAAAACCCAAAGTGGAATAAAAGAGAAACAACTAAGTGGAGTAAAAGAGAGAATAGGTGATACGTAACAAAAAAAGTTGCAATGTTGACTCTTATAACGAAGCTGCCATGCTGGCTGTTTTTTTTTCTTTAAAGCTGTAATTTTTGTCAAAAAATAATACAATAATAAAGAATCAAAATCAATGTTTTTATGATTTTTTTTGGCTTATTCAATGCTCCAATTACTTCACATCAAACAATTCACTTTGAAATGTTTTGGGATGGGAATATTGCATATTTTGTGTGTTTGCCATATATAAACTAAGTTTTCTTTGACAAAAAGGGTATTAAATGAACAAACAAACAAAAAAAAGCATTTAAAAGCTTATAATTGACAGATCTGAAATTGATCTATCCGTTGATTATAAGAGACTTATGTGATGAAAGTAAAATAAAAATGTATGACTTATTTTTAACACTTTAATGAGTGGCCCTTTTGGATCCTTAAGAATTATAGTGGGATTTTATTTTTTTTATAAAAATGTAAATGTATTTTATCCTATTAGTTATGCAAGATTGTATTTAGTTCTATTTATCTAATATGTATTTACTGTATATTCATTTTAATTATATATATATATATATTTTTTCCATTAATCTACATATGTCTTACTTGTATTTTATTCTTTACTCTACTCATGGTTCTTACTATTTTACAAGTTTAATTATTTTTATTTCCAACGTTCCTCAGATGAGCCATCTGCCTCAGGGGTTATCGGCCGTGCTTGTGGGAACGCTTTTGTGTCAGCGTCCTGGTGGCCATGGTCTGATAACCTCCTGGTGCAGGTGGCTCCTGTGATAGTGTTTACTTACATGGCTCCTCTGTACTCAGCCATGCCATCATTTGTCCATATAGTTGCATGTGTGTGTATGTTGTGTGTGTGTTTGTGTTTGCATTTCTTTTATGTATGAAAAGCGCTTTATAAATAAAGTTTGATTGATTGGTGCTGTGTGTGTGTTTGCATGTATGTGTTTTTATCTCTTCTTTCTTTCTTTTTTCTTCTTTTCTGTCAAGCCCCATGCTTTGCCACTGCATAAAAACAATATATAAAGTGTGTTTGATTGATTGATGATGAGAGTAGAGAGATTGATAACCAACTCCAGTTCAGAATGGAAGGTGAAAAGTAAGTTCAACCTGTAAGCGAGAGAACATAAGTGTTTTCATTTTGTCCCTCTGATTTTTCTTCAAGAAACACGAGATTTTTTGTTCTGAGATTGCAATTATTTTCGACGCTTTAATTTTCTTGGCACTTTAGACTGCAGTTTGCTGCTGGGATCATCACTGTGAGGATCTCTGATGGTTCAAAATGATGAGTGGAACTCACACGAGGTTTTTGTATTTTGATTTTGAAAAGCTTATCATTTGGGGAATACTGGGAGGCTGCGAGAAACGAGCGCTTGTGTCTTGGTGGCACCAGTCAGATTGATCTGTGGTCACCTGGCTGGTGCCTTCCTACAGACTGCAATGGGATGCTGGGGAAATGTTCAACACAGACTAGACACTGTGAACACACACCCTCTCTCTGTCGGCCAGACAGAACATCACATGCGCCACACCAGGGGTGTCCAAAGTGCGGCCCGCCACAAATTCTGGAAATGCTATTGCAAAAATTTTAAATAAACATTAAAAAAAGTGGAATGAGGTGAAACCTAAAGAGGAAAAGTTGCAATGTTGACACAAAGCTGCCACGCAGGCTGTTTGTTTTTCTTTTGTCTCTCTTTATTTTGCTTTTTTTGCCATTGCTCCAAAAAAAAAAAAAAAAAAAAAAATTTTAATTCAATGTTTAAATTCAATTATTGACCTATTCAAGGCTCCAATTACTTCAAATATTTCGCTTTAAAATGTTTTATGTGGAAAATATTGCATATATTGTGTGGTTGCCATATAAAAACAATGTTTTCTTTGACATAAGAGCATAAAACAAACAGGACAGATATATCTGAAGTTGATCTCGTAATTTAAGTGTTGAAAGTAAAACAAGTATATGATAAAAATGTATCACTATGAGTAGGGGACCTTTTGGGGCGGTATAGCTCGGTTGGTAGAGCGGCCGTGCCAGCAACTTGAGGGTTCCAGGTTCGATCCCCGCTTCCGCCATCCTAGTCACTGCCGTTGTGTCCTTGGGCAAGACACTTTACCCACCTGCTCCCAGTGCCACCCACACTGGTTTAAATGTAACTTAGATATTGGGTTTCACTATGTAAAAGCGCTTTGAGTCACTAGAGAAAAGCGCTATATAAATATAATTCACTTCACTAATTCACTTTTGGATCCCAAATATATTTAATGAGATTTTATTTATCTTTTCACTGTGATTGATCAAAAATAATGAATTAAAATCAATGGTGTCCTGCATTATTGATCTTTTTAGGGTTTCAATTACTCCGCATTAGAGATGTCCGATAATATCGGCCGGCCGATAAATGCTTTAAAATGTAATATCGGAAATTATCGGTATCGGTTTTTTTATTATCGGTATCTTTTTTCTTTTTTTTTTATGAAATAAACATAAAAAACACAAGATACTTACAATTAGTGCACCAACCCAAAAAACCTCCCTCCCCCATTTACACCCATTCACACAAAAGGGTTGTTTTCTTCTGTTATTAATATTGTGGTTCCTACATTATCTATCAATATATATCAATACAGTCTGCAAGGGATACAGTCCGTAAGCACACATGATTGTGCGTGCTGCTGGTCCACTAATAGTACTAACCTTTAACAGTTAATTTTACTCATTTTCATTAATTACTAGTTTCTATGTAACTGATTTTATATTGTTTTACTTTTTTTTATTCAAGAAAATGTTTAATTTATTTATCTTATTTTATTTTATTAATTTAAAAAAAAAAAAGGACCTTATCTTCACCATACCTGGTTGTCCAAATTAGGCATAATAATGTGTTAATTCCACAACTGTATATATCAGTATCGGTATCGGTTGATATCGGTATCGGTAATTAAAGATCAACTTCAGGTCTGTCGATATGAAGTAAAAAAAAATATATATATATTTTATGCGTTGTTTTTTTTTTTAAGAAACCCATGTTATTTATGTCAAAGAAATATAAACATAAATAACATGGGTTGAAAAAAAAAAAAAAGCGCATAAAATATATGTACATTTCTTTTTACTTTATATCGACAGACCTGAAGTTGATCTAGCGATTTTACATTGAATAATAAAAATAATTTATTTTTTATTATTATTATTTTTATGATTGAGACCATACCGGGTCCCTGATACCAAACTTGAGGGGAGCCAAAATGGTTAGATAAAAAAAATCTGTATACTGTATCGGTTTTCAAAATGAAAAATATCAAAACTTCCCTCGCATGCTTTGATTTTTCGTGGAAAAAGCTTGGATTAGTGATTAACATGTAACATTTGTGTTTTATGGAGACTTAAAAAGGAGTTCATCAAACATGTCGATGTGATATCACAACTCCATGTTAACTGTAAGCCTGTCTCCACATATCATTCAAGTTGTATTCAGTCAGAAACACACAAACATCCTCACCTCCTCTCCCAGCACCTGTCCGTACTCGATGTCCAGCTCGTGTAAAGTCTCGATGTGATCGGAGGTGAAGGCGATTGGCACGAGCAGGAGGTTCTTCTTCCCCCTTTCACAAAGACCTTTGATGACCTCGTCCGTCTGGGGCCCGAGCCACGCCATGGGGCCCACCTGAGCGAACGCAGGGACACAAAAGGATCGATACGGTTTTGTAAACACCGGGATATCAAACAACCTGTCCAGCAGGCTTGTGCAAAATTCTTAAATTTGGAATTACAATTCAATTCATTTAAATAATTTAAACAGGATTTTAAATTGGAATAACAGGAAGTGGAATTAAATTAATTGCAAATCAGCCAAGTAACAGGAAGAATTTGTCATGCCACTACAAATACTTGAAAAACATTCAAAGTAAACATTAATTCTTTTTATTTTGAATACTTGGATAAAGTAAAGCATTCTAGGAAATTATTTTTCCACCATTTAAGTTATAATACATCAAAATGATCAATTTCATGGAATTGCAATTATTTATATTTGCAACCTAAATTTGGGAGTCTTTTGCACACGCTACTCATTCATTATTTGTTAGAGAGGTGGCGCCATCTTGTGGTGACAAAATGTTATGTCGAGGCTGAGTTCATATATATTGTAGCAGTGTCCAAAGTGCGGGCCCTAGCTTGTTTTTTTGAAAAGGTTAACAATAATAATAATAATAATAATAATAATAATAATAAGCATCATCTATGAGACATAGCTTACATGCAGGCTGTTTTTTTCTTTATTCAAAACTTCTTAGCATATTTTTTGCCTGTTTACAAAATGTCAAATATCACCCTTTAATTTTTCCGTGTGCGGCCGTCAGAAATGAGCAGTTTACATGCTCAGGTGTGTGTGTGTCCGTGTGTGCGTGTGCGTGCTTACCCTGGACTGCCACACCAGTCTGTAAGGGTTACAGTGTCCTAGCCTCTCCATAACTCTCTGAACTGTGGCTCCTACTTCCTGAGGATATGGGTCACCTCTGTTTACAACCTGCACACATTACACAACAGCAAACATCCATTACTCTTCATCAACTGAAGTCGATTCAACTACCGTATATTCCGCACTATAAAAAGGTGCGCTTAAAATCCTTTCATTTTCTCAAAACTCGACAGTGCGCCTTATAAACCGGTGCGCCTAATGTACGGAATAATTTTGGTTGCGCTTACAGACCTCGAAGCTATTTTATTTGGTACATGGTGAAATGATAAGTGTGACCAGTAGATGGCAGTCACACATAAGAGATGTGTAGACTGCATTATGATGGCAGTCACACATAAGAGATACGTGTAGACTCCAATATGACTCAAGTAAACACCAACATTTTAAATGTTCCATTGAAAATATAGAACATTACACACGGCGCTCAAAAATCTATCAAAATGTTTTAGTACGACTTTGGTAAGCTATGAAGCCGCACCACTTGATGGATTGTACTGTGCTTCAACATAGGAGTATTATTATGGTGTGTGTATATAAGGTAAGACATTATCTGGCGTTTTGTTTCACAATATTTTGCAAAAGCAACTTCTCTTACGTTCTGGTACCTGCTGATCTGTATTTGGGATCTGCATAAGTCCTGAAAATTTGCACGCGTCCGCCTTCGTAGTCCGTGGCGACACCAAAGTCGATAAGCTTCTTCTTTTTCTCTAACTTCTTGTTATGGGACATTCATCCTCCGCTGTTACCATTAGTAGTGTAAAGTTCTTACTTATATCTGTCAGTAAACTCGCCATAAAAGAACTAAAACATACCGGTGTAGTGAGTTTCCATTATTCACCCAAGGAACTTTAGTTATTAGAGAGTTCCGGTCGGACGGTTTTTCACATTTCCGGCGTTGTTGCACTAGTGAGCCACGGATGAGGAGATGCTGCTCCGTTATTGATTGAAGTAAAGTCTGAATGTCATTAAAACAGTTAGCTCCATCTTTTGACACTTCTTCCACTCCCGTCCTTGCACGCTACACCGCTACAACAAAGATGACGGAGAAAAGACGCTGTCGAAGGTGAGCCACGTAAATAAGACCGCCCACAAAACGGCGCATCTTGAAGAGACTGTCAGAAAGCGACTTGAAGATGATCTGTAAAACAATCTATGCAACATTTTGACCAAAGAACCACCATTACATGTTATGTAGGCCACAAGGAAGTGTTTTACATTTAGAAAACAATAATAATAATAATAATAATAATATGACCCCTTTAAAGCGTCCTATTTAAAAAGGCGCCTTTTGTATGAAAATAGACCTGACTAGACCCGCTCATAGGCAGTGCGCCTTATAACCCGGTCGGTGCGCCCTATGGTCGGGAAAATATGGTAATTCCAATTGTATCACTTGTATTGTGTTACCGAGGTAAGTAGTGGGTGTGTCTTCAAAAGCAGAGGATACAATGTTGACGTGTACAGGTCAAATTAGGAGAGTTGAGCTTGTACTTACAGCCATAGGAAGGGAATGTGCCGAGAAGAGAATGACCACGTCATCTCTCTTCTCCTCTGGAAACTTCAGCAGCTCGTTACTAATATGTTCTGCGAAACACTGCAAGCACACACACAAAAACGTATTCATATTTTCAAAAATGTTTCCTTCTACAAAAACTACACACTGACATCTAAAATACAAACAATGGTTTGCCTTGGTTGCTTTCACTTCATCATTTGCTATAACCTCTTAAGGTCCAAGCGGTTTGTTTACATGCTTTTTTTAATTTCTCTTTGCTATATGGGCTTATTGGACCCTAATTAGAAAAAAAACTAAGAATTATCTTTTGATATGATGTACTTAGTCCATAAGTAACAAACGAGTACTTCATGTTTAGTGACATGCTAATTCTTATTTTTACACTTTTTTTTCCCAAATTCCATTGTATGTTATACTCTTCTGACACCACCAGATGGCAGTATAAGTGTCCACATAAGCGGCCATAAGACCCCAATTCAGTAGTGTACACAATTTTGGAAATAAGAGCTAAAAGGTGCTGTCCACACATGTGGCCACTAAGCCTTAATGACTTTTTGTAAATCTAATGCTTCTCATTATTTCAATGTTCTACCTGCTTTATTTGTGTGTGTGTGTTCTTGTGTTTCTACCCTTCTTGAGACATCAACAAGGAAAAGTACTGTCCATATGAGGACCGGCGAACAAGTTAGGACCGAAATCATGGTCCCAATACGGAAAACCATTGCATCTAATAGAGAATGTCTCATTTGCACCCCTGGTGGTGAAATCTATCAAAATGAGTGGTCCCAAAAAGGAGGGATTTTTCAAAATTGACTGTGTGTCGGTTTTAAAAGTGCTCCCCCTCTGGTCAACATATGAAATAAGTGTGTGTAAAAATTTGAAGTGCTCCCCCTCTGGCCAACATATGTAATAAGTGTGTGTAAGAAATTGATATGTGCCCCCTTTAGCCAAAATGTATTAAAAAAATAATAATAAATATGTATATAGAGACATACTGTAATAACAAAGTAAATAATGAAGATTAAAAAACAAACAACAACAAAATAAATAAATGTAAAGTCTTACCTTTTTTATATTTGCATAGGTTTTATATATTATTAATATTGTAAATACAAATCTTTATATATCTAGAAAGGGTGGTCCTAAAGAGGTAGGCATTTTTCGGCAGTCTAAGGAAAGTGTGTGTGTGTGTGTGTGTGTGTGTGTGTGTGTGTGTGCGCTTAACCTCCACCAGCAGAGGGTGTGTGGGCCAACGGTCAATGACACTCCAGCGCATTTTGGGCCGGTCACCTCTGTTTCTATAGTAACGGTAGATGGCGTTTAGACTGCTGCCTGCAGGCAAAACAAGAAAAAAAAAAGTCCCATTAGCAACAAGCAAATATGGACAATATTCTGATCTTTTTAAAGTAATATTACTAAAAATAGAGTTGAATTCATGATTTTGTAACGTTTTAACTATTTTAAATAAAAAGTGGGGAAACAGACATTTTGGGCTGTTTGATCATGTCTGGGAGTAATATAACCATATAGTTATTCATTTATTTTTCCTTGCTGTTTGTATGTCATTTTTTGTGGTCTTTTACCATTTACTTTCAAATAACTTCTAAGTAGTACTGTTATTAAATAAATACAAAGTTGATATACATAATTTACCATGTACGAAAAAGAGTAGGCAGAAACAAAGCTTATTTATTCCTACTTTATTTGGTAATGGTCATGGTGCTGGTAATGATTACCATTCATTAATAATTTATCAACAGATCATTAATAATAATTATAATAATAAATAATACATACATTAATGTATTGTAAAATAATTTTGTTGTCACTATTATAATTGTTATTATTATTATTATTATTATTAAGACGTAGTAGTACTGTTAAATAAATAAATTACAAAGTTACATTTACGTACATTTTATCAGGTCTGAAAAGTAGTAGGCAGAAACAAAGCTTATTTATTCCTATTTTATTTGGTAATGTCATGGTGATGGTAATGATTACCATTCATTAATTTAGCAACAGATCAATTATTAATAATGACAATTATAATAATACATACATTAATGTATTGTAAAATAATTTTGTCGTCATTATAATTGTTATTAAGACGTAGTAGTACTGTTTTTAAATAAATAAATAGTTACATTTACGTACACATTTTAACAGGTCTGAAAAGGAGTAGGCAGAAACAAAGCTTATTTATTCCTACTTTATTTGGTAATGGTCATGGTGCTGGTAATGATTACCATTCATTAATAATTTATCAACAGATCCATTATTAATAATGGCAATAATAATAATAATACATAATACATAAATTAATGTATTATAAAGTAATAATTATGTTGTCATTATTAGAATTTTATTATCATTATTATTATTATTAAGACAGTACTGTTTTTAAGTAAATAAATAATTACAAAGTTACAGATACGTACACATTTTAACATGTCTGAAAAGGAGTAGGCAGATGCAGACCTTTTTTATTCCAATTGTATTTTGTAATGGTCATCGTGCTGGTAATGATTACCATTAATAATTGATCAACAGATCAATTATTAACAATAATACATAAATAAATGTTTCCAAAATAATAATATTTTTTGTATTCTTATTATAAAGACGTAGTAGTACTGTTTTTAAATAAATAAATAAATCATTACAAAGTTACATTTACGTACACATTTTAACATGTCTAAAAAGAAGCAAGCCGATGCAGAGCTTATTTATTCCTATTTTATTTGGTAATGGTGCTGGTAATGATTACCATTAATTAATAATTTATCAACAGATCAATTATTAATAATGACTAATACAAAAATAAATGTATTATAAAATAATAATTGTGTTATTATTATTATTATTGACGTAGTACTGTTTTGAAATAAATAAATAAATAATTACAACGTTACAGTTACGTACACATTTTTTAAGGAGTAGGCAGACGCAGAGCTTATTTATTCCTAATGTGTTTGTATAGTGGTTAGCTTTATTAATTAATTTATCAAAAAATCAATTAATAATAATAATGATAATATCAGAATCATTATAAATACATCATTTAAGTGTGAAGTGAATTATATTCATAAAACACTTTCTAGTGACTTAAAGAGTCTCCCATTAAGAAGCCATTCTCTACATTTAAACTACATTCACACCAGTGTGGATGGCACTGGGAGCAAGGAGGGTGGAAGTGCCTTGCCCAAGGACACAACGTCAGTGACTGCGATGGCGGAAACTGGATTTGAGTTTCAGCCCGGCCGCTCCATCTGAGCCATGCCAAAACAATAGACATTGCCAGTACTATTACCCGTAATTTAATTGTAATAGTACTGGTTAGGTTAAATTTTCTATTAAAATAACAATTACCAAATCCAATTTGATTTAATAAACTGCTTTTTTCTACTCCTTAATTTGTTGAATCGTGCAAGTGTAGACATGATGTACTTTAACTGCAACTACACATGCATTCAATATTCCATAAAATAACAATGTCTCTCATTTCTATAAGAATCATTCTAATATTTTTCTGTAAACACCTGTAACGTACACTAATATGTTGGTGGATCCCTTCAAAAATGTGAGTAATGGCAACAATTTAACATGTTTGTCATCATATTATTACACAACCAGGTGAAATTGACTCAGGCGCAGGTGTTTATGTACAGTAGGTACAGTATGTGTCAAGTTCCAGTAGATAATGTGTGTGTGGGACCTGTGGTGGAGCAGCTGTACTGAGGGTACTGTGTAAAGGCCACAGCTCGGTCCACTCCGTCTTTCTCCATCTCCTCAATGGCGTCCTCAGTCAGTGGGTTAACGTACCGGAAACCGATGTAGAACTTGTGAGGAGCTGGTGGGTAGAAAAAGAACAAAATGTGTTGATACTACACAGTACAGGCCAAACGTTTGGACACACCTTCTCATTCACAACACAACTGATGGTCCCCAACCCCAATGATAAAGCAAGAAATTCCACTAATCAACCCTGATAAGGCACACCTGGGAAGTGAAAACCTCTTGAAGCTCATCGAGAGAATGCCAAGAGTGTGCAATGTAGGGTTGTGCGTGTTAGAATAATTATGTATAGATTATCACACAACTTTTACGCTTAAGGGCCGTTGCTATAGTTAATATCAATTGTACTGAAGTGGTATTTTTCTTTGTCTGTGCAAAGCTGGCAATTCAAAAGATTGCAAGCCCGTCTGGTATCAGTGTCTGTGTCCAGGAACGGCCTGCTGACTGCCAAGGCCGAACACCGCCGTGACGCAGACAGAGCAGAGACAAGGCGATTTCACCAGCGTCAACACATTCGCATTTTTTGTATAATCATATATTGTGTCTAACTGGAGTTGTCGAGATTACCCTCCTTCCCTCAGCGACAGCTTCAGTGATGTAACCAGGGACCTCCCAAATAAATAGAGGAAGCACGCGGGCTGGACTTTTAGAGCGTAGTTTGGATCTGTAACTAAAATACAGACCAAAACACGCATCTCCGCAATTGAGCCAAATTGAACTCTGTCTCTGCATGATTCCTTGCTTCTCGTCTGTTTAATAGATGTCATCAGTGTTTGAACCTGACAGTACGGTATAGTACCGCAATACTAATGAATCATATTCGGTACGATACCGCCTCTAAAAAGTACCGATCCCCCAGCCGCCGTCGTCGTCACGTCGTGACATTGCTGGTTTTACGAGCACAGGAGCATGTTCAGCAGCGCACAATCACAGAGTACTTACAAGCAGACGCCGTATGTAGACAGAAAAGGGAGAATGGACGCATTTTGGCCTAAAACTAATGATAAAGGTGAAGTTATAACACTGAAACACCCTCAGGAAGAGGTGTTTTAAGACATAGCTAGCTAGCTAGCTAGCGGCTAAAGTCCATCCTCAGTCTTCAGTGTTTTAGCTACTTCTAAATCACTAATCCTCGCCTCCATGGCGACAAATAAAGTAAGTTTCTTACAAGTATCATCCCTGCAGGACGAGGAATAGCTAAACACGGTTCACTACACACCGTAGCTCACCGGCGTCACAATGTAAACAAACGCCATGGGTGGATCTACACCTGACTATTACATCACTGTAATGATACGAAGTACAAAAGCGTATCTAGTCGATACTACTATGATTACATCGATATTTTAGCATCACAAAATCTTTCGTTTTTTTAAAATTCATATTATGTTTATAAACTCAGGAAATATGTCCTTGGACACGAGGACTTAAATTATGACCAATGTATGATCCTGTAACTACTTAGTATCGGATTGATAGCCAAATTTGTGGTATCATCCAAAACTAATGTAAAGTATCCAAACAACAGAAGAATAAGTGATTATTACATTTTAACAGAAGTGTAGATAGAACATGTTAAAAGAGAAAGTAAGCAGATATTAACAGTAAATGAACAAGTAGATTAATAATTCATTTTCTACCACTTGTCCTTAATAATGTTGACAAAATAATAGAACGATAAATGACACAATATGTTACTGCATATGTCATCAGACTAATTAGGAGCCTTTGTTTGTTTACTTACTACTAAAAGACAAGTTGTCTAGTATGTTCACTATTTTATTTAAGGACAAACTTGCAATAAGAAACATATGTTTAATGTACCGTAAGATTTTTTGTTAAAATAAAGCCAATGACATTTTTTGTGGTCCCCTTTATTTTGAAAAGTAGCGAAAAGTATCGAAATACCTTTTGGTAATCAGTACCAAAATATTGGTATCGGGACAACACTGGTGCAAAGCAGTAATCAGAGCAAAGGGTGGCTATTTTGAAGAAACTAGAATATAAAACATGTTTTCAGTTAATTCACCATTTTTTGTTAAGTACATAACTCCACATAGATAGATATATAGTACTTTGATTATTTCAGGAGAGTTCCCTAAGGAAAATCATCATGTGTTCATTCATAGTTTTGATGCCTTCAGTGACAATCTACAATGTAAATAGTCATGAAAATAAAGAAAACGCATTGAATGAGGAGAAGGTGTCCAAACTTTTGGTCTGTACTGTATATGTAAAAATACGAAATGATCACCGTATTGCTGAATGTACTAAAAAAGTACTTAAAACACTGAAATGTATTTAAACATTTTTTATCTTTAAATACAGTAATAAACAATAATAATAAACAAAAATAACTAATTGTAGACTTCCGCAGGAAAGGGCAGAGCAAACACCCTCCACTTTTAATTAATAACAATCTAGTAGAAAGGGTCAAGCATTTCAAATTGTTAGGGGTGAACATAACAGAAGATCTATGCTGGGACATTAACACTGCTTCTACAGTCGGAAAGGCCCAACAGTCTTTTTTTTGGAGGAAACTAAAATGCGCAAACATTCCGCAGAAATCAATGGTTAACTTTTACAACTGTGCCATCAGCAGTGTCCTCACTTACGGCTTTTTAGTGCGGTTTGCTAGCTGCACTAAAGCGAACCAACAGGCCCTCCAGCGAGTGGTTAAAGCGGCGGGGAAAATTACAAGGACGATACTCCCAGAGATGAGTGCCATGTACACAACTCGCTGCCTAAAGCGAGTACACAACATCCTGAAGGACAGATACCACCCAGCACATGGCCTCTTCAACCTGCTACCCTCTGGAAGAAGGTATAGATCGATTCGCGCCAGGACCACCAGAATGTCTCACAGTCTGTATCCCCAGGCTGTGAGACTGCTAAATGAACAGCCTGCCCCTTTGCTGCCCCGGACCATCTCATTACCTCACTCTTCATCACCTCAATAATTGTGCTCTGGACACTGCATTGCTGCAACATCAACGTAACACCCATCAGACATCTGACTGTTCCCACCCCCACGCCCCTCTATTCGCCATCTTCCTGACAATGCTCAACTGTGAACTATGGTCAACCTGCACTTCAATGCAGTTTCTATGCCGCTGGACAAAGCTCAAACAAAATCTCGTTGACATGTATGACTTAAGTGTTATGACAATGACAATAAAGGAATTGATTGATTGATTGAACAGACACATAATATGGTTTTCCATGGCAGTCAATATCGCAATGTGTTTATGCAAGTTTAGATGGAGGTATGATTGATTGATTGAAACTTTTATTAGTACATTGCACAGTACAGTACATATTCCGTACAATTGACCACTAAATGGTAACACCCCAATAAGTGTTTCAACTTGTTTAAGTCGGGGTCCACGTTAATCAATTCATGGTAGAAATGACGTTTGAAATATGGAAAAGACGTTAATAGAGTCTAGTACTCAAGATCGCTAGCGATCAGCATGCTAGCCGCCACCTAGCAATCAGCGCACTTTACAAAACGTACAGTGCCACGAGTTTATCAAAGTGCGGTTTATCAAATCACTGTTTGACCGTTCTTAAATTTGAAATGCTAATACTAACCGTCGGGAACTTTACCACAGATTATCTTTAATAGACATTGATTGAAACTTGTATTAGTAGATTGCACAGTACATATTCCATACAATTGACCACTAAATGGTAACACCCAAATACGTTTTTCAACTTGTTTAAGTCGGGGTCCACGTTAAACAATTCATGGACAGACACCCGCTCGGGTTGTGTCGTCAGTTGTTTTTTTTCGAACTGCCGATCCCAGTGTGTGTTATCAGTGAGGCGTGAGCGGCCCCTCCTTCAATGGGTCGCTATCTTTGTTTTGCAGCCAAAGACGCCCGCGAGAAGTCAGAAAAACCATGTTTGGGTTGACACCCTTTCAATGTAGAGCAGGGGTGCACACACTTTCTGCAGGCCAGCTACTTCTCAATTGACCAAGTGGAGGGGATCTACCCCATTCATATACATCCATCCATCCATTTTCTACTGCTTGTCCCTTTTGGGGTCGCGGGGGGTGCTGGAGCCTATCATTTATATTTATTTAATTATGAAAGAGACATTTTTGTTAACAAGTTAAAAAGGTGTTCAACGATAATACAAGCATGTTTAACACATATAGATTCCTTTCTTTCATGAAGACAAGAATTAGAGATGTCCGATAATATCGGACTGCCGATATTACTGGCCGATAAATGCTTTAAAATGTAATATCGGAAATTATCGGTATCAAAAAGTAAAATTTATAACTTTTTAAAACGTGGTAGACGGACGTACAGAGCAGTTGCGTCTCCCAGTCATACTTGCCAACCCCCTCGGTTTTCCCGGGAGACTTCCGAATTTCAGTGCCCCTCCAGAAAATCTCCCGGGGCAACCATTCTCCCGAATTTCCACCCAGACAACAATATTGGGGGCGTGCCTTAAGGGCACTGCCTTTGCGTGCCGGCCCAGTCACATAATATCTACTGCTTTTCACACACACGTGAATGCAAGGCATATTTGGTCAACAGCCATACAGGTCACACTTAGGGTGGCCGTGTAAACAACTTTAACACTGTTACAAATATGCGCCACACTGTGAACCCACACCAAACAAGAATGACAAACACATTTCAGGAGAACATCTGCACCGCAACACAACATAAACACAACAGAAAAAATACCCAGAAGCCCTTGCAGCACTAACTCTTCCGGGACGCTACAATATACACCCCCCGCTATCCCCCACCCCCCCATCTCAACCCCCCCCAACCTCCTCATGCTCTCTCAGGGAGAGCATGTCCCAAATTCCAAGCTGCTGTTTTGAGGCATGTTAAAAAAAATAATGCACTTTGTGACTTCAATAATAAATATGGCAGTGCCATGTTGGCATTTTTTTCCATAACTTGAGTTGATTTATTTTGGAAAACCTTGTTACATGGTTTAATGCATCCAGCGGGGCATCACAACAAAATTAGGCATTAATAATGTGTTAATTCCACCACTGTATATATCGGTATCGGTTGATATCGGAATCGGTCATTAAGAGTTGGACAATATCGGAATATCGTCAAAAAAGCCATTATCGGACATCTGTAATTTATATCATTATGTATTGTCTACCTTGTACTTTTTTTTTATTTAATGTCATTGCATGAAATAAATGAATAAATGAAAAAAAAAAATTTTTTTTAAAAGACTAAAAAGCTGTTTCTTCTGTCCGCACGCACAGTTTTGCATCATGACAGATTACGCAAAAAGGGAAATGCTGTAACAACTGCATGTATTGAGGTCATTTTCTCGCCATACGGAATTTGATGGTTTTAAACGTTCATATCCATATGGTCATGTTTTATAGAGCAGTGTTTTTCAACCACTAGTGTGCCGTGAGATATTGTCCAAAAAATATTTTTGGCAAATCAATAGTTATAATCTGCAAATAATGTGCCGTTGCTTAGTGCCTGTGCTGTGTAAAACTGAGCAGGGGTAACCACGTAACACTCCATGTCAGTAGGTGGCAGCTGGTAGTTAATTGCTTTGAAAAAGTCGGAATGTGTCGAGTGAGACGAGGATGGTTTGTTGCGATTCCAATATGCAGACCACAGCGGGAGGCAGCATGCAAGGTAAAAAAGTTATGTAAGGCTTAAACCAAAAATTAACGAAAGAGAAAGGAAAAGGCTACAAAGTAAACAGAAACAGAATGCTGGACGACAGCAAAAACTTACGGCGTCCACGGCGTACATGACAATCAACAATGTCCACACAAAGAAGGATAGCAACAACGTAAATAGCCTTGCTTACTAACAAAGCCGGTGCGGGGAATAGCGCTCAAAAGGAAGACATGAAAGTGCTACAGGAAAACACCGACAAAACAGGAAGGGCCACCAAAATAAGAGCGCAAGACAAGAACTAAAGCACTCCACGCAGGAAAACACCAACAAACTCAAAATAAGGCACAACGACCTGGTGGAGTTTAATTTTTTTACGTTTTCTGCTGGTGGTGTGTTTTCGGATTTCTTAATGAAAAAAAATGTGCCCTGCCTCAAAAAAGGTTGAAAAACACTGATATAGAGCAGGGGTTGTCACACTTTTTTCACCAAGTACCACCTCACAAAACATTTGGCTCCCCAAATACCACCATAAGGACCAACATTAAAATACAATAGCATAGTAGGCCTAACTATTCATCAAAAACAAGGAAGAGGTTTTATTTAACAAGCATATTTATTATCGGCTACTGTAAAATTACACAGTTTGAGCAGTAACACTGTGTTTAATTATCGGATAATAAAACAGTTTACTTTAATCAAGTGATTCTTCGGCGTACCACTAGATGGAGCCCGCGTACCATAGAACTCGTGGCCCGCCATTTTATTTGGCCCTCAAAAGCCTGGAAATAATAAGTATCAATAAAGTACTGTAACTTTTCTTACTAAATGTATTATTTCTTTCTATTTTGGGAGAAAAAAATACATGTACTCCATGTAATTGCAAATTATGTTAATTTAAATATTGTCTATGCAAAAATATATTATCAAACATTCAAACCATTTTTTTAAAATAGAAATAAATACTAATAATAATGATTTCAAAGCAAGTTATCCATCAAACTGTGCAATGTAAAAGTAGCAATAGATTTCATGGTAAAATTGTGAAATTTACTGTGGTTTTTACAGCATTTTTGTCTAAATGAAAAAAAAATTACTTTTTTTTTACTGTAATAAACTGTGGTGCCGTTTTGGCATTTACAGTAATACACCGAAAAATGTAGTTGATTTGCGGTAAAAATTAAAATAAAAAAAAAGCAAAACAGACAGCTCAATTTTACTGTAAAATTGCAGTTTTTTTTAATTTACAGTAAAAAAAAAAACAAAAAAATTTAAATTTTACAGTATAATTCTGGCAACTGAGCTGCGTTTTTTTTTTACCATAAAAAAACAGCAGTACTGTTTTTACATTTACAGTAATATACAGTACATTTTTAGGGGAAATTATTGCAACTTACATTTTAGTTTTAAAATAAATCTACTAATAAAATGCATTAAAAAAATGGTGTAATAGTATTCACTGTTAGAAGCGGCCCTCTGGGGCCAAACATAACTGCGACGTGGCCCTCAGTGAAAATGACTGACACCTCTGCCATAGAGTGTTTGGATGTCACACACACACACAATTTTAATAATAATTTTGCATAATTCACACAAATTTGTACGTGACTACTGAGGAACATTTAAAAAAAAAAAAATAATTCAAATTAAATATGACATGATCCTCAGAATACAGCTGTCCTCTTATAGGAAGTTTCACCAGTAAAAATATTTTATGGGCCAAAGCTTAAAAATCACTTAGGCATCTTCAGAATGGATCTGACTATCATTTTAAGAGGTTTCCCTTTAGGGGACCTGTTTTTTTGTCCCCATACCGTCAGAGGTCCCCTAAAGGTGACTGTGTAAACAGAGCGATGTCCCCATTAAGTAAGCATTGCCCACACACACGCACTTTTTTTTTTAAAATCATATAAAGGTTATAATAAAGATAATTAATTTTATTATTGTTATTAAATGATCACTAATGTTACGGTATTGTTAAATGTGCTCAAAAGTACTAAAACACACTGAAACCTTTTTTACAAAGTTTTTCTTTAAATAAACAAATAAACAAAAGACACTAAATATAATCTTGCCAGGCAGAATAAACATTTAATAATGTTCTTCAAAACAGCCGCCATGTTACTGTTGTAGGGATGTAATGATATGAAAATGTCCTATCAGGGTTATTGTGACCTAAATTATCATGGTTATTTCATTATCTGTATTGTTGAATGTTCTCAAAAAGTACTTGTACACAAACTGGTTGTTTTTTAAAGACAAAAAAACCAATATTGTTGAGTGTTTAAATACAGTACGCTCATCAACTTTTGTTTGAATTTTTAAAAGGTTTTGTACTGTTTCTCAAGGATAAAGGCCAAACAGCAGTGATGTCAGGTGGGTTCACTTACTGTTGTAGACATGTCCAGATTTAATATCTTAGTTTAAAAAGGTATTATGTATGGGGAAAGACGATAATGACTCTTGTTTTCATGTTAGCATCTAAGCCAGCTATTTGCGCGCTAGCTGACTCTAGGAAAAAATTTGCAGTATCAGGAGTTCATCCAAGTATCAGTTTTACGATAAGTAAAATTTGGAACGGTAATACTAACCATCGGGAATTTTATAGCGGTTTATATTAGAGATGTCCGATAATGTCGGGCTGCCGATATTATCGGCCGATAAATGCTTTAAAATGTAATATCGGAAATTATCGGTATCGGTTTCAAAAAGTAAAATGTATGACTTTTTAAAACGCCGCTGTACGGAGTGGTACACGGACGTAGGGAGAAGTACAGAGCGCCAATAAACCTTAAAAAGGCACTGCCATTGCGTGCCGGCCCAGTCACATAATATCTACGGCTTTTCACACACACACACAAGTGAATGGAAGGCATACTTGGTCAACAGCCATACAGGTCACACTGAGGGTGGCCGTATAAACAACTTTTACACTGTTACAAATATGCGCCACACTGTGAACCCACACCAAACAAGAATGACAAACATTTCGGGAGAACATCCGCACCGTAACAACATAAACACAACAAATACCCGGAACCCCTTGTAGCACTAACTCTTCCGGGACGCTACAATATACACCCCCCGCTACCCCCTACCCCGCCCACCTCAAGCTCTCTCAGGGAGAGCATGTTCCAAATTCCAAGCTGCTGTTTTGAGGCATGTTAAAAAAAAATAATGCACTTTGTGACTTCAATAATAAATATGGCAGTGCCATGTTGGCATTTTTTTTCCATAACTTGAGTTGATTTATTTTGGATAACCTTGTTACATTGTTTAATGCATCCAGCGGGGCATCACAACAAAATTAGGCATAATAATGTGTTAATTCCACCACTGTATATATCCGTATCGGTTGATATCGGAATCTGTAATTAAGAGTTGGACCATATCGGAATATCCGCAAAAAAGCCATTATCGGACATCTCTAGTTTATATCTTTATTTACATCCCTACTAGTGTGACATTTTAAGCGACATAGGAGCGGTGCACCTCAATATGCTAAGCTAAGCAGAAAAAAACACCTCGGTGAGCCAGTTAGCTGCCAAAATAAGTCGCAGAGGAAAGTGAAGTTATTTTGAAATTGCAAACACCACAACAAGCGTTGTGCAGACGTCATCACCTGTCTCGGGGCTCATCTCATCCAGCAGCTTCACCATGCCCTCGCCCTGCATGGAGGTCCAGTGTTTGATGGGCGAGCCGCCTCCGATCTTACTGTACTGCTCCTGGATCTTTGGCGTGCGGCGCTTGGCGATGAACGGACCCAGCTTACTGGGGAGCAGGAGAGCAGCGTTATGACTATTACATTGAAAGAATACACAACAATGGACAGCAAGCAGACCTTGACCCACAAAATGAACACACAAAGTCAAATGTCTTTTAAAAAAAAAAAATTAAAAAAAAAAGTAATTTTCAAAAAAAAAATTCTACATTAAAACACTTCCTTGTGGTCTACATAACATGTAATGGTGGTTCTTTAGTCAAAATGTTGCATAGATTATGTTTTACAGATCATTTTCAAGCCGCTTTCTGACGTGCCTCCACTTAGACTGTGTCTTCTCCCAGCCAGCCATGTTGCAGCTTTAAGCGCTTCCAGGTAGAGTCTACTAAAACTTACAAGTTTGAACTAGGGTTGTACGGTATACTGGTACTAGTATAGTATCGCGGTACTAATGAATCAGAAACGGTGCTATACTGTGTTTGAAAAGTACCGGTTCCCGGTGTTAGAATAATTATGTATATATTATCACCCAACTCTTATGCTTAAGGGCCGTTGCTATAGTTATCAATTGTGCTGAAGTGGTATTTGTGTTTGTCTGTGCAAAGCTGGCAATCCAAAAGATTGCAAGCCAGTCTGGTACTAGTGGCCGCGCCCGGGAATCATTTTTGGTGACTATAAAAAATGGGAGCCATTACCTCCCTGCTTGGCACTCAGCATCAAGGGTTGGAATTGGGGGTTGAATCACCAAAAATTATTCCCAGGGGCAGCCACCGCTGCTGCTCACTGCTCCCCTCACCTCCCAGGGGGCGAACAAGGGTGATGGGTCAAATGCAGAGAGTAATTTCGCCACACCTCGTGAGTGTGTGTGTGTGTGTGTGTGTGTGACTATCATTGGTACTTTAACTTTTTAACTTTTAAATTTAACCCAACACAAATGACATGAGCCACAAAAAGTCAGGAAAAACAAGAATAAGTTCATTCATTCATTTATTTTTCGGTATATTTAATATTATTTAAACTATGATTGGAAAAATCCTGTTACATAATCATTTTTTGAAGGTATTTATTCATCTTTTTGTTGTTGTTGGTCACTGTAATGTGCTTAGTGTCAATAAATGCCATGTATTTATATATATATTTCAGGTATTTACTAATTCTATGTTAAAAACTCACGAAACTTGCCTTCAGTTCTGTTACTCAAATGAGTCATCTTTGGCTTAGGAACATTGTACAAAAATCTAATAAATCGCCTGAGCTCGGACAAAAAAACACCAAAAAAGACAAAAATGGAAGTTTATTTTAAGAGATTGACAGCAAGTGTACTTACTTCTGTACTGGGAGTTTCATCAGGTCAGTGTCCATGAAGAGCCTCAGCAGGAAGTCATGTACGTCTTCCAATTTTTCAGGTCCTCCCATGTTTAGCATCAGGATGCCCGTCTTCGGTTTCCTGCACGACAAGCATGAATTATTGTACAAACCCCAAAACCAGTGAAGTTGGCACGTTGTGTAAATGGTAAATAAAAACAGAATACAATGATTTGCAAATCCTTTTCAACTTATACTCAATTGAATAGGCTGCAAAGACAAGATATTTAACGTTCGAAATGGAAAACTTTGTTATTTTTTGCCAATATTAGCTCATTTGGAATTTGAGCCCTACAACATGTTTCAAAAAAGCTGGCACAAGTGGTAAAAAAGACTGAGAAAGTTGAGGAATGCTCATCAAACACTTATTACAGGTGAACAGGCTAATTGGGAACAGGTGGGTGCCATGATTGGGTATAAAAGCAGCTTCCATGAAATGCTCAGTCAATTACAAACCAGGATGGGGCGAGGGTCACAACTTTGTGAACAAATGCGTGAGAAAATTGTCCAACAGTTTAGGAACAACATTTCTCAACCAGCTATTGCAAGGAATTTAGGGATTTCACCATCTACGGTCCGTAATATCATCAAAAGGTACAGAGAATCTGGAGAAATCACTGCACATAAGCAATGATATTACGGACCTTCGATCCCTCAGGCGGTACTGCATCTAAAAGCGACATCAGTGCGTAAAGGATATCACCACATGGGCTCAGGAAAACTTCCGAAAACCACTGTCAGTAACTACAGTTTGTCGCTACATCTGTAAGTGCAAGTTGAAACTCTACTATGCAAAGCGAAAGCCATTTATCAACAACACCCAGAAACACAGCTGGCTTCGCTGGGCCCGACTTCATCTAAGATGGACTGATACAAAGTGGAAAAGTGTTCTGTGGTCTGAAGAGTCCACATTTCAAATTGTTTTGGAAACTGTGGACGTTGTGTCCTTCGGAACAAAGAAGAAAAGAACCATCTGGATGGTTCTCGGTACAAAGTTCACAAGCCAGCATCTGTGATGGTATGGGGGTGTATTAGTGCCTAAGACATGGGTAACTTACACATCTGTGAAGGCACCATTAATACTGAAAGGTACATACAGGTTTTGGAGCAACATATGTTGCCATCCAAGCAACGTTATCATGGACGCCCCTGCTTATTTCAGCACGACAATGCCAAGCCACGTGTTACAACAGCGGGGCTTCATAGTAAAAGAGTGCGGGTACTAGACTGGCCTGCCTGTAGTCCAGGCCTGTCTCCCATTGAAAATGTGTGGCGCATTATGAAGCCTAAAATACCACAGCAGAGACCCCCGGACTGTTGAACAACTTAAGCTGTACATCAAGCAAGAATGGGAAAGAATTCCACCTGAAAAGCTTTAAAAATTGGTCTCCTCAGTTCCCAAACATTTACTGAGTGTTAAAAGGAAAGGCCATGTAACACAGTGGTAAAAATGCCCATGTGCCAACTTTTTTTGAAATGTGTTACTGCCATTAAATTCTAAGTTAATGATTATTTATATCCCACGATGGAGACATCTCTCAATATGAGGATATGAGAACAATTTCAAAACATTTGACATCAGTGTTTCACCTGGTGTCCTGAGTCTCTGGGGTGACAGTCTGGGCCAAAGCGGCAGCAGCGGATCGTCTCCTCACGCTTAGAGTCACGCTGCTCCTGGCAACTGCGGCACAACATCAACCATTTTTTTACACTGCGATGTATTTCTTTATACATACAGAGACACACGCCATTTCCTGTGGCATTTTTCATGCAATTATATTCTCATTTGCTATATTAATATGTTTTAATAAACCCTATATTATTAAGAATGTGTCAAAGATGACCGTAAATTGAACAGTTAGCACACTAAACATTCAAAAGCACACATGCATATTAATTACAGTGCATGTGGAAATTATACACTGCATATTTTGTTATTCCAAAATGGTATAAATTCATTTTGTTCTGCAGAATTATACACACAAAAGCTCATAATGACAGCATGATTGGTGGCAAAGGGTGGGAATACTTATGTACATATAAAGTTCTTATTTTTTTATTTTTAAACACATTTGGAGCCATTTAGAAAATAATATACCAATACTAATAAGTACTAATAAATGTTTAGAGCTTAACATTGTGGCATGTTTTTGGTTTTTCATTTTTAAATAATACTCGGCGATGTAACAAAATGTGGACAAGTAAAGTGCATTTGAGTCTTATTTCAAAAGTATCTTATGTCAGTAATAATACTAATATTTAAAAAAAATAATACAATAGAATATATTTAGGATGATTTTTTTTATATACAAAATATATTCTTAACAGTGAAATAAAATATTTTGTAATTAACTAACACTACTAAAATCTTATTCTAAATGTTATTCTATTAAAATAAAAAGCAGTTTTTGGTTTTTCATTTTTAAATAATACTCGGCGAGGTAACAAAATGTGGACAAGTAAAGTGCATTCGAGTCTTATTTCAAAAGTATCTTACGTCAGTAATAATACTAATATTTTTTTTAAATAATACAATATAATATATTATCTAGGATTAATTTTTTTTTAATACAAAATATATTCTTACAGTGAAATAAAATATTTTATAATTAACCAACACTACTAAAATCGTATTCTAAATGTTATTCTATTAAAAAAAAAAAAAAAAGGAAAAAAAAGCTGTTTTTGGTTTTTCATTTTTAAATAATACTTGGCGATGTAACAAAATGTGGACAAGTGCATTTGAGTCTTATTTCAAAAGTATCTTATGTCAGTAATAATACTAATATTTTTTTAAAATATATTACTTAGGATTAATTTTTTTTTTTACACAAAATATATTTGTACAGTGAAATAAAATATTTTATAATTAACTAACTACTAAAATCTTATTCTAAATGTTATGTTTAAAAAAAAAAAAAAAAAGCTGTTTTTTCCCTAACTCATTAAGCAGCCATTCATTTGTCATTGAGCAATACCCTAAAAAGCCGCCAGGGGGGCTCCAACCGAGATTATGCAAGTTCAAAATTAGGAAATTGTGTAACTGAGACAAAATACTCACGTCACTAAATGGTCACGTTTCTTATTCACATTAAAAATACTCAACGCAACACATTGTAGATAATAAAGTTTACCCTAAAAAAACAAAACATTGAATATAGTAAGGCACGTTGGGTTGTGTAAAGACACACGGAATTTGGGGTTAACCAGTCACGGAAAAGGCATGTCCGTTTGCACAATAAAAGCACTGGGGCTGACAGCGGGGTTTAAATGCTTCGCTTTCTAATGTAAAATAAATGTAACAGGCTAACAAATAAATTGTAAATAGGTTATGAGTTAATTCGTGTGGCGAGAAATAAGCATGCACGGTGAAACAAATCCATTCGCAACCATTAATTGTTTAGTGTAGAAAATCCTCACCGGAAGTTAAGCGTCATTAAGCGTTTGCGCTTGTCGCCCATTTACGAAACTACAATACTGCCAATGTCATCTGCGTGTTGCTGTGCGTGTAACTCCACAGTGCACACTAGTCAATGATAACTGCTCCCAAGTCACACATTACACTTAAAAATAGTCAACTGCGCTAATAGGCGTGAATAAATTGCAAGCAAAGTGAATAAACATAGCTTGGTCTGCGCCAACATAGCTGAATTGTACCACTCACATTGAATCAAGCGACCGGCGCTACCCAGGACTGCCATCATAGTAGTGTCCGGTCCGTGACTTACGGGAAAGTCACCCAGATAAGAGAAGTCTGCTCTCCTTAACTCTCCCCACGCGTGTGTGTCGCTATTGTGTGTTTCCTAGTCCGCTTTAAGTAGATTCCTCAGCTATCGCCACCAGCTGGCCGCCTACCGAGCCTAATCAAGCTACCGAGCGTGGTCATCATTACTTCCGGGTGCCGGTTGAACTTGAAACCTGGCAAACATATATTTTATTTTATTTAATGTCTACTTATAACAACACGTCATACAAACTTACTGGGTTGAAAAGGGCAATACGTGAATGGGATTCTAGTGTAATGTTTTATTTAGTTTTTCTTCCGTTAAAATACTAAATATTGATACGCTTACAGCTTCACTAGAATTTACTCCTCTCTTGTTTTTTAGCGGTGTTCATGAGCTGTGCGTTGTATCCGGGACTAATTTGCCTAACTTCCGGTTATGCATTTTTTTCCGCTTGACAACTCGTTAAATTGGTATTACGTCACGCTACACAGCAGCAAAACCCCACCTCCTCTTGTCGTGACCACGCCCACATGCTTGACAGCCTGCATGATTGTGTTGTTCTTCATGTGCCTTTATATATATATATAGTTTCACATGGCTTATATGAATGGAATTGAAAATAAACAAATAATAGTATGTGAATTCAGTGAGTTATACCTCAACTTCCTGTCTGATTGTACAGGTTTTGCTGGATCTGAAGTGTTTCCTCCTTCCTGCAATGCAGTAATTGCAACTGCCAAAACAATGCAAACTGGTTGAGTTTCACATTGCAGGTCGTCACCAGTCAAATTTTAAAAATCACATACTAATATGCTAACATTTTTAAGTGTTTTACTTAAAAAATTTGTATGCATGTACAATATATTTATCCTCTTTTGTTAAGAAATGTTGTACATTCTTGGGTTGCTTTGTGTATAATTTTAGCTACCAAATTATTGAATTTCAATATTTTTGATTCAATAAAGGGTTTGATTGTGCTCTATATCCAACATTATGTATTATTGTAACTGACCTCTTTAGTAACACGGTTAATTAAGTGTACTTTTGTAGTTATTTCCTCATATTTCTACATAGTGATTTTTGCTCCAGAACATATTTTGCTTTATTCATTATTCACATTTTTCTTGCCATCTTATGTTTCATATTTTCATATGAGAATTCCAGTTCATTTATCATTTAATATAACACCTAAAATGTAATTTCTGTTACCCTTTGAATGTCTACATCATCCATTTGTGTTTGACTTTCTCTTCTACTGTTTAGTATTAGCATTATTTTAGTTTTACTGAAATTCAAAGATAGTCTGTTTTTGTCAAACCCTTTTAATTTGTTAACTCCTTCTCTCATTACCGTATTTTCCGCACTATAAGGCGCACCTTCAATGAATGGCCTATTTTAAAACTTTGTTCATATATAAGGCGCATAGAATAGACGCTACAGTAGAGGCTGGGGTTGCGAGACCTGTTGTGGCTCAATATTGGTCCATATATAAGGCGCACCGGATTATAAGGCGCACTGTCAGCTTTTGAGAAAATTGGAGGTTTTTAGGTGCGCCTTGTAGTGCGGAAAATACGGTACTTGTATTAACTTCTGTGTTCACTCCTGAAAAAAAACGCTGTCGTGACGTCACATCCGCCAATAACACTAACTTTAAATCCTTTGTAATTTTACAAATGGCGTTTATATAGAGATTAAAACATTTTGGCCCCATTATTGATCCCTGGGGTACGCCACAAGATATTTCTAGAGCTGCATGTTCGCCCATCTTCACAAATTGCTTCCGTTGATTAAGTTTAAGTCCAACCCTCCGACGCCATGACGTTCTAATTTGTTAATTTAATATACTATCCTAACAGTTTTGGGTCCTTATTTATTGTACACTTTATTTTAAATAAGTGCTGGGAAACAGAACTAAGATTTTACTAAATTAACTTTGGCCTATTAATTTTGTGACCCGTAATCTTGTTAGTGTTAAGTACACGCCTGAACTAATTTCTTATATGAATGTTGTGTATCATTTTTAGTGGGGTTTTAATTGACAAAGATACCAAGACAATGATCATGAGCCTAAATATAAAACTGGTTAGGAATGTCCTGAAATTGCCTTGCTGAAGCAATTTACCCCAATCCTATTGAAAATGTGTGCACTTTGCTTAAGTCTGTGCCATAAAAACAACTACTAATTATGACCGAAAGAAAATGTAATCTGCAGAAGACTTGGTACTCCGAAGCATTGAAGATTTAAAAAAAAAAAAACAGTTAAAAAGGGCCCAAATATGAAAACAGGCCAAAAGTTTGGACACACCTTCTCATTCAATGCGGTCTTTATTTTTAATTTTCAGGACTATTTACATTGTAGATTGTCACTGAAGGCATCAAAAGTATGACACATGTGAAGTGAAAATAACTGAAAACATGTTTTATATTCTAGTTTCTTCAAAATAGCCACCCTTTGCACACTCTTGGCATTCTCTCGATGAGCTTCAAGCACACCTGTGAAGTGAAAACCATTTCAGGTGACTACCTCTTGAAGCTCATGGAGAGAATGCCAAGAGTGTGCAAAGCAGTAATCAGAGCAAAGGGTGGCTATTTTGAAGAAACTAGAATATAAAACATCCATCCATCCATTTTCTACCGCTTGTCCCTTTAGGGGTCGCGGGTGGTGCTGGAGCCTATCTCAGCTGCATTCGAGCGGAAGGCGGGGTACACCCTGGACAAGTCGCCACCTCATCACAGGGCCAACACAGATAGACAGACAACATTCACACTCACATTCACACACTAGGGCCAATTTAGAGTTGCCAATCAACCTATCCCCAGGTGCATGTCATGTTTTCAGTTAAGTACAGAACTTAATAATAATAATGAATTACATTTGTAACGCACTTTACATTTGTTAAAATCTCAAAGTGCTACAAAGTATAAAAAGAAAAAAGAAAAAAATAGAAAGTTAGAATATATAATAAAACATTAAAATAGAAATGAAATCATGACACACACTAGATAAACACTAGTTAAAACACTTCACATGTGTTCATTCATAGTTTTGATGCCTTCGGTGACAATCTACAATGTAAATAGTCATGAAAATAAAGAAAACCCATTGAATGAGAAGGCGTGTCCAAACTTTTGGCCTGTACTGTATGTAAGCCTCTAAACAGATAGTGTTTAAATAAAGTAAAAACTCATTTAAAAATACCATAAACAAATATAACTAGAGCGCAATTTTTATTTTTGGGGGTTGGTTTTGTTATTAACTTGCAATTTTCGCAGGTCCTGATTTGTGTATCAAATTTGGTGAGTTTTGGAGCATGTTAAGTGGGTCAAATTGCTGCTCGAAGAGGCGGCCGGTAGAATATGAATAATAAACATTACAATTTCAATAGGGTCCTTTCGTCCCATTGCAAAAGGACTCCCTGTGGGATTCCTTTTGAAAAGGTCCTGTGCGGACCCTAAAAATTAAGAATGTAGGCATGGGTTATCATTAATAAAACCTACAAAAAAATACTTAAGTGTTTATTGTGAGCGAACTGTGGTGCTGAATTTCCCCCAGGGATCAATAAAGTACTTTCTATTCTATTAGAAATGCATTGACCCGACACATTTTATTTTGAATGAAATCAAAACTAATCCAAAAGAACTGACCAACCCGTGAGATACCCACACTTGTTTCAGTGATTTTTTTTATTGAGGTGCACTACATCTTTTTTTCAGATGACAAAGCAGAACCGGCTTACATAACGGCAACCGTCGGATGCACAGGGAGCTGACCAGGCTTTTGTTCTGTCACATGTTCTTCCAAGACGGGAGGAGCGCACACAAAAATGTACCGAAGAAACAAGACTACTAATTCGAAGAAAAGTTAAGAAATACCCTGCCGGATTTTCTCCCAGAAGCTGTTAGTTGGCCTGGTAGAGGTGAGACTTAACCACATGTCATTAGTGGGGGTGTATATATAGAACATCATGCGGGTCATTGCGATATTTTTAGCTCCGACAAAAGTCCACTGCAGAGGACGCTGGTTTTCAGGAGAATATAGCATAATATTTGATCTCTCTTCTTCTCAGTATTAATTCCTGGCTGGGACCATTTTGTGTGCACTCCTCCTGAGCACGAGCAGTGTACTTCTAGTGCTTCAGTACACTGCATGAGTAAAACTAGTGGTCTTATGGCGGCACATGCACGAGTATTCATGTCACGCCCTCATGGGAGGAGACACACTGGTCCGACAAATGTTCATTAGTCAAAAACAAGAGACGTTTGTTCAGCATTGTTCAACTTTGTAAGATTCCGCCGTAAACAACCGAGACGCAACAACTACTGTACTTCATTATTTACACCCACAGCCATGCGGCCACCTCGTCCTACCCAACATTTGCTAAGCTGCTCACAGGTCAGAAGCAGCTAAAAAAAAAAAAAGACTTTAAGGCAGGAAATGATCAGGCGGGTTCATTACTTCACGATCAAGTTACTGCTGAATGATCAGGCGCAGAGCGAGAGCGGGCATGATTAGATTGAGCTGAAGTCAGGAAGGGTAAATGTGCACAACATGATCGGTAATTGAGTGTTTTTTCCAATTGAGACATTTTGAGGAGGAAAATAAAAAGACATGGGACAAACATTTAATTGTGCAGCACGTGATTCGACAGCGTAGCTCACATGTTGGCGCCACATGCGGCGTGTTCAGGGTCGGCAGCGTTGGATGAATCGCGGGTAAAGGCAGACGTCTCGGATGTGATGTCTGTTCAACAGCCAGGTGAGGAAGCGCTCCAGGCCCAGACCGTAGCCGCCGTGAGGACACGTGCCGTACTTTCTCTGGATGGCACAAACACGGTGGTCAATAAATGGTTTTCTTCCGACTTTTCACAGTATTCAATAAGAAAATGGTGCAAAAAGGCAACCCGTTACCTGATCGGTGTACCAGTAGTATGGGGTGGGGTCGATGCCCTCCCTCTTGTAGCCTTCTAGCAGCTCCTCAGAATCCCATATACGCATGGAGCCTCCCACTATCTCGCCCACATTTGGCATCAAAACGTCAACCTGTACACGCAAAGTTGTTCAAACATTCTTTGTTTTTTTTAGAGATAAATGCTTTAAAATGTGATATCGGAAATTATCGGTATCGGTTTCAAAAAGTAAAATTAATGACTTTTTAAAACGCCGTTGTACGGAGCGGTACATATCCGGTAAAACACGGATATAAACCCAGTCAGCAGCCCCTCCCCTCTCTCCCACGCACAACACAGGAGTTGACGACTGCAGCATGGGAGGTTTACTGGCGACGCTTGATGACCTCATCAAACCGCCGCGAGCGCAGCATAACAACAACAAGAGTGTGTTGTTGCCGGTGCTGTAGCCGTGGCTAACAAGCGAGCTCGCTCGGTGACTGACTAACGACACCATGTCTATGATTTGGGATTATTTTAAAGTGTGTCTGACGGATAAAAAACTGGCAATTTGCAATGACTGCAAAAAGTTGGTTATGCGAGGAGGAACCAAGACGTCTTCCTTTAATACGAGCAATTTCATCTCCCACCTCTTCAAGAAAAATAAGGAGATACACGATGAATACAAGCGAAAGATGGATGAAAAGCAAACACCGAAAAAAAGTAGTACCGCACAGTTGTTGCTTAAAGACTCCGCCCAAAGGGACAAGCGGTAGAAAATGGATGGATGGATGGATGGATGGATGGCTGACTGGTAGGCCACTTCAAGCACTCACCACTAGCTTGCAGCACTCATACAAATACGTTAGAGCAGGGCAGATTGAGCCCCGTTTATAATTTCTTGTTATACAGTATACCAGGCAGTCTTGCACTAAAGGAGGACTATGTTATTGTCTACTTTATTACTCTAGTGTACTCCGGACTGAAGCTGTGTGCCTTCATTGTTTTTGTAGCTGTTGTTTTGAGGCATGTTTGAAAAAAAAAAAAAAGAATAATGCACTTTCTTAGACTTAGACTTTGTGAAAGTCAAAGTATAGTATTTCCCATAGTTGTAGTGGGTATCAGGATTATCTCAGGGAGAGCATATCCCAAATTTCAAGCTGCTGTTTTGAGGCATGTTAAAATAATAATAAAATAAATATGGCAGTGCCATGTTGGCACTTTTTTTCCATAATTTGAGTTGAAGTTGTTCTCTTATTTTGGAAAACCTTGTTACATTGTTTAATGCATCCAGCGGGGCATCAGAAAAATATTAGGCATAATAATGTGTTAATTACACGACTGTATATATCGGTATCGGTTGATATCGGAATCGGTAATTAAGAGTTGGACAATATCAGAATATCGGATATCGGCAATCTCTAGGTTTTTTTTTACCAAAATGTGCCCCAAATTATGTCCTGTATGGCAGTGTTTTTCAACCAGGGATAGAGTCGGGTGTGCCGTGGGAGATTATGTTGTTTCACCTATTTGGGTTAAAAATATTTTTTGCAAACCGGTCATTATAATCCGCAAATAAAGTGCCGTTGTTGAGTGTCTGTGCTGTCTAGAGCTCGGCAGAGTAACCGTGTAATACTCTGCCATATAAGTAGGTGGCAGCCGGTAGCTAATTGCTTTGTAGATGTCGGGAACACGTCGTGTGAGACGACGATGGTTTGTCGTGATTACAATATGCAGGTAAAAAGGTGTCTAATGCTTAAACCAAAAATAAACAAAAACGTGAGTGCCCCTAAGAAAAGGCATTGAGGCTTAGGGAAGGCTATGCAGAACTAAACTAAAACTGAACTGGCGACAAAGTAAACAAAAACAGAATGCTGGACGACAGCAAAGACTTACTGTGGAGCAGAGACGGCGTCCCCAAAGTACATCCGAACATGACATGACGATCAACAATGTCCACACAAAAAAAGATAGCAACAACTTAAATGTTCTTGATTGCTAAAACAAAGCTTTCATAGTCATGAAAATTAAAAAAACGCATTGAATGAGAAGGTGTGTCCTGTACTGTATGTGTATGCATGTGGAAGGAACAATAGCGAGTGTTGAGGTCACAAAAAAACGACGACAAGAGGGAAAGAGAACAAAGGGCTTAAAGAAGACTAATAAGAGGTTATGCGATCATTTTACACTGAACAAGACAGACAGGTAAATGTTGGCACTGTGAAACGGTGCTGACATTTCCCAATAGTACTACATTAATGATGCAGCACATTTCCAGAAAGCATCCTGCATATTTAACAGCAGCAAACAAATAAAAGCCTTACGCCATTTTCTATTTTTGAATAGTATAACAAATGTTTTATTCAAACATATGCGAGGAATTGTTAGCATTTACAATTTGTACGCACGCTAACGAGTTGTCACTCAATTTATCATACTTTTTGTTTAGTTTGTTTTTTAATTTGATATCCATTACCTGGTTTTAGGTCACACAGTTGCCTGGGCAATTATTTTGACTCCAGGGGCCAAATTTTGAGAAAAAAAATGTGTCTATATATTAACTACGACCGATAAAACACTGAATATTGACAGCATATGAACGTCACACCCCCTCTCATTCGACATATTTTACAATCAAGCGAAACGCAACAAAAATGCAACAAACACAGCAAAATATGAACGTGAAGGGTAAAAAAAAAAAAACCCACCTACAATCTGATATATCTGATCACTAAGCTTTAGAAATTTGCTGTAAAAATCTCCTCCCGCAATAGTGCCTGACACCCGCATTTCAGGCTGGCCACTCTGGAAACACACTGTGGAAACGCTCCCCACCCACACTGCTTGGTGCCTCGTCTGAGCTGCTGTGACTTAGATTACCATAGTAACTCATTAGATTACCATAGTAACTAATTAGATTACCATAGTAACTAGCTGCTGTGACATAGATTACCATAGTAACTAATTAGATTAACATAGTAACTAGTATATCATGCAAAAGCGCAGATTCCAACCATCAAAATACTTTGTATAGTTCAAGACTTACGGTCATTTGACAACATCACTGCACATCATAATGTGCAGTGAATATGATGTGCATAATCACATCATAATCAGTTTCAGTTTCGATCTTAAAGATCTAAAAAAATTGTTCATGTGCCTGATGGCCGAGGGGCAAAAACCCAGATTTTGTATTTTGAAAGAATACATAACTTGTATTCCTGCTGTAGGAGCACTAGCATTTAGAGGAGGAGCTACTCGTTCATGTTTAGATACCAGTTTCACGCATTAATAACACAAAATGTGGATTGTTACGATCATTGTTTCATCGTCAAAGATGTTTGGTAATGTAAAAAGTGACATTTCCCCCTGAATAAATGCTTCGGATCTTCTGTACATTACATGTTGTACAAGTCAATCTTTTTTTTTTTTGCTGCATGACAATGTCTTAACCTTCTCTATTTATCAATAATGATAAACATTCTGTAAATAAAGACCTATCAATCACAGCATGTTATTTTTCTAAATCTGCCTCAAAATGTCCTCCTCTAGAGTATAATACTCAACTGATACACTAACATATATGTAGGTAGAAATATCACAGATTACATCAAAACATATCTGACAATTAAAGCATGATCGTAATGAAATGCATTTTTTTTTGTTACTGTGGCGGATGTGATGCGTAGGGCTTTAAAAGTGAAGCCAGAACTGTGATTGGTTTGCGAAAGGTGTCTTGACATGTTTTGGCGACAAGACTAAATAATTATAAAGATTTCCTGCCTATTGTTTGTCTCTGACTTTCCGCTCTGTTGAGCTTTTACTCCATCCTACTAAAGCAGTTACAGTAACCATCTACATGTTATGTTATTAATGCATTTAACCGTAATGTACACTGCAAAAACAAATCTAAGTAAGATTAAATATCTCAAATAAGGGTGATATTTGCTTATTTTCTGTCTGATAAGATAATTCTTCTCACTAAGCAGATTTTATGTTAGTGTTTTACTTGTTTTAAGGGTTTTGGTCCTAAATGATCTCAGTAAGATATTACAACTTATTGCTGAGATTTTATGACCTATATTGAGTAAAACATGCTTGAAACTAGAATATCAACTGTTGCAAAGCTGTGTCATCAACACTCACAAGTATAAAACTACTTTTTTAAAGTAATAATTTCTTATTTCCAGCATGAATAAAAAATCCTGACTTTGACACAATTGTGTCTCATAATTAAAACAGATGACAGCCAAATGGACTTTGCAGTTTTTTTTTCAATGAAACAAAAGAAAATACGTACTCATATAGTAGTACAGTTGGCACAGTACAGCAAACTGACAGTTAATATTTAAACATTTAACGTGTGACATTTCTAACAATTTTGAACAGAAATAGTCCATGCACAGTCAGATAAATTCTTCAAAATTACAATGTTGGCCGGGGGCCGGGCTGTATATATGCGCACTAATTGACTGAAAGAGCACGCACTTGGCGCGATGATGTCAAGTTATCGATGGAAAAATCAATTTTTAGACCATATGATTTGCCTGAGCGGCTAGGAGACCCAGAGAGTAACAAGCGGTTGCCTTGTTGCCTTCCATTAAGAAAAATAAACTAGTTTTTAGTATAAGTTTGCTGGTTTCAAGAAATGTAATGCCGAGCGCATATCATTATGTCAAGATAATGGCACTAGCATTTACTTCATTTAAGAATAATTTTCAACATATTGAGAAAAAAGGTGTAATTTTTTTTTCTACCAAGAAAAGTGCACTTGTTATTAGTGAGAATATACTTATTTTAAGGTATTTTTGGGTTCATTGAGGTTAGCTAATTTTACTTGTTTTGTAAAGTCTTGACAAGCCAAATTTTCTTGTTCTATTGGCAGATAATGTTGCTTAGTTCAAATAAAATACCACAATTTTTTGTCTGTTTTTTTCCTGTTTTTGAACACTGACTATTTGCAGTGTACTCCTCCTCTCTGCACGCCAGCCTGCATTCGCTCCAGTGATGTCTTCTCACGGCGATTGAAGATAAAATGGTTTTGTATTGGCGGGAGAACGACTTGTCATGGCTTTGGGATATCGGATTTCCATATTGTTACCTTTTCTTTTTGCATTTCTGCTTGCTATTTCCCTGCCTGTAGCTCAACATTGACTGGAAGCAGTGGACCCCATTAGACTTCCTCACACTACAGAATCGTCCGAGGGTCAAAAGGGAGGCATGCGTGTTAATCGCGCGATAAAAAAAATTTGTGCCAATAGAGGAATTTATAGTTAACGTGTGTTGAGTTTAGTAGAAACCCTTGGGTCCTAACACCTATAACCCCCTATGCACGGCACAACCGAAGGGCCCAGATATATAATCAGTTATATATTCCAGAGTGTAATTAATGATTGTAAACACAACATAGTTAATCGTATATGGTAATCATATTAATAAAGTGTGGTAAAACAGGTTAATCAAGTGAGGAACATGTGTATTATCCTAGTATGATCAAAGAAAAGTACTTAGGACTGAAATAGGGGAAAGAAAATACATAGCCGAGGAATGACCCTCTAAGGCAACGTGACTCGTGGCCAAGAAAAGAGGAAGTCAGGGGAAACTGTGCTTAAAGACAGATGGTCAGTTAAAGTTAAAGTTAAGTTACCTTTGACAGACCTATTGATTATATTTTATTGTACAAACTAATTAAATCTAAAGAGAAACAGGTGCCTTGCTACAGTATATACCAATACAGCAAATGGATTTAGAAGTACATACCGACTCCGTGAGGCGTCTGTCTTCAGTGCAGCGCTGCATGTAAAAGGATTTGATCTCAGCAGGGAAACGACAAAGCAGAATGGTTTCATTGAAGGCGTCGGTCATCAGCCTCTCCGGGGCCTCGGGGATGTCCTGAGAGAGACGCACAAACAGAAAGTAAAGATGATCAGAAAGCCATGAAGGTAACACATTCAGGCAAAGACAATCAATACGTTTTTGCGGTCTATTTTTTAATTAGTGTGAAAACCAGTAGTTTTCAATATTTAACTTTGACAATGTTTACATTTTTATCAGATTCTGAATTTGGAGGTTTTATAATTATCAAAATTATTCAGAAATCAAGAACATGTAAAAAAAAAAAAAATCACTTAAGTGTAGAGATGTCCCTTAATGGCCTTTTGCCCAATATCCGATATTCCGATATTGTCCAACTCTTAATTACCGATACCGATATATACAGTTGTGGAATTAACAAATTATTATGCCTAATTTTGTTGTGATGCCCCTCTGGATGCATTAAACAATGTAACAAGGTTTTCCAAAATAAAGTGAAGTGAAGTGAATTACATTTATATAGCGCTTTTTCTCAAGTGACTCAAAGCGCTTTACATAGTGAAACCCAATATCTAAGTTACATTCAAACCAGTGTGGGTGGCACTGGGAGCAGGTGGGTAAAGTGTCTTGCCCAAGGACACAACGGCAGTGACTAGGATGGCGGAAGCGGGGATCGAACCTGCAACCCTCAAGTTGCTGGCACGGCCGCTCTACCAACCGAGCTATACCGCCCCATCAATAGATGGGGCGGTATAGCTCAACTCAAGTTATGGAAAAAAATGCCAACATGGCACTGCCGTATTTATTATTGAAGTCATGAGGAGGCTGAGGTGGGCGGGGTTGGGGGGGTGTAGCAGGGGGTGTATATTGTAGCGTCCCGGAAGAGTTAGTGCTGCAAGGGGTTCCGGGTATTTGTTCTGTTGTGTTTATGTTGTGTTACGGTGCGGATGTTCTCCCGAAATGTGTTTGTCATTCTTGTTTGGTGTGGGTTCACAGTGTGGCGCATATTTGTAACAGTGTTAAAGTTGTTTATACGGTCACCCTCAGTGTGACCTGTATGGCTGTTGACCAAGTATGAATTGCATTCACTTGTGTGAGTGAAAAGCCGTAAATATTATGTGATTGGGCCGGCACGCAAAGGCAGTGCCTTTAAGGCACGCCCCCAATATTGTTGTCTGGGTGGAAATCGGGAGAAATTCGGGAGAATGGTTGCCCCGGGAGATTTTCGGGAGGAGCACTGAAATTCGGGAGTCTCCCGGCAAAATCGGGAGGTTTGGCAAGACTGGGAGACACAACTGCTCTGTACTTCTCCCTACATCCGTGTACCACTCCGTACAGCGGCGTTTTAAAAAGTCATAAATTTTACTTTTTGAAACTGATACCGATAATTTCCGATATTACATTTTAAAGCATTTATTGGCCGATAATATCGGCAGTCCGATATTATCGGACATCTCTACTTAAGTGTGTTGTGAATCTATAGAATATAATAGTTTCATTTTTTTAATTGACTTTGCTGATATAAATACAACTTTTTAAAGACATTGGAATGTATTAAGATGTACCTATACATACAAGACACAACTGTAAAATAATAAAGAGAAACCATCCAGCAAGACAATATCTCAATCCTCCACTTTAATCCAATAGTATCACTAAATCCTAGATTATACATTACACATTTGAAGCAGGATAAAACTAAAAAGAGTCAATTGTAAAAAAAAAAAACACTGGTTAAAAAAAATCATATCTTCATAGCAGATAAAGAAAATTATTCGAAGACGTCATTTGACCACGCTCATAACCACAACCACAGGTATCTTGGCAGTCTAGGGGAAACCCTGTCTGTCGTATCTTGTCTTTCGACACACTTCTGTCATGATTAGTTGCATAATGAAAACAGAATACAACTTTAAATCAGTGTCAATGTTTTGGTTACGCATGACTTCTGATGGTATTATGCCAAAAGCCCACCTATGAAGGAGCATATTTATGTTTTCAGAATTCCATATTCAATGTGCCAATGATCATGAAAATTCCAAGTACCGTATTTTTTGGACTATAAGTCGCAGTTTTTTTCATAGTTTGGCCGGGGGTGCGATTTATACTCAGGAGCGACTTATGTGTGAAATTATTAACACATTACCGTAAAATATCAAATAATATTATTCAGCTCATTCACGTAAGAGACTAGACGTATAAGATTTCATGGGATTTAGCGATTAGAAGTGACGGATTGTTTGGTAAACGTATAGCATGTTCTATATGTTATAGTTATTTGAATGACTCTTACCATAATATGTTACGTTAACATACCAGGCACATTCTCAGTTGGTTATTTTAAGATTAAAGATTAAAGTACCAATGATTGTCACACACACACTAGATGTGGTGAAATGTGTCCTCTGCATTTATGCCTCATATAACGTACACTTATTCAGCCTGTTGTTCACTATTCTTTATTTATTTTAAATTGCCTTTCAAATGTCTATTCTTGGTGTTGGGTTTTATTAAATAAATTTCCCCCAAAAATGCGACTTATACTCCAGTGCGACTCATATATGTTTTTTTCCTTCTTTATTATGCATTTTCGGCCGGTGCGACTTATACTCCGGAGCGGTTTATACTCCGAAAAATACGGTAATTGGTCTGAGCTATGTATGTTAGAATTTGGGTTGGTACCTTTTGGTGTATGGAAGCTATTACAATTGTCCTGAAGGAAATTACCGGTAGGTAAACCGTTTTCTATTGGTTCGAGGCAGGTGTCAATCAAAAGCTCATCGTTCAAAGCTGCTTTAAGAGCTAATTTATCAATAGTAACCAACTTTACAATCCACAATGTGTAAAACATGCATTTATGACAACCATTATATACTTGTGCAGCAGCCGTTAGTGTGATTTTATGAATGTAAGGCTTTGTGTGGACTATTTTACTATATTTACACTTGTGTTTTAATTGTATCTTGGATTTGTATAGAGCAAAAGCAAAGTAAGCTTTTCAATGATGTATAACATGTGTAGTGACGTAAATAGGAAACAATATCTTTATGAAAACAGGTGCTAAAAGGTTAAGATATTCAAACGAAGCATAATCGTTTTACCTCTCCAAACTCGTAGTAGGTGCCGTCGTCCTTCTTGACGTCGTGTTCTTTGAGCCACTCAATGGCTTCCGAGTAGTTCATCCTCTTGAATGGTTTCTTGGGGGGTTTGAAGTTCTGAAAATTGCATCAAATAAAATTAAAATACAATTACACGCAAAAATTAAAACAGAAAAGTTGCAGCTCTTGTGTGGTACCGGGTTGACGTCATAGAGCAGTTGGGCGGCAGGAGATTTCAGAACTCGGTCCACAACGTCACAAACCAAGTCCTCCAGTCTGTCTAGAAGATCCTCAAAGGTTATGAAGGGACACTCGGCCTCAATGTGAGTGTACCTGCATGGGAAATACATAAAATAGGCCAGTGTTTTTCAACCTTTTTTGAGCAATGGCACATTTTTTTTATTGAAAAAATCCGGAGGCACACCACCAGCAGAAAACATTAAAAAAGGAAACTCAGCAGTCGATATTGACAGTAAAAAGTCGTTCTCGCAATTGTTGGATATGAATTCAAACCATAACCAAGCATGTATCACAATAGCTCTTGTCTCAAAGTAGGTGTACTGTCACCACCTGTCACATCACACCCTGACTTATTTTGAGTTTTTTGGTGTTTTCCTGTTTGTAGTGTTTTACTTCTTGTCTTGCACTCCTATTTTGCTGGCCTTTTTCCTGTTTTGTTGGTATTTTCCTATAGCAGTTTCATGTCTTCCTTTGAGCGATATTTCCCGCATCTACCGTATTTTTCGGAGTATAAGTCGCTCCGCCCGAAAATGCATAATAAAGAAGGAAAAAACATATATAAGTCGCACTGGAGTATAAGTCGCATTTTTGGTGGAAATTTATTTGATAAAACCCAACACCAAGAATAGACATTTGAAAGGCAATTTAAAATAAAGAATAGTGAACAACAGGCTGAATAAGTGTACGTTATATAAGGCATAAATAACCAACTGAGAACGTGCCTGGTATGTTAACGTAACATATTATGGTAAGAGTCATTCAAATAACTATAACATATAGAACATGCTATACGTTTACCAAACAATCTGTCACTCCTAATCGCTAAATCCCATGAAATCTTATACGTCTAGTCTCTTACGTGAATGAGCTAAATAATATTATTTGATATTTTACATTAATGTGTTAATAATTTCACACATAAGTCTCTCCTGAGTGTAAGTCGCACCCCCGACCAAACAATAAAAAATTGCGACTTATAGTCCGAAAAATACGGTACTTTGTTTTAGCAATTAAGAATATTTCAGTTATTTTTAATCCTCCTTTGTGGGGACATTGTCGATTGTCATGTCATGTTCGGATGTACATTGTCTTTGCTCCACAGTAAGTCTTTGCTGTCGTCCAGCATTCTGTTTTTGTTTACTTTGTAGCCAGTTCAGTCTTAGTTTTGTTCTGCATAGCCTTCCCTAAGCTTCAATGCCTTTTCTTAGGGGCACTCACCTTTTCTTTATTTTTGGTTTAAGCATTAGACACCTTTTTTTTACCTGCACCCTGCCTCCCGCTATTTCCGACATCTACAAAGCTGTTAGCTACCGGCTGCCACCTACTGATATGGAAGAGTATTACACAGTTACTCTGCCGAGCTCTAGACAGCACCGACCACTCAACAACAACACATCATTTTCAGACTGTAATTACTGGTTTGCAAAAATATATTTTTAACCCAAATAGGTGAAATTAGATAATCTTCCACGGCACACCAGACTCTATCAATGGTTGAAAAACACTGAAATAGGTAATGTGCAATATTGGTATTTTGGTCACAGTATTTTATATTCTGGCTTTGTGTTTCTAGGTTACTTTTTCAACGTTTTAATGTTAATGCAAACCAGTTTCATTGGTCTCTCAAGAGGTGAAAAGCTAGCTCACTCAGAAAGGTGTCTGCGGGTGCGGGACTGCTCGGCTCTGTATGACTGAGCGACGCAGAAGCTGTCGCCCAGTGCAGGTATGCATGTCTCCAAGTAAAGCTGGGAGGACTGTGTCAGGTACGCCTGCTCGCCAAAATAGTTGAAGTTAAACAGTGTGGATCCGCCCTCCACCTGAGTCTGCACCAAAGTTGGAGGAGTAACCTGCACAGCAAAACAATCAAATTGCTTGTACTACTTCTTTTGTCCTTTTTGCGAAAGTGATGACCTGACTTGACTTCACCTCGTAGTATCCGCGGTCGAAGAAATGGTCCCTGAAGCACTGCGTGACCACGGAGCGCACTTTGAGGATCTTGGAGACGTTCTCTCCTCTGATCAGCATGTGTCGGTTGTTCAGTTGGACGTCCACGTCGGACTCTTCGTTCAGAAGGTTGTCGGCCCCGCCCGCCGGTGCCAAGCCAATCAGCTCCCAGAAGTCGCAGTGGAGCTCGTGGCCCCCTGGCGCCTGGGAGACAAAATGTTAGCCCCCGAAAAAACATCCTTTGTGTGTTTCTTTTGAACATCAAAACTAATTTTCATAAATGTCAACACTCAGTAATATGCACTTTAGTACCAACCGCTAATCTGACTTTACACATGCACAGGTATTTTGAATTATTTGAAGATTCATGAAATGTTCAAATACATGTTTGTGTGGATGTTGCCCAATCTGCACATATTTTAATGAATATAAATATGTTCCCTTTCTTGTGTGAAAGCAATGCAGTGTGTTTACCTGTTTTCCTTCAGGAACAGGTGTTACAGTCCCATACAGGGCTACAGTGCTCTCAGTGGACAACACCAAGCCATTGTAGCACTGGCACTGGAGACAGGAACAAGACTAGTTAGTATGTTCATAATTCAACCTCACATATAACTTCAAAGAAAAAAAAAAAGGTTTAAATTGACTACACTTTTTTTTTGTAATTTAAAACTGATTTTTAAAAAAGTATACTGTGTGATATCAAAATGCAAATCAAAACACAAGACAATCCAATGTTTGACACAGTTTAATGTATTATATATATATATTATGTTTAAATAATGATTTGGTGCTTTTATAGACACTCAAAGCTCTTCACTCCACATTCACACTTGGTGGTGGTAAGCTACATTTGCATTATTGTTTTCATTTCGATGTCCCGCCCTCTACCATTTGACCAATTAGAAAGTGCGTGAGTGTGTCACATTAAGGTTGCCAGTTACGCACCGCCCTATTCGTCTCGCTACTGCCACTGGTAAAGTTACTAAACATGTCAGAACTTAGTAAATCTAAAAGGTCACGTTACGATTCTCAACTTATTTATGACAAAGCCAGGAACAAAATGAGGATTTGTATCGAGGATGCTTTTGAAAGATGGAGACGATTCAAGGCAGAGAAGATCTTTTGTTCCGACGCCAAACTTGCTAATTTCCTCCTTGATAGGTAAGTCAGGCATTTATGTTTTCTTATTACTCGTAATAAATGGAAATGGACATTTTGTGTGTAAACTATATTGTCCAATACAGTCTATGATCTTGTCTAACAAAGCTAGTATGTTCGTGCAAAGAATGCTTAGTGTGATGGTGCTTAGCTCCTAGTGTAATGCGGTCAATGACACATAGGTTAACTGGGGAAATATATGCCCGTTAGCCTGTATGTCGATGTGTCATCCAGGGGTGTCACTAGCTTTTAAGGACAGGGGGGGCTTAGCCCCCCAGGAGATGCACAGGATGCGAGCGAACGTAGCGCACGAGCACAAAACTTCACAAACGGCTAACAAATACTTAGAAATTATTCATTGTTATTATTATTATTATTTCAGTGGGTTTATTTTCAATCTGTGTTCAGTACAACAACAAACATGGGTTTGCACAGTGACATTTTGTTTACAGCATCAACAAGAAACAATTACTTGCATGATCCTTCAAGATACACTGAAACACAATGAAAGTCATGGCATTAGCCTCTATGTTATTCATTCACAACATAAAAGCTAATGATAAATAAATGATAAATGGGTTATACTTGTATAGCGCTTTTCTACCTTCAAGGTACTCAAAGCGCTTTGACAGTATTTCCACATTCACCCATTCACACACACATTCACAAACTGATGGAGGGAGCTGCCATGCAAGGCGCTACCAGCACCCATCAGGAGCAAGGGTGAAGTGTCTTGCCCAAGGACACAACGGACGTGACTAGGATGGTAGAAGGTGGGGATTGAACCCCAGTAACCAACAACCGTCCGATTGCTGGCACGGCCACTCTACCAACTTCGCCACGCCGTCGTAATGCCACAACTTTTACTCACAATACAATAATTGTTTGTTCCCAAATATTTTGAAGTTGCACAGATTACATTTTGGGCACATATGTGACTAAAAGGGTTGTAAATTCAAGCCCTGGAAATATTACTTAATTACTTGAATTAAAGTAATATCTGGATCGGGATAATTTGGCTTGTATATAATATATTTATATATATATATTATGGCAAGCCGTTAAGGAAATTAAATATATATGGAAGTCTGAATAGAAATGAGAAACACTTATATATACTGTAAATAAGAAAGACTTAGTCTGCTGATCTGAAAAAGAGCCAAAGCTGTCAAAGAGCTGAGGGACCATCTTCAAAGTGCAATGCTGTAACAAATAATGCAAACAATAAAATGTAACTTCCAGGGCTTGAGATTAACGTAGTCCCGTCGTCCCGGGGACGGTAAAAAAAATGCACGGGACGAAATTAAATGCTCCCCGGGACGATGGCTTTTAACCATTTTTTTTCTTTTTGTTTTTATGTATTTATTCATTTTACATTTTATATGAAATGTCTTGGTTTTTCCACCCTCTGAAAATCCTATGAAATGTTTAACAAGCCATCCTATAATAATACAACAGCTATTAATGTAACAATACAATAAAACAAATATATTTAATGATGTTGTTTTCATTATTTTAACAATAGGCTAATGTATATTACTTTATATAGATTCTACAAGAAACACAAAACTTAAAAACTAAATTATTTACAATTGCAGACACAAGGTTCTTGTTCTGCAGTGCTGTGTGCTAATGTGCTTCGTACACCTGCAGGACCGCAAGCAAGGTCGCAGAGAAAATGCGGACTGGATTTTTAGTGATGTGGGCATTTTCTATATGAACAAGTGGAATGGATTGGATACCGACGCACTAAAGGGGCTCTCTACCTTACACTATGAAGTGAGGGGAAACTGAGTGAATAATGACAGGTTATATGATTATTTATTTAAACTCATATTCGGGCCACTTTATAATGAATATGTCAGCATGTATTTGTTAAAAAAAATATATATATATATATATATTTTAGGGGGGCTTGAGCCCCCCTAAAATAGGCCTAACAACGCCAATGGTGTCATCCAACTGACAGGGAAAAATATATTTTCGACAAATGAAACCTATGTGGATATGGGTAGTGTCAGTGCCTATTTCATTTACAATATGCTGATACACTGAGGAAATGGGTTCCAACATTAGTAAGTATAATTGCGGTTGGTAATGTGCGTCCATGGAAGAGAATGCAGTGCGTCAGGTTGGATGCAACATGGAGTTATGCTGAACGAAATATGGCGGTAATTTTACTGTTGGCTTTGGCTTGCCATCAAAGTAGGCCTATGCGATATATAATATATTATATATATATAATTTATTTCGATGGTGGTCCATGCGGTCAAACTAGACATTTTAGCAGGGTCAATCTGCCCCCTATTTTCTAGAGTTTCTTGGACAATTCCAGTGAGTGTGGTCAAACATTTTATGCTGCCAAAAAGCAACTCTCAGCTGCAGTCAATCATGTCCACTAACATGAGAAGTTAACAAGGCTTGGTCTTGTCACATTAAAATAAATCCAAAGAATCATTTAATGAATAAATGCAATAAAACTGTTTTAAATAAATGAATTAATTACACATGAAGTAATCCTAAATTAATTTACAACTAAATGTTGTGAAGTTGATTAAATTGATTAAATTATATTTTAAAAAAAAGAAACATTGATCAATTAAAAATAAATTAATCCTACATTTATTCAAAATTCTACAAACTAAAAAAAACTATAATAATAATATTGATAATTGTAGAACAGTTCTAATAAATAAATCATCAAAACATTCATGACCATGTGACACTAAAATAATCACTACTAATAGCCACAAAAAATATCCTTACGAGACACTAGACAAAACAATTAACATTGGAAAAATACTTACCAGTTTATCAGACAGCACACACTGGAGAAAACCGGTTCCATCTCTCAGCACGATAAACATCAAATTCTTTCCTGCAGACCAACACAGTCAAGTTACAGATATTTGTAAAATGACCAAGACTATTTAATACAACAGCCACATCTGACTTTCAGTCTCCTCACCTTGCCTCCTTAGGCGATGAATCCATCCAAAGACTTTGACTCGCTGCCCCCTTTTTGTTTCAAGAAGATTAATTTTAACCTGCACAAACACATTTAAAATTAAGTTTTAGAGGACATTTTTTACTTCTTAAGAAATAGACGCCACACAATTAGCCCCACTGCGGCAGTCAGTTGAAACACAATGAAAAAAACCAACATCCCATAAATGCAAGATCTGTGTATAAAAGTGTATATCTTGGTTTTTGCTACAAGGCTTATTATGAAAAACAAACCGTTTCCGGGTCGGGCAAACTGGCGTCCTTTTCAATAACAATTTTCTTGGCGTCTTCCAGGTTCTTCTCTCTCCTCTCATTGTCTTCTGCCTGTAGAACAATATGAAACAAATAAAGAAATAAAAAACACTAGTGCACACATTTGAGGTATTGTGACAGGCAATTTTGAAGGAGCCTGCGAGAAACAAACCTCCTTTTTGTCCTTGGACTCGTTCTTGGCTTGCTCTCGGGCAAAAGCCTTCTTTGCATTCTTCATTTGCGTCTTGGAAATCACTGCCCAGCGCTAATAAACACAAAGATATACAGGAATACAAGAAAACAGAACTAAATCTTACCTATATCTATTACAGGTATCACATTTTTTAATGTTGTCTATTTTCAAAAAGTACATGGCACTTACAACCTGAAACTAAAATCTTGACATGTTGTGTAGATTACCTAAAACTAGGACTGTAAACATTAATGCATTAATGCAGATAGAAAAAATATCTTTTTTGTAATAACATGAACTAGATGTTAAAGGACGTGCGTCAAATTTGTATTTAAAAAAAAAAAATCTATTTGGATTATTCATGATTAATCACAGGTTTTAACTCACTTACATAATTTAAACTAATTTAAAAAAGAACCCAATATTTTGACATACATGCAATTGTATTGTCAGAAAGAAGCATGTACAGCAGACCTGGGCATTGTGCGGCCCGCGGGCCGTATCCGGCCCTTTGTACGTCCCTGTCCGGCCCGCGTGAGGCCAATTATAAATTACAAAATAAATTTTAAAAAGCATCTATTTCGAGTGTGCAATACAACGGTGCTGCTTTTGTTTTGAAAAGCGTTATTTGTATTACTTCCGTGTGGACGTATGCTCGTGCGCGCAGCGGCAATCTCAAATTACAAAATAAATTTAAAAAAACATCTTTGTCGTGCGTGCAATACAACTGTGCTGCTTTTATTTTGAAAAGTGTTATTGTGCGTATGTCCTGTGAGGGAAGGCGCACAGCGACTAAAAAGAGAAAAGTTGATGACGAATGGCGTGTTTTCAACAAGACAAGTAAAGGTAAAGCTGTGTGCTTATTTGTGGTACACATGTTGCTGTGTTTAAAGAATATAGTGTAACGACCTGCTGAAGTAGATGTTGTCTTCTTGAGTTGCGTAAATGAGGAGTGAGGAGACGTGCGTGTGGAAGGAACGAGATATGTTGAGCTGTGTTAGTATAGCTTGCTCAATAAAAGTTTAAAAAGAGCGTCAGACTTGATGTGCACTTCTTCTGGACGCTACAATTGGTGGCAGAAGTAAAACTTTGCGCATACTGCACTGTTTGTGTGCTACGTCATCGGGAGGTACGTGCCACGTGAGGAGCTCGCCGCAAAGAGAGAGAGAGAGAGAGAGAGAGAGAGAGAGAGAGAAAGAGAGAGAGTGTTTACAGGTGCAGCCACGCTGCTTGCCACGGGGGGAATTCCGCCCTCAATGAAGACTCCCAGGTTTGATGGCAAGGCGAACTGGGAGGCATTTCATCCCACTTCTGACATCAATTGTAGCGTCCAGAAGAAGTGCACACCAAGTCTGATGCACTTTTTAAACTTTTATTGAGCATGCTATACTAACACAGCTCAACTTATCTCGTTCTTTCCAAAAGGAAAACCAATCCTCACTCCTCATTTCCGCAACAGCAATGCTTCCTCCTTCTTCGCCAATCACCTTACAGGCGTGCTACGTTCACAATGTTTTCTTATCTGGTTAAATAAAGGTTTTACAACAAAGAGGATGCAGGATAAAGTGACAGAAATTGAAATTTTTGTATTGTAATATACATCAGGAAGTGTTGTGTAAGAAAGTGTTAAAAATAAAACCATCAAAAGCCATCTGCTTTTGTATAAAGATAAGTTAGGTTAAATGAAAATATTATTATTATTATTATTATCTATCTTACGGTATATCAAAAATAATTTGAGCAAAATTTAATTGAAATATTGTCAGTGTGGCCCCCCAGCAGTGCTCAGGTTGCTCATGCGGCCCCCGGTAAAAATTAATTGCCCACCCCTGATGTACAGTCAAGATCATTTGTGCGATTAATCGGTGTACATACATGATTAATGAGATATTTTTTGTGATTAATCACATTAGTTAACTTGTTATTTTTGACAGCACTATGTAAAGGTTTTAATTAAAAAGTTAATTGCATCTTATTCATTTCTTTCTAGCGTTTCTTTGCTGAAACTAAATAAAACACCATTAATTTATATCAAAAATGGATGATATTCAATCATGATTAATCAAAATTGAATCCTCAGGAACCGCGTGATTAATCCAATTAAAAATACAAAACAGTTGGTAGCAGTGCAAAATAACAAACAAGAAGTATTGTGCCATTAACAATACATTGAATAGGAGGAAGAAATGACAGTAAAAAATATTGGGGGAAGCAAAAAAATGTCCCACTAACCTCATCCTCTTTCTGTGAGTCTACATAGATGGTAGGGAATGGTTCTTTACCGATGAACAGCAGAGCCTGCAAGGGTTGGATCAGAAACACAAATACAAATGTCACTCACATGTACTGCTATTACAAAACCCAAAACCAGTGAAGTTGGCACATTGTGTAAATAATAAATAAAAACAGAATACAATGATTTGCAAATCCTTTTCAACTTATTTTCAACTGAATAGACTGCAAAGACAAGATACTTAACGTTTGAACTGGAAAACTTTGTTATTTTTTGCAAATATTAGCTCATTTGAAATTAGATGTCTGCAACATGTTTCAAAAAAGCTGGCAAAAGTGGCAAAAAAGGCTGAGAAAGTTGAGGAATGCTCATCAAACACTTATTTGGAACATCCCACAGGTGAACAGACTAATTGGGAACAGGTGGGTGCCATGATTAAGTATGAAAGCAGCTTCCATGAAATGCTCAGTCATTCACATACAAGGATGGGGCGAGGGTCACCACTTTGTCAACAAATGCCTGAGCAAATTGTTTAAGAATATCATTTCTCAACCAGCTATTGCAAAGAATTTAGAGATTTCACCCTCTACGGTTCGTAATATCATCAAAAGGTTCAGAAAATCTGGAAAAAAACACTGCACGTAAGCTATGATATTACGCACGTTGGATCCCTCAGGCATCAAAAAGCCACATCAGTGTGTAAAGGATATCACCACATGGGCTCAGGAACACTTAAGAAAACCACTGTCAGTAACTACAGTCGGCCGCTACATCTGTAAGTGCAAGTTAAAACTCTACTATGCAAAGCCACAGCCATTTATCAACAACACCCAGAAACGCTGGCGGCTTCGCTAGGCCCGAGCTCATCTAAGATGGACTGTTGGTACCATGATTAAGTATAAAAGCAGCTTCCATGAAATGGTCAGTCATTCACAAACAAGGATGGGGCGAGGGTCACCACTTTGTGAACAAATGTGTGAGCAAATTGTCGAACAGTTTAAGAAGAACATTTCTCAACGAGCTATTGCAAGGAATTTAGGGATTTCACCATCTAAGGCCCGTAATATCATCAAAAGATTCAGAGAATCTGGAGAAATCACTGCATGCAGCATTGAAAGCCCGTGACCTTGGATCCCTCAGGTGGTACAGCATCAAAAAGCGACATCAGTGTGTAAAGGATATCACCACATGGGCTCAGGAACACTTCAGAAAACCACTGTCAGTAACTACAGTTCGTCGCTACATCTGTAGGTGCAAGTTAAAACTCTACTATGCAAAGCCAAAGCCATTTATCAACCACACCCAGAAACGTAGTCCGGACCTGTCTGCCATTGAAAATGTGTGGCGCATTATGAAGCATAAAATACCACAACGGAGACCCCGGACTGTTGAACAACTTAAGCTGTACATCAAGCAAGAATGGGAAAGAATTCCACTTCAAAAATTGGTCTCCTCAGTTCCCAAACGTTTACTGAGTGTTGTTAAAAGGAAAGGCCATGTAATACAGTGGTAAAAACGCCCCTGTGACAACTTTTTTGCAATGTGTTGTTGCCATTAAATTCTAGGTTAATGATTATTTGCAAAAAAAAAAAGATGTTTCGCAGTTCGAACATTAAATATCTTGTCTTTGCAGTCTATTTAATTGAATATAAGTTGAAAAGGATTTGCAAATCATTGTGTAATTCGTAAATAAAAACAGAATACAATGTGCCATCTTCACTGGTTTTGGGTTTTGTAGAAAAAATATACACTACCGTTCAAAAGTTTGGGGTCACATTGAAATGTCCTTATTTTTGAAGGAAAAGCACTGTACTTTTCAATGAAGATAACTTTAAACTAGTCTTAACTTTAAAGAAATACACTCTATACATTGCTAATGTGGTAAATGACTATTCTAGCTGCAAATGTCTGGTTTTTGGTGCAATATCTACATAGGTGTATAGAGGCCCATTTCCAGCAACTATCATTCCAGTGTTCTAATGGTACAATGTGTTTGCTCATTGGCTCAGAAGGCTAATTGATGATTAGAAAACCCTTGTGCAATCATGTTCACACATCTGAAAACAGTTTAGCTCGTTACAGAAGCTACAAAACTGACCTTCCTTTGAGCAGATTGAGTTTCTGGAGCATCACATTTGTGGGGTCAATTAAACGCTCAAAATGGCCAGAAAAAGAGAACATTCATCTGAAACTCGACAGTCTATTCTTGTTCTTAGAAATGAAGGCTATTCCACAAAATTGTTTGGGTGACCCCAAACTTTTGAACGGTAGTGTATATTGTTATGGATTTAGATATAATGACAGTTAATTATGTTAAAATATTGTCTGTACAGTTTAAGACGGCAACATTTGATTACATCAAATGGTTTCTAAATACAAACAAGTCCCACTGTCTGAAAACAAATCGCGTTCCTCCCAGCTCTTAGGTCTCCTTGAATTTTAAGGTCCTCAACAGAAGAACTCCATGACATGACCACTGACCTTGAGAGGAGTCTTGAAGGGTTTCTGCTGGGAGCCATCTCCATCCTGGTCGTTGCCACATTTGTCTGACGCGTACAGCTCAACTGAGGAACACATGACACGATGATTTCAACACAAGCGCTCAGCGGAATTTTGTTTTTATTTGAGGGTGTTTACAATAAGATGTACTGAAATTAGAAATAGGTCATTTTGTGGGATGTTTATTAAGATGTTGGAGACAGTTGTTGTACAGTGGGACCACTCATAATAGCCACCTGCAATTGAGACTGAACATTAAATAATTAGTCATGTTTCTGCTGGCCTCAAACCATTTTTTGGAGCTGTTATTCTTTGTTTACTTGGCGTCGGAAGCGTCGGTTTGAAATCTCCTTCGGACTTGACTCAAACCAGTTTGCCAACTTAAAAGTGAAACACTTTATGCCAGGACTATTCAACTAAATTCTTCTAGGGACCACATTTCCAGAAAGCTAAGGACCGGGTGGCCGGACTTCTCCTTTCACTATTATTCATATTTTGAGAAAGAGCCTTCCATGTAGTGGACATTTGTTTCTTTTTTCAGAGTAAAAATAGCCTTGTTTTACAATACATAACATTTTTCTGAGGTTAAAATGTCAATGCAAAGATCTGCCAATGTGTTCACAATGGTCTAAAGCCCTACTGAAATGAATTTTTTTTATTTAAACGGGGATAGCAGATCCATTCTATGTGTCATACTTGATCATTTCGCGATATTGCCATATTTTTGCTGAAAGGATTTAGTATAGAACAACGACGATAAAGTTCGCAACTTTTGGTCGCTGATAAAAAAAAGCCTTGCCTATACCGGAAGTAGCGTGACGTCACAGGAGGAAGGATTCCTCACAATTCCCCGTTGTTTACAATGGAGCGAGAGAGATTTGGACCGAGAAAGCGACGATTACCCCATTAATTTGAGCGAGGATGAAAGATTCGTGGATGAGGAACGTTAGAGTGAAGGACTAGAGAGGCAATGCAGGGTGTATCTTTTTTCGCTCTGACCGTAACTTAGGTACAAGGTCTCATTGGATTCCACACTCTCTCCTTTTTCTATTGTGGATCACGGATTTGTATTTTAAACCACCTCGGATACTATATCCTCTTGAAAATGAGAGTCGAGAACGCGAAATGGACATTCACAGTAACTTTTATCTCCACGACAATACATCGACGAAGCTCTTTAGCTACGGAGCTAACGTGATAGCATCTGGCTCAAATGCAGATAGAAACAAAATAAATACATCCCTGACTGGAAGGATAGACAGAAGATCAACAATACTATTAAACCATGGACATGTAACTACACGGTTAATAATTCTCAGCCTGGCAAAGCTTAACAATGCTGTTGCTAACGACGCTGAAGCTAACTTAGCAACTTAGCAACCGGACCTCACAGAGCTATGATAAAAACATTAGCGCTCCACCTACGCCAGCCAGCCCTCATCTGCTCATCAACACCCGTGCTCACCTGCGTTCCAGCGATCGACGGCGCGACGAAGGACTTCACCTGATCACAGATGCGGTTGGCGGCTAGCATCGGCTAGCGCGTCTGCTATCCAAGTAAGTCCTCATTGTTGTGTTGCTACAGCCAGCCGCTAATACACCGATCCCACCTACAACTTTCTTCTTTGCAATCTCCATTGTTCATTAAACAAATTGCAAAAGATTCACCAACACAGATGTCCAGAATACTGTGGAATTGTTCGATGAAAACAGAGCAGTTTGCATGGTGACACATTGGGTACGAATACTGCCGTTGCCGTCGTGACGTCACGCGCATTCGTCATCATCCAAAGACGTTTCCAACCGGAAGTTTAGCGGGAAATTTAAAATTGCACTTTATAAATTAACCCGGCCGTATTGGCATGTGTTGCAATGTTAAGATTTCCTCATTGATATATAAACTATCAGACTGCGTGGTCGGTAGTAGTGGCTTTCAGTAGGCCTTTAAATTCCTCTATGCAACATGAATGCTCCTGTGTTTTAAGGAATTTGCTGCAAACATTTCAAGTATAAGTCTTTACGTGAACTGGGGGGGGGGGGGGGGTCTGGTTTCATTCCCAGGCTGGATTTAGCCCCAGAGTTGTTAGTTGAACAGCTTCGTATGCCACCAAACAACACCCCATTTATACACACTGATCCTAGATTGATTGATTGATTGAAATTGATTGAAACTTGTATTAGTAGATTGCACAGTACAGTACATATTCCATACAATTGACCACTAAATGGTAACACCCGAATAAGTTTTTCAACTTGTTTAAGTCGGGGTTCACGTTAATCAATTCATGGTAAATAGAGTTGGAAATCTAACAGTAAGTTAACATGTGTATGTAAAGCGCTGCATTTAGCTGCAATAAAACTAACAACTCAGTTAAAAAGAATGCGTAACCCGAGCGAGTGATTTGACTTGAGCCTAATTGTGTGAATGCTCCAAAGCATTCCCACATATTGGTTTTCTACACCAAAATTCATCTATTTATTCTTCTTCTTCTCCAGATTTTGGCGCACTCTACTTACCACATTTTTCATCCGATTCAAACCGTTCCAATTTCTAACTGTTCAGCCTATTCGGGAATCGCAGGCTTTCCCTTGACAAATTGACAATTTTTTTTTACTTTTAACACTTAAATTACGAGATCAACTTCAGATATATCTGTCGATTTTACGTTTAGACTACCGTAATTTCCGGACTATAAGCCGCTACTTTTTCCCCTCGTTCTGGTCCCTGCGGCTTATACAAGGGTGCGGCTTATTTACGGCCTGTTCTTCTCCGACACCGACGAAGAGGATTTCGGTGGTTTTAGTACGCAGGAGGAAGACGATGACACAATGATTAAAGACTGACTTCTCATATACCGGTGGGCTGGTTATTTTGATAACGTACAGGCGAGCACTTTGTATTACTTTGCACCGTTGTATTATTTGTACTCTGCACGAATGCTGTTCGCCATGTCAAAGATGTGAAAGTTTGATTGAATGATTGAAAGATTTATAGTTAATAAATGGGACGCTTTGCGTTCCCAAACAGTCACCTCTGTCCCAACAATCCCCTCCGTGGTAGCAGGAACCCCTATATACTACGGTAATAACACATCAAAACCCTGCGGCGTATACTCGGGTGCGGCTTATATATGGAGCAATCTGTATTTTCCCCTAAATTTAGCTGGTGCGGCTTATAGTCAGGTGCGGCTTATAGTCCGGAAATTACGGTATTATTTTGTTTGTATTATGCTCTTTTGTCAAATAAAACTTCGATGTTTTTTTAAGGCAACCACAAAATATATGCAATATTTTTTCCACATAAAACATTTTAAAGTGATATTTTTAAGTAATAATTCATTATAACATAGATTTTTAGAATTTTTTTTTTTTTTTTTTAGCAATGGCAAAAAAATTAAAAAGACAAAAGAAAAAAACAGCCTGCATGGCAGCTTTGTGTCAACATTGCAACTTTTTCTTGTTAGATTTCACCTCATTCCACTTTTTTTAAATGTTTTTTAAAATTTTTGCAATATTATCAATTTTGCAATTTTTGCAGAATGTGTGGCGGGCCGGTAAACAATTAGCTGCGGGCCGCAAATGGCCCCCGGGCCGCACTTTGGACACCCCTGGGTTAGAGTGTCCGCCCTGAGATCGGTAGGTTGGGAGTTAAAACCCCGGCCGAGTCATACCATACCATCCATTTTTCTACTGCTTGTCCCTTTTGGGGTAGCGGGGGGTGCTGGAGCCTATCTCAGCTGCATTCGAGCGGAATTCCTGCTAGACACGGACACCTATTTATTAATACCACCTTAACATTTGACAACCAAACAATTGCACAAGGCGACTCGGTAAAGAATCTGGGTGTTATCTTCCACCCAACTCTCTCGTTTGAGTCACACATTAAGAGTGTTACTAAAACGGCCTTCTTTCATCTCCGTAATATCGCTAAAATGCGTTCCATTTTGTCCACTAGCGACGCTGAGATCATTATTCATGCGTTCGTTACGTCTCGTTTCGATTACTGTAACGTATTATTTTCGGGTCTCCCTATGTCTACCATTAAAAGATTACAGTTGGTACAAAATGCGGCTGCTAGACTTTTGACAAGAACAAGAAAGTTTGATCATATTACGCCTATAATGTATATACCTTTATATACATATATATATATATATACTTATACTGGCTCACCTGCACTGGCTTCCTGTGCACTTAAGATGTGACTTTAAGGTTTTACTACTTACGTATAAAATACTACACGGTCTAGCTCCTGCCTATCTTGCCGATTGTATTGTACCATATGTCTCGGCAAGAAATCTGCGTTTAAAGATTATTAGTGATTCCCAGAGCCCAAAAAAAGTCTGCGGGCTATAGAGCGTTTTCTATTGGGGCTCCAGTACTCTGGAATGCCCTCCCGGTAACAGTTAGAGATGCTACCTCAGTAGAAGCATTTAAGTCCCATCTTAAAACTCATTTGTATACTCTAGCCTTTAAATAGACCCCCTTTTTAGACCAGTTGATCTGCCGTTTCTTTTCTTTTCTAACCCCCTCTCGCTAGTGGAGGGGGCGGGACACAGGTTCGGTGGCCATGGATGAAGTGCTGGCTGTCCAGAGTCGGGACCCGGGGTGGACCGCTCGCCTGTGCATCGGTTGGGGACATCTCTGCGCTGCTGACCCGTCTCCGCTCGGGATGGTCTCCTGCTGGCCCCACTATGGACTGGACTCTCGCTATTAAGTTAGATCCACTATGGACCGGACTCTCGCTATTATGTTAGATCCACTATGGACTGGACTCTCGCTATTAAGTTAGATCCACTATGGACCGGACTCTCGCTATTATGTTAGATCCACTATGGACTGGACTCTCGCTATTATGTAAGATCCACTATGGACTGGACTCTCACTATTATGTTAGATCCACTATGGACTGGACTCTCGCTATTATGTTAGATCCACTATGGACTGGACTCTCGCTATTATGTTAGATCCACTATGGACTGGACTCTCGCTATTATGTTAGATCCACTATGGACTGGACTCTCGCTATTATGTTAGATCCACTATGGACTGGACTCTCGCTATTATGTTAGATCTACTATGGACTGGACTCTCCCTATTATGTTAGATCCACTATGGACTGGACTCTCGCTATTATGTTAGATCCATTATGGACTGGACTCTCACTATTATGTTAGATCCACTATGGACTGGACTCTCGCTATTATGTTAGATCCACTATGGATTGGACTCTCGCTATTATGTTAGATCCACTATGGACTGGACTCTCACTATTATGTTAGATCCACTATGGACTGGACTCTCGCTATTATGTTAGATCCACTATGGACTGGACTTTCGCTATTATGTTAGATCCACTATGGACTGGACTCTCGCTATTATGTTAGATCCACTATGGACTGGACTCTCACTATTATGTTAGATCCACTATGGACTGGACTCTCACTGTTATGTTAGATCCACTATGGACTGGACTCTCACAATATTATGTTAGATCCACTATGGACAGGACTCTCACTATTATGTTAGATCCACTATGGACTGGACTCTCACACTATTATGTTAGATCCACTATGGACTGGACTCTCACTATTACGTTAGATCCACTATGGACTGGACTTTCACAATATTATGCTAGATCCACTCGACGTCCATTTCATCTGGTCTCCCCTAGAGAGAGGGGCGAGGGGGTCACCCACATCTGCGGTCCTCTCCAAGGTTTCTCATTGTCCCATTGGGTTGAGTTTTTCCTTGCCCTGATGTGGGATCCGAACCGAGGATGTCAATGTGGCTTGTGCAGCCCTTTGAGACACTCGTTATTTAGGGTTGTATAAATAAACATTGATTGATATATAAATAAACATTGAAGGCGGGGTACACCCGGGACAAGTCGCCACCTCATCACAGGGCCAACACAGATAGACATACAACATTCACACTCACATACACACACTAGGGCCAAACCAAACTATACCATACCATACTATAAAAATGGGACCCATTACCTCCCTGCTTGGCACTCAGCATCAAGGGTTGGAATTGGGGGTTAAATCACCAAAAATGATTCCCGGGCGTGGCCACCGCTGCTGCTCACTGCTCCCCTCACAGGGGGTGATCAAGGGTGATGGGTCAAATGCAGAGAATAATTTCACCACACCTAGTGTGTGTGTGACTATCAGTGGTACTTTTATGGTAATCAGATGGACATATGGCACACCCAGCTGTATGTAATACAATATAGGTATCAAAATAATGACATTTTCTATCAGACTAAGTAAAAGTGACTTTACATTAGATAACATTTTAAGTGCGCAATTAATCAAGTCATGACCCTTTAGTAAGCATTGTAATGTGACGTGACAGACAGCTGTCATTATAGGACATTTGGCTACACGTCTTTCATCCTATCAGTCACTGTATATTAGTAAAAACAATAATTTGACAGCACGAAATCACAAATTTAACATAATTGAGTGAAAAGATGGAATAAGCGTGATGAAGTATAGATGATGCAATTTCTCCTCACACATGTCATCAGAAGCTAACTGGCGAGCTAACATTAGCTTTCATTTTCATTCTTACCGACAGACACTTGCTGCAAACCTTTTGTTATATCCGTGGCCATGTTCGTCCAGACGCTCCCCAATTCTGCTCGCTATAAATCTTTTTTGTTGTTTTTAAAACAGATGAAATGGCAAACGCCGGTGATAGTAGAAGTGTTTTACATGAAGATCCACCTTAAGTCCTGCCTGTCTGACCCGCAACTCACAGCAGGAAGTAGGAACTCACTTGTAGAAAACGACTGCTGATTGGATAGTCACTCAGTATCGGAGGATTCTATTGGTGGAATATAGACAGGCGATTTGAATGCGTCTTAAATTTTGCTATCTTCTGCAAAATATATGTCAAACTCCTTTTTATTGAGGGCCACATCGCAGTTATAGGGCCGTATTTAGCAATGACTGATATATGAATAAAATTATATATAGATATATATATACAGTCGTGGTCAAAAGTTTACATACACTTGTAAAGAACAATGTCATGGCTGTCTTGGGTTTCCAATCATTTCTACAACTCTTATTTTTTGTGAGTTTATTATTTTGTTGGTCACAAAAAAAAAAAATATCATGAAGTTTGGTTGTTTTAT
>NC_084751.1:39722867-39812867 GCF_033978785.1 Entelurus aequoreus
TGTGCTAGGACTGACATGTCTTGGACACTATTGACTTGTGTCCAAGTGGAAGCAATGGCATTGCACTTTTCACTCGGCCACACTGCACACACTAGCCTGGCCTCTGCTGACCTGTGCTCGGTCTCCTTGTCCTGTCCAATTCTTTTCTTTCTTGCATATTTTAGGAACAATGTAGAGCGTTTTCTATTCGGGCTCAAGTACTCTGGAATGCCCTCCCGGTAACAGTTAGAGATGCTACCTCAGTAGAAGCATTTAAGTCCCATCTTAAAACTCATTTGTATACTCTAGCCTTAAATAGACCCCCTTTTTAGACCAGTTGATCTGCTGTTTATTTGATTTTCTGCTCTGACCCCCTCTCCCTCGTGGGAGGGGGGGGGGGGGGGGGCAAAGGTTCGGTGGCCACGGGTGAAGCGCTGGCTGTCCAAAGTCGGGACCCGGGGTGGACCGCTCGCCTGTGCATCTGTTGGGGACGTCTCTGCGCTGCTGACCTGTCTCCGCTAGGGATGGTCTCCTGCTGGCCCCACTATGGACTGGACTCTCACTATTGTGTTAGATCCACTATGGACTAGACTCTCACAATTATGTTGGATCCACTATGGACTGGACTCTCACTATTATGTTAGATCCACTATGGACTGGACTCTCATTATTATGTTAGATCCACTATGGACTGGAGTCTCACAATATTATGTTAGATCCACTATGGACTGGACTCTCACACTATTATGTTAGATCCACTATGGACTGGACTCTCACTATTATGTTAGATCCACTATGGACTGGACTCTCACAATATTATGTTACATCCACTATGGACTGGACTCTCACACTATTATGTTAGATCCACTATGGACTGGACTCACTATTATGTTAGATCCACTATGGACTGGACTCACTATTATGTTAGATCCACTATGGACTGGACTCTCACTATTATGTTAGATCCACTATGGACTGGACTCTCACAATATTATGTTAGATCCACTATGGACTGGACTCTCGCAATATTATGTTAGATCCACTATGGACTGGACTCTCACTATTATGTTAGATCCACTATTGACTGGACTCTCACACTATTATGTTAGATCCACTATGAACTGGACTCTCACTATTATGTTAGATCCACTATGGACTGGACTCTCACTATTATGTTAGATCCACTATGGACTGGACTCTCACAATATTATGTTAGATCCACTATGGACTGGACTCTCACACTATTATGTTAGATCCACTATGGACTGGACTCTCACAATATTATGGTAGACCCACTATGGACTGGACTCTCACTATTATGTTAGATCCAATATGGACTAGACTCTCACAATATTATGCTAGATCCACTATGGACTGGACTCTCACTATTATGCTAGATCCACTATGGACTGGACTCTCACACTATTATGTTAGATCCACTATGGACTGGACTCTCACACTATTATGTTAGATCCACTATGGACTGGACTCTCACAATATTATGTTAGACCCACTATGGACTGGACTCACTATTATGTTAGATCCACTATGGACTGGACTCTCACAATATTATGTTAGATCCACTATGGACTGGACTCTCACTATTATGTTAGATCCACTATTGACTGGACTCTCACACTATTATGTTAGATCCACTATGAACTGGACTCTCACTATTATGTTAGATCCACTATGGACTGGACTCTCACTATTATGTTAGATCCACTATGGACTGGACTCTCACAATATTATGTTAGATCCACTATGGACTGGACTCTCACACTATTATGTTAGATCCACTATGGACTGGACTCTCACAATATTATGTTAGACCCACTATGGACTGGACTCTCACTATTATGTTAGATCCACTATGGACTGGACTCTCACAATATTATGCTAGATCCACTATGGACTGGACTGTCACTATTATGCTAGATCCACTATGGACTGGACTCTCACACTATTATGTTAGATCCACTATGGACTGGACTCTCACTATTATGCTAGATCCACTATGGACTGGACTCACACTATTATGTTAGATCCACTATGGACTGGACTCTCACATTATTATGTTAGATCCACTATGGACTGGACTCTCACAATATTATGTTAGATCCACTATGGACTGGACTCTCACTATTATGTTAGATCCACTATGGACTGGACTCTCACAATATTATGCTAGATCCACTATGGACTGGACTCTCACTATTATGCTAGATCCACTATGGACTAGACTCTCACACTATTATGCTAGATCCACTATGGACTGGACTATCACAATATTATGTTAGATCCACTATGGACCTACTCAGTGGCCTAGTGGTTAGAGTGTCCGCCCTGAGATCGGTAGGTTGTGTGTTCAAACCCCGGCCGGGTCATACCAAAGACTATAAAAAATGGGACCCATTACCTCCCTGCTTGGCAGTCAGCATCAAGGGTTGGAATTGGGGGTTAAATCACCAAAAATGATTCCCGGGCGCGGCTACGCTGCTGCCCACTGCTCCCCTCACCTCCCAGGGGGTGATCAAGGGGATGGGTCAAACGCAGAGGACAAATTTCACCACACCTAGTGTGTGTGTGACAATCATTGGTACTTTAACTTTAACTAGATCCTAGATGCTAGATCCACTATGGACTGGACTCTCACTATTATGTTATATCCACTATGGACTGGACTCTCACTATTATGTTAGATCCACTATGGACTGGACTCTCACTATTATGTTAGATCCACTATGGACTGGACTCTCACAATATTATGCTAGATCCACTATGGACTGGACTCTCACTATTATGTTAGATCTAGCGAGTGCTTTAGAAAAACAGTTGTGTTTGCCAGATGACTAGACGGGTATGAAAACAAACATTCACAATAGAAGCCTTTGATAAGACAGACAGGGGTCATGGTGTCACACATAATGCAGTCAATCACAACAATGAATGGGTCTCAATCACATATAAAACTAATTGTTCGCAGGCGACATAGCAAAAAATGCCATCACATGTGCGAGAAAATGCAAGATGAACATGTTTAATCAGGTACATTTTAACACAGCTGGTTGCATGCATGTGGTTTTCAGTTATTTTATGACTAGTTTAGAACTTTGATATTTGTATTGAAAATAAGATCGCAGAAACTACTTTGGACACTCGTATAAAAGGAATTAAACTACATTTAGCAGGTAAAGAGTGCTAATCACAGAGCGAATGTGCTGAGCTCGACAAAAAAGCGGTAACGGAACTCACTTGCATCTTGTTGAAGTTGATGTGCGACAAACAGCTCAAAGTGCAATAGTCGCCATTTGTTCTCCCATAATAGCTTCGCGCTACAAGTCAGGTCGCGTTGCTCCTTCTGCCGCTGGAGTTAATAAACCACAAGAATCGAGTCAATCCACCTTAATAAACTAACCGCGTTCTATGAGTAACGCCTGACTTCGCCAAGGCTCATGGGTAATGTAGTTCTTTGACGAGAGATATCAATTCCGGTTTATGCCTGTAATGCGCATGCGCAAAAGCGGTCGGAGCTCTTCATTGGCCAAATTTCAATCCGTGCACTTCCCGTTCTCTATAGAAGATATTAAATTTGGTATTTTTTGTAAACGACTGTAACATAAACATGTTTGTATGCTCCAGGCAAAAAATGTTCTACATAAATGTCGATTTATGAAAGTAAAGCCTACATTTTCTAATTGGCTTAATGGGTTACAATTATCAATCAAATCTTGGAGAATGATTAAAAGTACAAAAGCCCTTTAATTGATATCATTGTTAAAAACATTTAACGTGATTTAGGTAGCCCTTTTTGCCTTTTTTTTCCCATATCTTTTAGTATTATTACTCTATTTGTATTTGCTTTTGTTTTGATTATTTGATGTTGAAAGTGCCTTGACTTTTGTGTGAATTATAAATGTGTGTTTGTTGTTCAATTTAAAAAAAAAAATTAAATAGAAACAAATTTAAAAATCTGTGCACTTCCGTACTTGCGCCGCAATGCATACACATATACAAACTGTACGTTTAAATAAATAAAACAAATAAATAAAAACAATTAAAAATGTTTACTGTACATTACTGTTCACTGCTTATATTCAGTGAGGTAAAAATGAATTAAATGCGCTGACAGTTCATTTCTCCTGCCAAATGAATTAAACTGAGTGGAGCGGATCACCACTCCAAGATGGCGGCCCCGCGTCTCGTCAGCGCCAGTAGGCAGTAGCGCTCCATGCTGCATACCCTTAGAATACGTCTATGGTTTGTGCTACTGCTACAAGAGGTTGAGTAACCAAAAACTAAGAATAATTCCTGTGCAGTGCATTTATTGTGAAGATATAACAGTATGTATGGAGCCAGAACACTGCCAGTAACATTTGGTATCGAAAACATAATTTACATTGTAGAAAAAGTTCAATCGGCACTGAAACAATTGAAAAAAGAGTCTAATTTTGGTGGAAGTATTCAATGCCAATATTCATATTTTTGTACTTTTTTTCATTGTTTTGTGTGTTTCAAAGGTTTTTTATGATCGCTTCTCTTTTTTACAGTTTTGTTCATTTTTTTCGGTTTCGCCCCCTTTTTAAGGTTTCAAAATAATGGCTGTTTAAGCATGAGGGGCGGGGCTTACAACAAGTTTACCCGGAAGCGGTTTTATTGGATTTGGGCAAGCAAGTATCGTATTTTTCGGACTGTAAGTCGCAGTTTTTTTCATAGTTTGGCCGGGGGTGCGACTTATACTCAGGAGCGACTTATGTGTGAAATTATTAACACATTCCCGTAAAATATCAAATAATATTATTTAGCTCATTCACGTAAGAGACTAGACGTATAAGATTTCATGGGATTTAGCGATTAGGAGTGACAGATTGTTTGGTAAACGTATAGCATGTTCTATATGTTATAGTTATTTGAATGACTCTTACCATAATATGTTACGTTAACATACCAGGCACGTTCTCAGTTGGTTATTTATGCCTCATATAACGTACACTTATTCAGCCTGTTGTTCACTATTCTTTATTTATTTTAAATTGCCTTTCAAATGTCTATTCTTGGTGTTGGCTTTTATCAAATAAATGTCCCCAAAAAATGCGACTTATATATGTTTTTTTCCTTCTTTATTATGCATTTTCGGCCGGTGTGCCTTATACTTCGGAGCGACTTATAGTCCGAAAAATACGGTATAACACCGTCTAAATGAAGTTTAAAAATGCTTCAAAATATGAAGTTATGAAACAAAAGTTGTTTTTACCTTTATCTTGTTGCTGTCTGTAGATTTTTTTTCCTCCTCAGAGAGAAACATTGTATTTGTAAACATGATACAGTGGCCTACTTTATTGCTCTTTGACTACTTTGTAAAGCACTCTGGTCAAATATTGTTACTTTCAAAATTGGTTTTGTATAATCAGTAGTTTTCTGCACTAAGAGGTTATTAGGATATATTTATGTTCTTTATGAAATGTTTAATGTATTACTATGTATACATTTTCTTTACAAAGCAAATACAATACATTTAAAGCAATTACTCACATTTATTAGTTACGATACAGTTTGTTATTGTCTTTGTCCCACAAAGGCAGAGATCTGTTTTGTCTTTCTTGATTAATTACATACAGCAACATCACAAAGTACTACTCAGATATTATTTTTTTCAAGATGTTTTAATATAATTGTTAATAAAAATGTCTCCTCTAAAAGTCCAGCCTACACTGCAAAAAGTCAGTGTTCAAAAACAAGAAAAAAAAAATACAAAAATTAGGGGTATTTTATTTGAACTAAGCAAAATTATCTGCCAATAGAACAAGAACATTTGGCTTGTCACGACTTTCCAAAACAAGTAAAATTAGCTAACCTCAATTAACCGAAAAATACCTTAAAATAAGTATATTCTCACTAATAACAAGTGCACTTTTCTTAGTACAAAAAAAAGAGACCCTTTTGTCTCAATATGTTGAAAAATATTCTTCAATTAAGTAAATGCTAGTGCCATTATCTTGACATAATGATATGCGCTCGGCATTACATTTCTTGAAACCAGCAAACATATACTAAAAACTAATTTATTGTTCTTAATGGAAAGGCAACAAGGCAACCGCTTGTTACTCTCGGGGTCTCCTAGCCGCTCAGGCAAATCATATTGTCTAAAAATGCATTTTTCCATGGATAACATGACATCATCGCACCAAGTGAGTGCTCTTTCAGTCAATTAGTGCGCATATTTACAGCCCGGCCCCCGGACAACATTTTTTTAATTGTAATTTTGAGGAATTTATCTGAATGTGCTTGAACTATTTCTGTTCAAAATAGTTAGAAATGTCACATGTCAAATGTTTAAATATTAACTGTCAGTTTACTGTACTGTGCCAACTGTACTACTATAGGAGTACGTATTTTCTATTGTTTCATTGAAAATAAAACAGCAAGGTCCATTTGGCTGTCATCTGTTTTAATTATGAGACACAATTGTGTCAAAGTCATGATTTTTTAATTTATTTCATGCTTGAAATAAGAAAGGATTACTTTAAAAAAGTAGTTTTATACTTGTGAGTGTTGATGACACAGCTTTGCAACAGTTGATATTCTAGTTTCAAGCATGTTTTACTCAATATAGGTCATCAAATCTCAGCAACAAGCTGTAATATCTTACTGAGATCATTTAGGACCAAAACACTAACATAAAATCTGCTTAGTGAGAAGAATTATCTTATCAGACAGAAAATAAGCAAATATCACCCTTATTTGAGATATTTCATCTTACTTAGATTTCAGTTTTTGCAGTGTATCTTTTAATAATCCATCAACTCTACATTAATGTGTGGTAGGATGTACATTCACATGTACATGTAAATATTGTGTGGAATATCATTTAGGATGTCTGAATGTATCCCCCTATTTTTTTATATTTGCAATTAAAGGCAGAAAATTAATGATAATAGCGGTATATTCAGCACATTGTTTATACAAGTCAAAATAATACTTAATACAATACAGTAAGACACACAATAAGACATGTGTCCACATATTTAGGTGTAAACATAGAAAGAAAAAGATAGACCAGATGTAAGGTTTTACTTTCAAAAAGCTGAAAAAATATACGGAGTTTCGCCAAATATCACGGCTATATCGAGACAACTATGGATCATTTAAAAATACATGATCGATTTATATACTGCTTATACTACATCCTCAAAGTAAGGTTCGTTATATTGACACGAATATGTCATAGAACTTTAACACTTGATTCAGACGGCATCGGTCCTCCTTTCTTCTTCTACGGTGCTTTTACAGTCCAGTAAAACTGCTTCCGGGTAAACTTGTTATAAACCCCGCCCACAGGAGCCCACTGCCATTATTTTGATACCGTAAAAAACAAAAAGAAGCGAATGTAGTTGCTGTACATTATGACGCCACTAGATGGCACGCTAGGATCATGTGTGACTGATATATATATATATATATATATATATATATATATATATATATATATATATATATATATATATATATATATATATATATATATATATATATATATATATATATATATATATATATATATATATATATATATATATATATATATATATATATATATATATATATATATATATATATATATATATATATATATATATATATATATATATATATATATATATTTTAGGGCTGTGAATCTTTGGGTGTCCCACGATTCGATTCAATACCAATTCTTGGGGTCACGATTCGATTAAAAATCGATTTTTTTCGATTCAACGTGATTCCCGATTCAAAAGGATTCTCTATTCATTCAATACATAGATCTCAGCAGGATCTACCCCAGTCTGCTGACATGCAAGCAGAGTAGTAGATTTTTGTAAAAAGCTTTTATAATTGTAAAGGACAATGTTTTATCAACTGATTGCAATAATGTACATTTGTTTTAACTATTAAATGAACCAAAAATATGACTTATTTTATCTTTGTGAAAATATTGGACACAGTGTGTTGTCAAGCTTATGAGATGCGATGCAAGTGTAAGCCACTGTGACACTATTGTTCTTTTTATTTTTATTTTTATAAATGTCTAATGATAATGTCAATGAGGGATTTTTAATCACTGCTATGTTGAAATTGTAACTAATATTGGTACTGTTATTGATAATATTCATTTTTGTTTCACTACTTTTGGTTTGTTCTGTGTCGTGTTTGTGTCTCCTCTCAATTGCTCTGATTATTGCAGTTCTGAGTGTTGCTGGGTCGGGTTTGGTTTTGGAATTGGATTGCATTGTTATGGTATTGCTGTGTATTGTTTTGTTGGATTGATTAATAAAATAAATAAATAAATAAAAAAATAAAAATAATAGATTTTTGAAAAATAAGAATCGATACTGAATCGTACAACGTGAGAATGGCAATTTGAATTTGAATCGATTTTTCCCCACACCCCTGATATATATATATATATATATATATATATATATATATATATATATATATATATATATATATATATATATACACCATAGGAAGGATGGATGCATGGATGGATGTGTGTGTGTGTGTGTATATATATATATATATACTTTTTATTTATTTATTCCAATCAATGCAAGTCATCAGAATCAGGTAATACACCAACTTATATTCTTGTCGTCATGAAAGCAAGGAATCTACAAAACCCCAAATCAGTGAAGTTGGCACATTGTGTAAATGGTGAATAAAAACAGAATATAATGATTTGCAAATCGTTTTCAACTTATATTCAATTGAATAGACTGCAAAGACAAGATATTTAATGTTCCAACTGAGAAAATTCTTTTTTTTTGCAAATAATCATTAACTTAGAATTTAATGGCAGCAACACATTGCAAAAAAGTTGGCACAGGGGCATTTTTACCACTGTGTTACATGGCCTTTCCTTTTAACAACACTCAGTAAACGTTTGGGAACTGAGGAGACCAATTTTTGAAGATTTTCAGGTGGAATTCTTTCCCGTTCTTGCTTGATGTACAGCTTAAGTTGTTCAACAGTCCGGGGGTCTCCGTTGTGGTATTTTAGGCTTCATAATGCGCCACACATTTTCAATGGGAGACAGGTCTGGACTACAGGCCAGACCTGTTTAGTACCAGCACTCTTTTAATACGCAGCCACGCTGTTGTAACACGTGGCTTGGCATTGTCTTGCTGAAATAAGCAGGGGCGTCCATGATAACGTTGCTTGGATGGCAACATATGTTGCTCCTAAACCGGAATGTACCTTTCAGCATTAATGGTGCCTTCACAGATGTGTAAGTTACCCATGCCTTGGGCACTAATACACCCCCATACCATCACAGATGCTGGCTTTTCAACTTTGCGCCTATAACAATCCGGATGGTTCTTTTCCTCTTTGGTCCAGAGGACACGACGTCCAGTTTCCAAAAACTGTTTGAAATGTGGACTCGTCAGACCACAGAACACTTTTCCACTTTGTATCAGTCCATCTTAGATGAGCTCGGGCCCAGCACATATAAATATAAATGATATATATGAATGACGTAGATCCCTTCGAGTTGGTCAATTGAAAAGTAGCTCGCCTGCAGAAAAAAAGTGTGGGCACCCCTCTTTTAGGGGGAATAAAAGCGTATTTGTGAAAACAAAAGTTGCACTGTGAGGGGAAGCGGGAAAAAGAGAAAAATCACTGCTAAGCTTTTGAACATAAAATAGAAAGGCTGCAAAAAGAACATCAAGCTTGTTCAATGAAGCAAAACATATTCATGGTATATTTGCCAATTATAATTTAAATTTGCAGGTGAAATTTCGTGACTTTTTAAATTTTTTATTATAAAACACCACCACAGTATCCATGCAGTGTCGATACAGCTAGTGAGTGTGCCAAACACACACTAAAAAAAGCTAATTGTGTCAATGGGCCGGAATTTTGAAACCACGCAGACCTCAACCACACAATGACCTTTTTATGAAATTCGATTTTTCTCATTAAAGTTTGTGGCAAATCAGACACAAAACGTCACAATGCAACAGATTAGAAATGAAGTATTTACGATGATTGATTACTGCCATGTCCTATGACTTTATTGTTCTACAGTGCAGTACAACTTGCATACTGAACACATATTACATAAGGTGCTACAGTAGTAGTATAAAACAACAGAACTAGACATTGATTTGTGAGGGAGCATACATATTTATAAAAGTAATCATAAAGCTAGTGTACCCTTTGGTAAAGAAAGGCAATGCAAAACATACAAATGAACATTTTCTACAGCAACTCCAATGAGAATCCAGTGTTTTTTTTACTGTAAAGGTGCATTTGTACTGGTTATAAGTGCACTTGAACAGTTTATATAGTCTGACCTCCATCACTGTTGCTTCCACAGTGGGTGATGTGGACCAAGACGAGTGTCAGGCATGTCTTCACCATAATGTCCAACCAGTGTAGGATTTCCCTTTTTGTGGTAAAAGGTCCTCGTTTCAGAAATAAGCGTAGGAACTTTACCACCTGGAGTCACAAAACCGTGTTAAGATTGTGTGTGAATGCGTACATAAACACACTAACTGGACTAGATTGCACAAAAAATGGAGGAAACAAGTCGTAAAAAGATACATTCAGATCAGCAGGGGTTGACTTTCCCAAAATAACATTACTACTCAAAACAAGTGAGGGATATTCATCTTTCAGGTGAGATTTCAGGATGAGACTACACTGCAAAAACGGACATCTAAGTAAGATGAAATATCTCAAAGGGTGATCTCTGCTTATTTTCTGTCTGATAAGATCATTCTTCTCACTAAGCAGATTTGATGTTAGAGTGTTTTACTTGTTTTAAGTGTTTTGGTCCTAAATGATCTCAGTAAGATATTACAGCTTGTTGCTGAGATTGTATGACCTATATTGAGTAAAACATGCTTGAAACTAGAATATCAACTGTTGCAAAGCTGTGTCATCAACACTCACAAGTATAAAACTACTTTTTAAAGTAATCATTTCTTATTTCAAGCATGGAAAAAAAAAATCAAGACTTTGACACAGTTGTGTCTCATATTAAAACAGATGACAGCCAAATGGACTTTGCTGTTTTATTTTCAATGAAACAATAGAAAATACGTACTTATATAATATTACAGTTGTTATTAGTGAGAATATACTTATTTTAAGGTATTTTTGAGTTCATTGTCTGTGGAACGCTCTCCCTGACCACCTGAGGGCGCCACAGACTGTGGATGCTTTTAAAAAAAGGCCTTTTTTTAGTTGTATGCATACTAGTTATAGCTATTTGGATGTTCTAGTTTTTATTTTTATTATTATTATTTTTTTATTTGTATTTTTTTAAATACACTGTAGCACTTTGAGAATGTTTACTCAATATAAAGTGCTTTTTTACAAATAAAAATCTATTATTATTATTATTGAGGTTAGCTAATTTTACTTGTTTTGGAAAGTCTTGACAAGCCAAATTTTCTTGTTCTATTGGCAGATAATTTTGCTCGGTTCAAATAAAATACCCCTAATTTTTGTATTTTTTTCTTCTTGTTTTTGAACACTGACTTTTTGCAGTGTAGGCAGAGCTTCTCAACACTTGGCTCTCCAAGTACCACCATAATGACCAACATTAAAATACTGTAGCGTTGTAGGCCTAAATAGTAATTAAAAACAAGGTAGCGGTTTTAACAAGTGAACTGAATATATTTGACCTCTGCAACATTACACACAATTTGAACAGTAACACTGTGTTTGAATATTTAATTAGGTGATTTTTTTGGGGGTACCACTAAATGGAGCCCGCGTATAACTGCATTTTGTGAATCACTGACTTGAACTGATCAATGTTTTAGTGGTTTTTGTGTTACGGCTCAGACTCCTGCCACCGCCGCTCAATCCATCTGCGCGCTCTAGTGAGAGCACCCACGGGCTGCTGGCGCACTTCCGCACGGCTGCAGGAGATCTGCAATCAGCGCACCTGCCTGGATGAACGAGCTGCCTTCATAAACCCGCACAACCTGCCATGCCGGCCGGAATATAGTTCTTCCTGTACCTTTCGCTTCCCGTGTTCTCCTGTTGTTCCCCTTGCCTCCCGGACTGCCCTTTTGGATTCTCGACCTCCCGCTCGGACACGTTTCTCTCGACACCTCTCGCTCGCCCTGGATCATCTGCCTACCCCACGGACTTCCGTGTTCCTTCGCTCTTGTTCAACATTACGGTAACACTCAACAGCTAATCTACACACAGCATACACACTCTTGGATTTTGTCACGCTCCATTTCCTTAGTATAATTATTATTGTTTGTTTATTATATATAGTGACTATATATAATAAATACTTAGAGCTATACTATCCCCTGGTGTCTGTTGCCGTCACCTCCCCTCAGCAAACTATAACATTTTGCAAAACATTCGGTTCTCAATGGTGGAGCCAAACGGCAAAAAAAAAACCAAACATTTTCACTATAGAACTGTCAAAAATAGCAAGTTACTAATGTGATTAATCACAATAAGATTAATGACACACTTTATTTTGACTGTACACGCTATTTTGTCAGTGATTAGGTCAAATGAGGAGACTCCGACTGTTGTGCTCTTTGGCAAATATTACTTGAAAATACACTGACAGGACTTTGGATTAAACTGTTTTGGGCAAAAATACATTACCGTATTTTTCGGACTATAAGGCGCACTCAAAATCCTTTCATTTCCTCAAAACTCGACAGTGCGCCTTATAACCCGGTGCGCCTAATGTACGGAATCATTTTGGTTGCGCTTACCGACCTCGAAGCTATTTTATTTGGTACATGGTGAAATGATAAGTGTGACCAGCAGATGGCAGTCACACATAAGAGATACGTGTAGACTGCAATATGACTCAAGTAAACGACACCAACATTTTATATGTTCCATTGAAAATATAGAAAATTACACACAAATCCTATCAAAATGTTTTAGTACGACTTTGGTAAGCCATGAAGCCGCACCGCTTGATGGATTGTACTGTGCTTCAACATACGAGTATTATTATGGTGTGTGTATAAGGTAAGACATATTATTTGCAGTTTTGTTTCGCAATATTATTCAAAAGCAACTTTTCTTACCTTCTGGTATCTTGCTGATGTGTATTTGGGATCTGCATAAGTCCTGAAAATTTGCGCGAATCCGCCTTTGTAGTCCGTGCCGACTCCAAAGTCGATAAGCTTCTTCTTTTTCTCTATCTTCTTGTTATGTGACATTCATCCTCCGCTGTTGCCATTTCTAATATAAAGTAGTGTAAAGTTCTTACTTATATCTGTCAGTAAACTCGCCATGAAAGCGCTAAAACATACCGTGTAGTGAGTTTATGTGAGCAATATGATGAAGCAGGTCATTTATTAAAGAATCAAATTTTAGACATGTTTAGAGAAGGTGAAATAAGTTCACCTGAAAATGTTATCGTGCTTGTTTTTAGGTTCATCCTGAAATTTCACCCAAGTATCCCTAACTTTTTGGGAGTATTAAATGAAACACAAGTTAGACGATGTAATAAATACAGTCTGACAAGAAAAATGTAAAAATGGCATTGCTAAAAAAGTAAAATTGCACTCAATTAAAATATCCCAACACCCCTCACCTCGTATTTAAGGCTAATAAGTCCGGCCACAGGAAGCTAATTACCTCCGTGACGATCACCAGATGACCAAGTTAGATTTAGGATGTGTGGAGAGACTCCACGAGAGACACTTAACTGAATCATCCTCTGCGCTCTCACACTCAAAAATGTTGAAAACATTTGACACCTTCTGTGATTCTGGCAATTAGATAAACACCTGGTCTTTCCACCTTGGGGCTTCTTTAGTGTCTCAACCACCTGTCATGAGGGCGGGTCTCCAGCTTCCAAAAAGGCTAACTTTGCCTTTTTCTTCCCGGCTCCCCTGTGAGTCATCCGGGGGGGATTTTTGACATTTTTCTAATTTTGGCTCTTCCCTGGGCCTTGTGGAACTCACTACCGGGAGGGAATTTTGACAATTTTTCCACATTTTGGCCTGTTTTTGCCTTTTTCTTCCGGGTCACCTGTGAGTCATCCTGGGGGGGGGGGATTTTGATCTTTTTCACATTTTTGCTCTTCCCGGGACTTGTGAAACTCACTCCTCGGGAGGGAATTTGAACAATTTTCGGCATTTTTTTCACATTTTGGCCTTTTACTTCCCGAGTCGCCTGTGAGTCGTCCTGGTGGGTATTTTTTTGGACAGTTTTCACATTTTAGCTCACCCCAGGACTTGTGGAACTCACTCCCCGGGAGGGAATTTTGACCATTTTTGGCATTTTTCTACATTTTGGCCTGTTTTTGCCTTTTTCTTCCCGGGTCCCCTGTGAGTCATCCTGGGGGGGGATTTTTGGCCTTTTTCACATTTTGGCTCTCCCCAGGACTTGTGCAACTCACTCCCGGGGAGGTAATTTTGACCATTTTGACCATTTTTCCACATTTTGGTCTGTTTTTTTCTTTTTCTTCCCGGGTCACCTGTGAGTCATACTGGGGAGGAATTTTGGCCTTTTTCACATTTTGTCACTCCCCGGGAGGAAATTTTGACCATTTTTGGCTTTTTTCCACATTTTGGCCTGTTTTTGCCTTTTTCTTCCCGGTTACACCTGTGTGTCATCCTGGGGGGATTTTTGGCCTTTTTCACATTTTGGCTCTCCCCAGGATTTGTGCAACTCACTCCCGGGGAGGGAATTTTGACCATTTTGCCAATTTTCCCACATTTTGGTCTGTTTTTTAATTTTTCTTCCCGGGTCACCTGTGAGTCGTCATGGTGGGTATTTTTTGAAATTATTCACATTTTAGCTCACCCCAGGACTTGTGGAATTCACTCCCAGGGAGGGAATTCTGACCATTTTTGCATTTTTCCACATTTTGGCCTGTCTTTGCCTTTTTCTTCCCGGGTCACCTGTGAGTCATCCTGGGGGGGATTTTGACATTTTTCACATTTAGGCTCCCCCCAGGACTTGTGGATCTCACTCCCGGGGAGGGAATTTTGACCATTTTTTCACATTTTGGTCTGTTTTTTCCTTTTTCTTCCCGGGTCACCTGTGAGTCATCCTGGAGGGGATTTTTGGCCTTTTTCACATTTTGGCTCTCCCCGGGACTTGTGGAAAGGAGGTAATTTTGACCATTTTCCATTGTTTTCCACATGTTTTCCTGTTTTAGGCTTGGGCGGGAATGTTGACCTTTTGGCCTGTTTTAGGCCTTCCCCATTTTTCTAATTTTGACTCTTCCCGGGACTTGTGGGACTCTTTTTTTTTGTGCCTTTTTTTCCCTTTGTTCCCCTGCTTCTTTGCTGCTCTAATAGAACTCAAGAACCTTCAGGGGTTATGTTGCCTCCTTTTTCAAGCAGACGGAATACTGCAATAACATCGTCCTTTGTTATTCCGTTGCGAGTCCTTAAGACTGTCCCCAGGTGGCGTCTGTCCACTTTATTCTCACCTGCTGTTTGGCTAACGTGCAAAAATCAAGTATTCTCCCTTGATGTAAGAAAAGTCCAATGGGATGAAATCTGTGTGGTGATGTCAAGCTGCTCAGTCCATCGCCACCTGATTAGAGGATATATTCACCATAAGACATGATCCCTTTTGGGGTTGGAATTGGAGTCACTGCTTCTTTCAGCCATAAGATGTCCATGTTTTGTCCAGAGGTGAGCACTGTTTCTTCATTTATTGTCCACTGTTGAAACTGAAGTTGGTGCTGCTGCAGCTTTCTTCATAAGTGGGTGGAGGCTCTGCAACAAAAAGAAACAGGAATATAGATAATGCAACATCAGAAAAGGAATACAATTGTAGTTGTATCTGTATTTGTATATAATTTAGATACATCTAACCCATGGTCTTCAAAGTTTTCCAGGCCAAGGACCCCCAAACAGATGGGAGAGATGGAGTGGGGGCCCCTATTTATATATCTTAAATGAAATTATGATTGTACTTTACAATAAACTGGTTTTAAAGATACTTTCTTATTGTGCAACACTAACGAATTCAGATACCAGTATTGTGCCGCTAATAGCTAGCCGGCAATTAGTGCTCTAATCGTCCCAGCTAATAGGTGGCAACTAGTGTGCAAATCAATAGGCAGCAACTTGCATGTTAATCGCTAGCTGGCAAATAGACTGCTAAATGTTAGCTTTCAACTAGCATGCTAATCGCTAGCTGGAAACTAGAGCGCCAATCGCTGATAACTACAGCGTTGTTAGTTGGCAACTATAATGATCATCGCTAGCTGGCAATGAGAGCACTAACTGCTGGCTGGCAACTAGACTGCTAATCGTTAGCCGGCAACTAGATCGGCAATCGCTAGCTGCTGAAAACTGTCGTGCTAATCGCTAGCTGACAACTAGTGCTTTAATCGCCAGCTCTCGTAAATGCTATCATGAATATATTTATTCATGTTATATGTTATTAATCCTTCAAATTCAGTTACATAACAGCGTGTTGGCTCAATGTTCATGTGTACATTGACATGTACATTGTAGAGAAATTGAGAGAAATTAATTATCCTAAGGTACTTGTTAACTATGTGACACATTAAGTGTTGGGCTAACCAACCAACAGCGGTACTTTAACTCAATAATAATAATAGATTTTATTTTCAAAAAGCACTTTACATTGAGTAAACAACCTTAAAGTGCTACAGTGTATTAAAAATAAAAAATAAATAAAAACAAAAACTAGAAGAGCCAAATAGCTAGAACTAGTATGCATACAGTATACCTAAAAAAAAGTGTTTTTAAGCCTTTTTTAAAAACATCCACAGTCTGTGGTGCCATCAGGTGGTCAGGGAGAGCGTTCCACAGACTGGGAGCGGCGGAGCAGAAAGCCCGGTCTCCCATTGTTTGTAGCTTTGTCCTCGAAGGTTGGAGGAGGTTAGCCTGTCCGGAGTCAAGTGTTTTGAGGTAAGAGTTGTCCCTCGGCTGATTGGTTTGAGTTGTAAGCAAAGATTTGAGCTACTAGCATCCCCACTATTAGATGGCATAGCTAATGACATCCAGCCAGCAATCGACATAACTTTGTTTTCCAACCATGGGAATGACAAAAAGTGAGTGTGAAGGACAGTGCTGAGAAGAAGAAGCGGATGATATTCATTGAATTAAAGGATGATATTGTCAAAAACATGACGAAGGTAATTTGAGCATATCACTGCTATAATGCAGAATTAATCTAATGCTAGCCACGGAAGTTAAAATGTAATGTAAACTGCGGACATTTATCCATGAAAATAGGGAAACGCTGCTGATGGAGTGTTAGATGGAGAAGCAGCTGAAAGGAGATATCATAAAGACCACTCTCCAGGTTAAATGCTATACATTATTATTACAAAACCCAAAACCAGTGAAGTCGGCACGTTGTGTGCTTTGGCGTTTCTGGGTGTTGTTGATAAATGGCTTTCTCTTTGCATAGTAGAGTTTTAACTTGCACTTACAGATGTAGCGACAAACTGTAGTTACTGACAGTGGTTTTCTGAATTCTTCCTGAGCCCATGTGGTGATATCCTTTACAAACTGATGTTTGTTTTTGATGCAGTAACGCCTGAGGGATTGAAGTTCACGGGCATTCAAAGTTGGTTTTCAGCCTTGCTGCTTACGTGCAGTGATTCTTCCAGATTCTCTGAACCTTTCGATGATATTACGGACCGTAGATGGTGAAATCCCTAAGTTCCTTGCAATAATAGCTGGTTGAGAAATGTTGTTCTTCAACTGTTGGACAATTTGCTCATGCATTTGTTCACAAAGCGATGACACTCACCCCATCCTTATTTGTGAATGACTGAGCATTTTATGGAAGCTGCTTTTATACCCAATCATGGCACCCACCTGTTCCCAACTAGCCTGTTCACCTGTGGGAGCATTCCTCAACTTTCTCAGTCTTTTTTGCAGGCATCAAATTCCAAATGAGCTAATGTTTGCAAAAAAATAAAGTTTTCCAGTTCGAACGTCAAGTATCTTGTCTTTGCAGTCTATTCAATTGAATATAGGTTGAAAAGGATTTACAAATCATTGTATTTTGTTTTTATTTACCATTTACACAACGTGCCAACCTCACTGGTTTTGGGTTTTGTACATAATTTCACAAAACTACTGTAGTTTCTAGTAGCACCTTCTTCTGTATTGTTTTCTAAATTAAAGTTGTGCTGTTTAGGGAGGCCAAGCACCAAATAAATAGATTTCAATGCATTTCAAAGGGAAATGTTGATTTGAGATACAAGTGTTTTGAGTTAAGAGCTCCGTCATAAATTGACATACTACCGTATTTTCCGGACCATAGGGCGCACCGGATTATAAGGCGCACTGCTGATGAGCGGGTCTAGTCAGGTCCATTTTCATACATAAGGCGCACTGGATTAAAAGGTGCATTAAAGGGATCATATGATTTTTTTCTAAATGTAAAACACTTCCTTGTGGTCTACATAACATGAAATGGTGGTTCTTTGGTCAAAATGTTGCATAGATGATGTTTTACAGATCATCTTCAAGCCGCTTTCTGACAGTCGCTTCCGGATGCGCCGTTTTGTGGGCGGTCTTATTTACGTGGCTCACCTTCAACAGCGTCTTTTCTCCGTCATCTTTGTTGTAGCGGTGTAGCGTGCAAGGACGGGAGTGGAAGAAGTGTCAAAAGATGGAGCTAACTGTTTTAATGACATTCAGACTTTACTTCAATCAACAACGGAGCAGCATCTCCTCATCCGTGGCTCACTAGCACAACAACAACGCCGGAAATGTGTACCGTGAAAAACCGTCCGACCGGAACTCTCTAATAACTAAAGTTCCTTGGGTGAATAATGTAAACTCACTACACCGGTATGTTTAACGCTTTCATGGCGAGTTTACTGACAGATATACACTACCGTTCAAAAGTTTGGGGTCACATTGAAATGTCCTTATTTTTGAAGGAAAAGCACTGTACTTTTCAATGAAGATAACTTTAAACTAGTCTTAACTTTAAAGAAATACACTCTATACATTGCTAATGTGGTAAATGACTATTCTAGCTGCAAATGTCTGGTTTTTGGTGCAAAATCTACATAGGTGTATAGAGGCACATTTCCAGCAACTATCACTCCAGTGTTCTAATGGTACAATGTGTTTGCTCATTGGCTCAGAAGGCTAATTGATGATTAGAAAACCCTTGTGCAATCATGTTCACACATCTGAAAACAGTTTAGCTCGTTACAGAAGCTACAAAACTGACCTTCCTTTGAGCAGATTGAGTTTCTGGAGCATCACATTTGTGGGGTCAATTAAACGCTCAAAATGGCCAGAAAAAGAGAACTTTCATTTGAAACTCGACAGTCTATTCTTGTTCTTAGAAATGAAGGCTATTCCACAAAATTGTTTGGGTGACCCCAAACTTGTGAACGGTAGTGTAAGTAAGAACTTTACACTACTTTATATTAGAAATGGCAACAGCGGAGGATCAATGTCCCATAACAAGAAGATAGAGAAAAAGAAGAAGCTTATCGACTACGGTGTCAGTACCCATTACAAAGGCGGATGCGCGCACATTTTCAGGACTTATACATATCCCAGATACAGATCAGCAGGTACCAGAAGGTAAGAAAAATTGCTTTTGCATAATATTGCGAAAAAAACCGCCAGACAATATGTGTTACTTTATACAAACACTATAATAATACTCCTATGTTGAAGCACAGTACAATCCATCAAGCTGTGCGGCTTCATAGCTTACCAAAATCATACTAAAACATTTTGAAAGATTTTTGAGTGCTGTGTGTAATGTTCTATATTTTCAATGGAACATGTAAAATCTTAGTGTTGTTTACATGAGTCATATTGCAGTCTACACGTATCTCTTATGTGTAACTGCCATTTACTGGTCACACTTATCATTTCACCATGTACCGTATTTTTCTGAGTATAAGTCGCTCCGGAGTATAAGTCGCACCGGCCTGAAAATGCATAATAAAGAAGGGAAAAAACATATAAGTCGCACTGGAGTATAAGTCACATTTTTTGGGGAAATTTATTTGATAAAACCCAACACCAAGAATAGACATTTGAAAGGCAATTTAAAATAAATAAAGAATAGTGAACAACAGGCTGAATAAGTGTATGTTATATGAGGCATAAATAACCAACTGAGAACGTGCCTGGTATGTTAACGTAACATATTATGGTAAGAGTCATTCAAATAACTATAACATATAGAACATGCTATACGTTTACCAAACAATCTGTCACTCCTAATCGCTAAATCCCATGAAATCTTATACGTCTAGTCCAGGGGTCGGCAACCTTTACCACTCAAAGAGCCATTTTGGCAAGTTTCACGAATTAAAGAAAGTAATGGGAGCCACGAAAAAAAAAATTTAAATTTAAAATGAAAAACACCGCATACAGAGCTTAAATGCTTTGTGCTATGTTAACCAGGGGTCTCAGACACACGCACCGGCACACACTTTCATGTGGAAATTTGATGTTAGTGCAGCCCGCGAGTTTTGAATAATTGGCGCTTGACAGTGTCATACTTGCCAACCCTCTCATTTTTCCCGGGAGACTCCCGAATATCAGAGCGTGATGACACTACATTTGGCGCCCTCTACAGTCTGCCCTAAAAGTGTACCTGCTCGACCACATGTAGAATGCAGTTTCAGTTTGCTCACGTAAGTGACAGCAAGGCGTACTAGGTCAGCAGCCACACATCTTACACTGACGGTACCAATACCCAGAATCCCATGCAGCCCTAACTCTTCCGCTCAACCAACGCACGGAGAGGGGGGGGGCGGGGAGGGGGGGGGGGGTGTTGATGTGTGGGGGGTTGTGGTAGCGGGGGTGTATAATGTAGACCGGAAGAGTTAGGGCTGCATGGATTCTGGGTAATGGTTGTGTTGTGTTTATGTTGTGTTACAGTGGGATGTTCTCCAGAAATGTGTTTTTCATTCTTTTTTGGTGTGGGTTCACAGTGTGGCGCATACTTGTAACGTAACAATGTTAAAGTTGTTTGATACGGTACGGCTACCGTCAGTGTAAGCTGTGTGGCTGATGAGTAAGTATGCTTTGCTGTCTCCCTTGTGTGCAAGTAATAACAACATACAACATGTGGCTGGACTGGCACGCTGTTTGTAAATGCTATAGAGGACAATTACTGCAGTGCAATTAGGGCACGTCCTTTATTTAGTAATTAGAGTGGAAATAGGATTATTTTTACCCTGGGAGTAATCTATGAGAGACACTGAGATCCATAAGTCTCCTGGGAAAATCGGGGGCGTCGGCATGTATGTAGCTGAGCCGCATCAGAGTGGTCAAGGAGCCGCATGCGGCTCCGGAGCCGCGGGTTGCCGACCCCTGGTCTAGTCTCTTACGTGAATGAGCTAAATAATATTATTTGATATTTTACGGTAATGTGTTAATAATTTCACACATAAGTCGCTCCTGAGTATAAGTTGCACCCCCGGCCAAACTATGAAAAAAACTGCGACTTATAGTCCGAAAAATACGGTACCAAATAAAATAGCTATGAGGTCGGTAAGCACAACCAAAATGATTCCGTACATTAAGCGCGACGGGTTATAAGGCGCACTGTCAAGTTTTGAGAAAATGAAAGGATTTTAAGTGCGCCTTATAGTCCGAAAAATATGGTACTCTATTTTTTTTTACCCTTCTATCATATTTCTCAGCATGCATCTTTGTGTTCACCGTATGCCTACCATGCGGGTAGTCACAGCTGCTGTACTCCGGTGGGAGGATGAGAGAACAGGAAGTGGGCACAGGTGTGGGATTTCCTTCGGTGAAAAAGGGAATGGTGGCCCCAGTAGAAACACAGAACAAGGGAGAGGGAGCTCCCGGCTGCCTGTGGCCAGGAGGCAAGGCTGCACCAGGCGCATGGCTGAAAGCGCTAGGAGACATGGATACAGGCTGACCAGAGGGATCCTGCTGAGAGTGACTCTTTGTGGGGATCTCCTCGCTGGCCGCACCACCTGCACAGGGCTCTTCATTGTCCTCGGCCGGAGGGGCGCTGGGTGTCACTCCCGCCGCGTTGGGTCTCGCCGTCACGGTGCAGCGGCCTGGACTGGAAGGCACAGTCCTGGCTGGAGACAAGTTCACTGCAATGTTCCCAATGTAGATGGGCAGAGTGACGACTGCTTCTGGGGATTTTAGGGACACCTGCAAGACAAGCAATGATATGGTTTTTCTTTCACACATACTACTCACTAACAGGAATACAGCGGCAGCTCAGTTTTTGTGAGTAATCCCTTCCAAAAGGACCGAATAAAACTGAATCGTACGAAAACTGAAGCAATTCGTCCCATAAGAAATAACAAATCTATCTATTCATTCCATACACTCGAGAAAATTAACAAGAAACACATTTTATAGAAATTAATTATAACATTACTTGCAAAAAAAAAAAAAAAAAAGTAATTAATAAAACAACATTTAACATCACTTTTACCCATAATTGAAGACTTGTTGAGCAGGAGAAGGAATTTACGTCAAAAACCAACTCCGACGCAAAGAAAACTGATGTATTACTGAATTACATTTAGCACTAGCAGGAAATTATTGATGTCATTGTCCCATGGCTTAAAATCTACTTCATGATATATAGTGCAGCCTCCTGCCATAATTATGTATATAACGATATTATCATTTTGTGTATGAATGATAATACAACCATTGAACCCATGAAAAACCGTTTGACCAGAACTCTCTAATAACTAAAGTTCCTTGGGTGAATAATGTAAACTCACTACACCGGTATGTTTTAGCGCTTTCATGGCGAGTTTACTGACAGATATACCGTATTTTCCGCACCATAAGCCGCACCTAAAAACTACAATTTTTCTCAAAAGCTGACAGTGCGGCTAAGAACCCGGTGCGCCTTATATATGGATTAATATTAATATTTATTTTCATAAAGTTTAGGTCTCGCAACTACGGTAAACAGCCGCCATATTTTTTCCCCGTAGAAGAGGAAGCGCTTCTTCTTCTACGGTAAGCAACCGCCCCCATAGAAGAGGAAGCGCTTCTTCTTCTACTGTAAGCAACCGCCAAGGTGAGCACCCGCCCCCGTAGAAGAAGAAGCGCGCGGATATTACGTTTCATTTAATTTGTGTGTTTCTGTAAAGACCACAAAATGGCTCCTACCAAGAGACATGCGTACAAGGTTCCACTGACTTTTGATATTCATGTGAACCGCACTGTGGATACAACGGGAACACGTACGGTGAATATTCGCACCACAGGGAATGAGAAGTCGTCCTTCACCGTGGTTCTAGCTTGCCATGCTAACGGCCAGAAACTTCCACCCACGGTGATATTCAAAAGGAAGACCTTGCCAAAAGAGAACTTTCCAGCCGGCGTCATCATAAAAGCTAACTCGAAGGGATGGATGGATGAAGAAAAGATGAGCGAAGAGACCGGGTGACTTTTTTCACGCAGCTCCGTCCCTGTTGAGCTACGACTGCATGCGCGTCCACATCACAGATGGTGTCAAAAACAAGTGAAGCACACCGAAGAAGAATAATTCAAGGGATTTGTGGATGAGTAATAACTTCAGAAAGTGAGCTTTAAATGTTTATTTTGTGTGTTGTGTGACACTAACGTATGAGCAACGTTGAGTTATTGATGTTGCTATTGCTCTGCACTATTTTGAGTGTTACTATTTTTGTGATTGCACATTTGCACATTACATTTTGGGAGTGAACAGAGTTGTTAGAACGCTGGTTTGTAATATATTATTAAAGTTTGACTGACCTATCTGACTGTTTTTTTGACATTCCCTTTAGCGTAGCGTAGGTGCGGCTAATAGGTAAACAAAGTTTTGAAATATGCCATTCATTGAAGGTGCGGCTTACAACACGGGGCGGCTTATGGTGCGGAAAATACGGTAAGTAAGAACTTTACACTTCTTTATATTACAAATGGCAACATTAGAGGATGAACGTCCCATAACAAGAAGATAGAGAAAAAGAAGCATATCGACCACGGTGTCACCACGGACTACAAAGGCGGACGCGCACACATTTTCAGGACTTATGCAGATCCCAAATACAGATCAGCAGGTACCAGATGGTAAGTAAAGTTGCTTTTGCATAATATTGCAAAACAAGGCGGGCGTGCACAAATTTTCAGCACTTATGCAGATCCCAAATACAGATCAGCAGGTACCGGAAGGTAAGAAAAGTTTGTTTTGCATAATATTGCGAAACAAAACACCAGATAATATGTCTTACCTTATACACACACACCATAATTAATACTCGTATGTTGAAGCACAGTACAATCCATCAAGCGGTGCGGCTTCATAGTTTACCAAAGTCATACTAAAACATTTTGATAGATTTTTGAGTGCTGTGTGTAATTTTCTATATTTTCAATGGAACATATAAAATGTTGGTGTTGTTTATTTGAGTCATATTGCAGTCTACACGTATCTCTTATGTGTGACTGCCATCTACTGGTCACACTTATCATTTCACCATGTACCAAATAAAATAGCTTCGAGGTCGGAAAGCACAACCAAAATTATTTCGTACTTTAGGCCCACCGGGTTATAAGGCGCACTGTCGAGTTTTGAGAAAATGAAAGTATTTTAAGTGTTCCTTATTGTCCGAAAAATACGGTGGATTGTATATCGTGTATATCACACAACCTAAGTCCCTTAATATCGCTTTTTTCTTTACTTTCTCTTACCATCTACCCAGTTTCCCCAAACACGTGTGAAGAAGTACTGTATTAATGTGGTTTTGTGTTGTATTTGTTCCAAACTTTCCCTAAGTTTTCGAACCATATTTAGTAGCTGTTATGAATGCCGTTTTCTCCTTCTGTCATTGCATTCCCCCCCCACCTTTCTCTGCTACATCCATATACTGCCCAGCAGCAAAACAAATTGAAAAAATATGTTACAATGACAGGAATACTCCACTCACCTGTTGAACAGTAAATCAGTATAATTACACAAAGGCGCACTCAGTTATAAAAACAGTCAGTATGTACTGTATGTTACGACCTCCATTCCGTACCCGAATGAAATAATCAATATCTATGAGGCTGCAGCCGGCGAGAGCTGACTGAGGAAGAGGAGGTACGATGATCTGCTCTCTCCACTCAGCATGTTTTCCTGCTTTCACTCCTGCTCCCTCCACCTCTGCGATGGTTCGGAGGTCAAACACTGGCCGACTGGTCTTGTAGGTTACTTTCTGGTTAGAAAAAAATTCAACAGACAATAAACAGATGTCACATGTATTACTAGAGCTGTGTAAAACTGACTAAGGATGTTCATAAACTTTATAGTCTAATCGGATTTGTTGAGATTTTTCCAATAGTCAATGATTAGTCGACTAAACATTGTTTTGTATGTACATGTATGCTAGCAAGAGCACAGGTAATTGGGATCTCATTTGCAACTTTTTACACTTAAAAAAAAAGGCTAACATTCAGATAAACAAATAAACACGCTAGAGTGTCAAGCTTGTTTTCATTGAGGGACACATCGCAGTTATGTCTGCCCTTAAAGGGCCACTTGTGAATGTATGATAATAAATTTTTTTTTGAAGGATTCGGCTCATGATATTGCATTATTGCCTAAGCATTTGATTATTCACTTTTTTTACATTTGCTTAAAAAAATACAAAAAAATAGTGTAAAAAAAAACAAAAAACTCGCTCAGTTATAAAAGTTGCAGACTTTTTGATTAAAAAATGTAGAAGTAGTCGGCTCATGATATTGCATTATTGCCTAAGCATTTGATTATTCACTTTTTTTACATTTGCTTAAAAAAAATTTAAAAAATTGTGTAAAAAAAAAAAAACCTCGCTCAGTTATTATAAAAGTTGCTGTCTTTTTTCACGGCATATAACTGGAAATGCAATGGAAAAACAGAACCACTTTTTTTTTTACAGTAAAATCTAGAATAGTTGATTTTTTTTAGTGTATTATTGTAAACACAAACAGTACCAAATGTGTTTTTTTTTTTGTAAAAAAAAAATATAATTTTACCGTAAAGTTTATTATCATTTTTACAGTGCACAAGCAAGTGAAGCTGATATTCAAGTACTTATTTTAATTTTAAAAAACTATGCTAACATTTTGTTGCATTATTGGATAATATTACATTTTCAAATATATGTATATAAAGATAAGAATGCAGTTCATGTATTTTTTAAATGTCAAAATGAAAAGAACAAATATTTTGTAAGAAAATATTCTTTATTAAAAACATATTGATACCATTTCGTGGGCCATATAAAATGATGTGGGGGGCCAGATCTGGCACCTGGGCCTTGAGTTTGACACCTGTGCGCTAGAGATTGGATAGTAAGGATGTAATAATATGAACATTTCATATAACGGTTGTCATGACCAACGGTTATCATTATTATTGCAGTATTGTTGAATGTGCTCAAAAAGTACTTAAGCACTCAGAGAAATGTTTTGAAATTATTTTTAAATAACTAAAATAAATAGACACACTGTTAGAAAACCCACTATTTTGCATGTTTTGTGTTTGCTTCACTGATAGTGTTTTAGTCTTAAAAAAACACTGTTTTAAAGGCTAAGCTTTTACTGTTTTAAATATTGGTTTGTATTGTAGCACTTTAAGATTTGTTAAAATGAAAAGTACCTAACAAATAAAATATTTTATCATTATTTATTTTTTCTGGCGGGCATCCAATTTCTGTTCAGCGGTCCTTGAACACACCGCGAAAACACCACTTTCTCGTATTCCTCCGAGTATAGAACGCTCACTCTGTTCTAAGAGAGCACAGCTTGTAGGTTCCATGTGCACAATTGAATAGCTTAGTTGCTCAGACAGCATTGTGCAGTTATCAATCACGGTTTTGTGATTATTTTAATTTAAAACGATAATACGAACTGTTGGGAATTTTACTGCAGATATCATTAATATCGTTTATTGTTACATCCCTATTGGATAGTTAAGTTAGGTCTTTGGATCGGCCCTGCCAAGGTCAGCTTCGGCTCTTGCAAAGCGCAGAAAGGACGATCAAATTTGACTATCTATAGCAGGCGTTGCTAACCATACGGAACTGGACCTATAGTCAATTAATTATTTAAGTATTTTAGGTTTTGAGTTCGTGTATTTTGCTTAACAGACTTTTATAGACTTTACGGTACTGGTTCCCAGGCCTTCGCTTGAGAAGGCATTAATGGAGAGCCTTTGGCCAGGCCGAGGTGTGCGGTGGTACGACGTGTGGTGGCGGAACGTCCCACGTCCCCATCTCAGAACATCCTTTCAACACACTTGCTGTATGTAGGGTCCTGGGGTTCTCAACCCGAATCCCTCCCACGGAGGTTGTACAAAACCCAAAACCAGTGAAGTTGGCACGTTGTGTAAATCGTCAATAAAAACACAATACAATGATTTGCAAATCCTTTTCAACCTATATTCAATTGAATAGACTGCAAAGACAAGATACTTAACATTCAAACTAGTAAACTTTGTTATTTTTTGCAAATATTAGCTCATTTAAAATTTGATGCCTGCAACATGTTTCAAAAAAGCTGGCACAAGTGGCAAAAAAGACTTGAGGAATGCTCATCAAACACTTATTTGGAACATCCCACAGGTGAACAAGCTAATTGGGAACAGGTGGGTGCCATGATTGGGTATAAAAGCAGCTTCCATGAAATGCTCAGTCATTCACAAACAAGGATGGGGCGAGGGTCACCACTTTGTGAACAAATGTGTGAGCAAATTGTCAAACAGTTTATAAACAACATTTCTCAACGAGCTATTGCAAGGAATTTAGTGATTTTACCATCTACGATCCGTAATATCATCAAAAGGTTCAGAGAATCTGGAGAAATCACTGCACGTAAACGGCAATGCCCATGACCTTCGATTCCTAAGGCGGTACTGCATCAAAAAACGATATCAGTGTGTAAAGGATATCACCACATGGGCTCAGGAACACTTCAGAAATCCACTGTCAGTAACTACAGTTCGTCGCTACATCTGTAAGTGCAAGTTAAAATTCTACTATGTAAAGCGAAGCCATTTATCAACAACACCCAGAATCGCCGCCGGTCTCCTCAGTTCCCAAACGTTTACTGAGTGTTGTTAAAAGGAAAGGCCATGTAACACAGTGGTACAAATGCCCCTGTGCCAACTTTTTTGCAATGTGTTGCTGTAAGTTAATGATTATAAAAAAAATTGTGTTTCTCAGTTCAAACATTAAATATCTTGTCTTTGCAGTGTATTCAATTGAATAGAAGTTGAAAAGAATTTGCAAATCATTGTATTCTGCCATTGTATTTGGGTTTTGTAGCTTGAGAGTTTAATAAGTCAAATTAGACTCATCTGAATCAAATTGTGGAATAGTTGACTGTCCAAAGACACCCTGATTTGCCTCAAATGGTAGGTACAGTCCTCCTCGCGGTCAGCACTTCTAGGTTTGAATCTCCACTCTAAGGAGATTTAAATAGATATAGATTTATGGGTCCCCTTGGGGAAATTCATTTTCACCGCCGTACATTTGAACAATAGACATTACACATCATGATCTGATAATGTTTGCATGTATTTACAGTGGGGGGAAGTATGACTCGATCTCCTGACAATTTGTAAATGTATCCCCTTACAACACATGAACAGTCCGTCATTTTATGGGTTTAAAACAGACACAGAATATCAATAAAATATGCAGGGGACATTTTTTTTGATAGAGTGATATTAGTGTCAACCAGTAGGGGGCTCACCAAAAATGTGAAAAAGAACGAAATACAAGATAGTCAATTTCCCTATATAGATCTCCTTGCAAGATCTTACCTCATGGTTCTGAGGCCCTGTCTACATTAAGCCGGATAACTCCTTAAACAAATAATTATTTAGCCTAAGCCTTGTGTCAGCCACACTAAACCATCGTTTAAGGTTCCCCTCCTTGGGTAATTGTTTACACGGATAAGTGCGCCGTGTATTTCTTGAATCTCCGGCTCTTAGCTTTGTATGGACTCATCGATCGTTTACAAACTGAGTTCGGAGAGGAAGTGACGCCAGAAAGAGCGCGCCCCACACAGGAAGTGACATCAGAAAGAACGCGCCATAGCCAGCTTCATAACAACCGGTTTCGTAACTCGGAGGTAACCACTTGAAAGATGGAGGCGAGTCATCCAGACATGTCCGTGTTTCTCCTTCTACATGTACAGACGCTTATGGAAATCACACATGAATACGTTAAGAGAAGGAAACGCACGATTGCAGCTATTTTGGATACAACACTTCTCAGACGGCAAGAGAACTTTCGAATGTGAGTTTGAGTTTATTTTTATTTGAACATGCAAGCATACAACATGATACATCACAATTTCCAGTTTCTCTTTTCAACATGTTCGAAAAGGAGTAGGAAGAAGCAGAGCTTATTTAATCCTACCCTTTTTCTTTTACATAACAGTTGCGAAAACTTTTGTTCGCTTCCTGTTCTCTATTTATTCACAATATACTCCATAAGTAATCACAATACAAATAAATAAATAAATACATAAATAATACTCGGTGAAGTAATGAGTACGATTATTTTGAAAATGAATGGATGGATGAAATAAATTCAGAATGTTCATCATGGTTCTTCTTCTTTGCACTTTGTAAACACTAAGTTTGAAGAGTTTTCCATTCAATAAATAAAGGGTTTGTATGTTCTCTATATCCAACATGATGTATTATTCTAACTGATCTTTTTTGTAACACCGTTAATGAATGAAGTGTACTTTTGTAGTTATTTCCCCATATTTCTACACAATAACTCAGATATGGTAACACCGAAAAACTTAGTCCATTTGTCGAAGGAGAGACAACGAGAATGCGGGCTCCCGTGGATGTGATAAAAAGGTAGCGTGTGCTTTGTATTACCTGGCCGACGAGGGAAGACTATGGAAAACAGCGAATGCTTTTGGACTGGCAAAGCAGACTGTATCAGTTATTGTCCGCCATGTATGTCGCAGACTCAAAGCCTAGGTCCAGAGTATTAAAAGTCACCAAAAACGGATGGACAATGAGGGTGAAGGCAAAAGAGACCAGGGGCCGTATTTATCAAGCGTCTTAGAGTGCCATTTTACACTTAAGTCCTGAGAAATTGCGAAATTTAGTCCTACTCTCAAACTTAAGAATAAAAGCTATTTCTCAACTTTCTTAAGTCTAAGAATCACTCCTACTCTCCACGATATTTAAGAGACCTTCAGAGGTGTCTTAAGTGGTTAGGAGTTGCCAGCAGGGGATGGCACTGAGGCGAGAGAGACGTGTGCGAACGTTCAGGGAGCGGTAGGATGTCCTGGCTTTGTTTGATGACGAGCAGCTGATCAAACGGTATCGTTTAGACAGTGCGGGTATTATTTTTGTCACAGATTTAATAATTTTCGATTCCTTGTTGATTTCTGCATGTGGCTGCAGTGGGCTAGTATATATAGAGCCACCCACACCAGTTTCAAATGAGTTGCCTAATTAATGAATTGGAAAGAAAATGTTATGAGAGTAGCGTATGTGTGAGGTGAGTGACATCAGTGAGTGTGTGGGCGAGAGAAGAGAGGGAGCGGTAGCGTGAGTGCGGGCGGGACTAGTTTGTTTTGTATTATTTTGTAGTTTATTGTCAAAATATACACTCCCAATGTCCACTTAAATATTTCTAAGATATTTCTTTATTCTTAGACAAGGGATTCCCTTCCGTGATTGGTCATTTCTATGGACACAGAAATGACGTCACCTAAAATTCCGTTTACGGCACATAATAATGTCGTAATTCAGCTCTGAGTGTGACACTTAATATTCAGTCTTACACTTCGCTGAAAGTGTGAGTAAGACGCTTGATAACTAACTTTTAAGTGCAGCTTTCAGCGAAGAATGTATTTACTCTTAAGTCAACTCTTAGCAGACTTCTTAGGAGTAATTCTAAGAAGCTTGATAAATACGGCCCCAGATTTCTAGATCCCTAGATTGATTGATGTACAATATGATGGCTCAGGTGTGATTCACTACAATAGGGTCCCACAGCACACTGGATTCCAGTTAATTGAAATACCACAACACTGGATATTGTTCAGATAAGTTACATTTATTTTACGAACTTGCACACAAAGCAACACTGGAGGGGACTATGCGCATTTTTCGCGCATGTGTACGAGGTCGCTTTGCGCCGGCGAACGGAGGGGGGAGGGGGTCTTCAACGACAAAAATTTAGCTTTTTGGCGTTCAATTTAACTTGCCAAGTTTGGAGGCACTGAAACACTGAAACATTCAGCTAAGAGTTAAAGAAGACTTGACCGCAGACTGAGAGGCAGACAAACATGGACGTGTACTATAGACTCCTGGATGAGAACCTTCTGGCGTCAGCCAGAACACTGAAGATGTCCTCTATCATGACAAAACCCTTAAACATTCGACAACAAAGGAGTGCATCGAGAAGGAGCTCTTAAAGTTCCTGGACAGGGTGTATCTGCACATTCTCAAGATCAAATTTTCAGACCCTCTTAATGTAAAAATGTTAACTATCTTGGAAAAACAAATACATGTGACAATTTAAAACTGTTTTAAATAATAACTTACTGTGAATGCACATATTTCGGGGACAAAAGAGTGCATTAATAATCATTTGTTAGACGTGCAAACTGTTTAATGTATCTCTTTTTTCTGCTAAAACCGTCAAACCTCCGCCAGTAGCCTTCTAGTTCTCCAATAATTGCTGCCCCAAAAGGTCCTGTTGTAATTTCCCTACTAATACTTAGGGATGCTACGATAAATGGTATTCATGATAAACGTGGTAAAACTCCCAAAGGTTAGTATTACCGTCCTAAACTAAAATGATCAAAAAAAGGTTATTGATAACTGCACTTTCATAAACTCACAGATTGACTGGCGCCAGCTCGCTAGCTTAAATGCCAACATGAAAACAAGAGACATCAGCGTCTTACCCCAATTATTCCTGTCCAGGTTTGAGTGTTACCTGTATGAGACTTGCGAGAACACATCCTGTGTCTTTTCCAGACTTGTTGTGGATCTCTGTGGCTAACTTGATCACCTGACCAGGAATGTAGCCCCTGAGGTCAGTGCAAGTTTTAAGCATCAGGGTCCCCGTCTTTACGAGCAGGTAGCTGAACTTCTTTGTTGTAACGGCGTAGCTCAGTTGCTGCAGAAACAAAGAAGAACGTTAGATGCTACTGAGTTTTAGGAAACTAACACTCACGATGGCTAAAACAGGAACTCAAACAAGTGAGTAAAGGCAAGTGCCATCCATCCATCCATCCATCTTCTTCCGCAGCAGCTTAAGCAGGGAAGCTCAGACTTTCCTCTCCCCAGCCACTTCGTCCAGCTCTTCCAGGGGGATAACGAGGTGTTCCCAGGCCAGCCGGGAGACAAAGTCTTCCCAACGTGTCCTGGGTCTTCCCTGTGGCCTCCTACCGGTCGGACGTGCCCTAAACACCTCCCTAGGGAGGCGTTTGGGTGGCATCCTGACCAGATGCCCGAACCACCTCACCTGGCTCCTCTCGATGTGGAGGAGCAGCGGCTTTACTTTGAGCTCCCCCGGATGGCAGAGCTTCTCACCCTATCTCTAAGGGAGAGACCCGCCACCTGGCGGAGGAAACTCATTTCGGCCGCTTTTACCCGTGATCTTGTCCTTTCGATCATAACCCAAAGCTCATGACCATAGGTGAGGATGAGAATGTAGATCGACCGGTAAATTGAGAGCTTTGCCTTCCGGCTCAGCTCCTTCTTCACCACAACGGATCGATACAGCGTCCGCATTACTGAAGACGCCTGTCGATCTCACGATCCACTCTTCCCTCACTCGTGAACAAGACTCAGAGGTACTTGAACTCCTCTACTTGGGGCAGGGTCTCCTCCCCAACCCGGAGATGGCACTCCACCCTTTTCCGGGCGAGACCCATGGACTCGGACTTGGAGGTGCTGATTCTCATAACAGTCGCTTCACACTCGAATATTAGGAAATGTATTAAGAGGTGGTTGTTTAATAAGATCTGCCTTACATCAATGTCTGGCACCTCATTGAGGTTTAGCAGGTTGAGGAGGTAAAAGGGCTTCTGGGCTTTGTAGTCCTTTGCGAAGCGAGGCGTGTCAATGGCTGCTCTCAGATCGTAGACAGTCTTTCCAAAAGGTCCTTCAAAAGAAGTCGGTACAGCGGCTGCGAGAATACGAGGACAAATTAGAACTATTAGAACTGGTACAAAATTCCAATAACCACAGACAGATTCTAAAGACAGATTGAGTGCAGAGTCTCTCTCATTGTTTTACTTCCTTCTCGCCTGTTCCTCATTGAGATGTCGCTCCAGGGACAAGTCTGCTGTTGATGTCTAAGATTTAAACAGGAGAGGCAGGCGGCTGCCCTCCTTGCACAGACAGCCAGGCAGCACGAAACAAAGCAAGAAGCAGACTCATGCCGTCTGGAGGCAGGCAACACTGGGATGCTTCAAGTACCGTATTTTCCAGACCATAGGGCGCACTGGATTTTAAGGCGCGCTGCCGATGAATGGTCTATTTTTTATCTTTTTTCACATGTAAGGCGCACTGGATTATGAGGCGCATTAAAAGAGTCATATTTTTTTATTTTTTTCTAAATGTAAAACACTTCCTTGTGGTCTACATAACATGTAATGGTGGTTCTTTGGTCAAAATGTTGCATGGATTATGTTTTACAGATCATCTTCAAGCCGCTTACTGACAGTTGCTTCCGGATGCATTTGTTTTCAAAACGGTTACAAAAAAGTGGAACCCTAAAAATGTACTGTGGGACCCCATTTTTATGACTTGATGGGGTCCCTGGGACCCCATGAAGTCACTGATGGAGAGTATTGGTGCGTGCAAAACAGCAGCAGGCGGCTGTGGCCTGAGGGCCGGTTATAAAACTAATCAAATATTATTACGGTTGGCCATAGATAATTCATCCGGCCCACGGGCCTTGACTTTGACGCCTAGGACTTGGAACGAGCCAATTTTTACATGTTAGAATTAGAGATGTCCGATATTATCGGACTGCCGATATTATCAGCCGATAAATGCTTTAAAATGTAATATCGGAAATGATCGGTATCGGTTTCAAAATTATCGATATCGGTTTCAAAAAGTATAATTCATGACTTTTTAAAACGCCGCTGTGTACATGGACGTAGGGAGAAGTACAGAGCGCCAATAAACCTTAAAGGCACTGCCTTTGCATGCCGGCCCAGTCACATAATATCTACGGCTTTTCACACACAAGTGAATGCAAGGCATACTTGGTCAACAGCCATACAGGTCACACTGAGGGTGACCGTATAAACAACTTTAACGCTGTTACAAATATGCGCCACACTGTGAACCCACACCAAACAAGAATGACAAACACATTTCGGGAGAACATCCGCACCGTAACACAACATAAACACAACAGAACAAATACCCAGAACCCCTTGCAGCACTAACTCTTCCGGGACGCTACAATATACACCCCCCGCTACCCCCTACCCCCCACAACTCCGCCCACCTCAACCTCCTCATGCTCTCTCAGGGAGAGCTTGTCCCAAATTCCAAGCTGCTGTTTTGAGGCATGTTAAAAAAAATAATGCACTTTGTGACTTCAATAATAAATATGGCAGTGCCATGTTGGCATTTTTTTCCATAGCTTGAGTTGATTTATTTTGGAAAACCTTGTTACATTGTTTAATGCATCCAGCGGGGCATCACAACAAAATTAGGCATAATAATGTGTTAATTCCACGACTGTATATAGGGATTCCGATATCAACCGATACTGATATCAGTATCGGTTGATATCGGAATCGGTCATTAAGAGTTGGACAATATTGGAATATCGGATATCTGCAAAAAAGCCATTATCGGACATCTCTAGTTAGAATGCAAAAAGAAAAACAAACATTTTGTCTTCTGTCATAAGGATTGTGAAGTATAGGCAAAATTCCCCCCAAAAAGTGCAGCTCTCAATTTTTGAAGGGCGAAAATTTTAACTTTTTACTTTTTTTTGCTCAAATATCTTAATAAACTTCAGTTCTAAACAAAAATATCAAACCCGTAATGTTTTAACTACTTTGACCCTTTTGAAGGCTGTTTGATCACATTATCTCACATATTTAAATGAGAAAAATAACTATGTGACAGAGCTTGAGAACAAGTTTTCCACTCTGTATGCTAATATTATTGTTCATGCTCTGTTTATGCAAGCCCTTTCTGTCAGAGGGCCTAAGGAGGGGTGAGGAAATGCAAGGGGGCATGGCGACCAATTAACCCAGACTGCACAACAGGAGCAGGACTAAAAATAACTGCATATCCTTCAGCCTACACTAAAACGTGTGTGAGATAGCAGACTTAACAGGGGGTGCTGGTGGTTACTAAGTGTGTTTGGCTGATCTTGTGGTTACTTGCACAGTCATGCACTAGCAGTTTAGAATCTGTGCTTTGAGGGTAATGAGGAAGATAAGAAACACACATTAACAACACAATAACCAAACCTATGAACTATGAATCACTATTTGCTTTCCCATGCTCGCCCTATCACGACTCTGTGGGTATCGGCTTTGTGGCATCCAGCTTAACATAGTGTTATCAGTTAGCCAGTCCATGCAACAATGCAAATAACAGAAGGTGTGCCGCACACAACAAGCCATGACGTTAATAAGCAAGACAGTGAAAAAGAAAGTCCGTACCTGGTATAAGAAACTGAAAAGGGAAATTGTGTTCACCAGCAGACAGAGTTCCTGTAAAAAAAAAACAAGCTTTTACCCAAAGTGCAAACAATTGAAATAATGAAAAAACACATTTGCAGGAGAGATAAGTGTTTGTTCCTTCATGATTGTACTCACTACAAACATTAGATGTCCAGGTGGTACCGTGCCAGAGGGGCTTAATTTTTTTCTAATTGGGATTGTATTTCATTGATGAATTAGATGGTGGTGTTGTTAGAAGTGAACATTAGGATTAAAGGACCTTTCAAGGATTCAAGTCCCTTCAAACAACATACCCCTTTAACTGTCCTTAACCAACAGAAACTACAGGTGATTATTAGTCGAATGAGTCATAGCCAAAACTTGAAGGCTGCCAATGCAGTTCTCAGCAGGGTTAATCAATAACCTACAAGCAAGGCAGCGATCGCCCCCTGGAATGAGTGCTTTGCTTTTGCATCAGTACAAGTTCAGGTCAGCATCCTTTAAGCAAGTCTGCCTTTATGGATACAATAATAATGCTGGCTTAGTTTAACTTGACTCAAAGCCTTGTATCAGTCAATAACTTGCAAAAATATAGACAATCAACCATTTACACCAGACCTGGGCAAATTAAAGGCCTACTGAAACCCACTACTACCGACCACGCAGTCTGATAGTTTATATATCAATAATGAAATCTTAACATTGCAACACATGCCAATACGGCCGGGTTAACTTATAAAGTGCAATTTTAAATTTCCCGCCACACTTCCGGTTGAAAACGTCTAGATATGATGACGTATGCACGTGACGTAAACGGTTGATACGGAAGTATTGGTACCCCATTGAATACAATACAAAAAAGCTCTGTTTTCATTTCAAAATTCCACAGTATTCTGGACATCTGTGTTGGTGAATCTTTTGCAATTTGTTTAATGAACAATGGAGACTGCAAAGAAGAAAGTTGTAGGTGGGATCGGTGTATCAGCGGCGGACTACAGCAACACAGCCAGGAGGACAGAGATGGATAGCAGACGCGCTAGCCGCCGAACTCACCTTAACTTCCTCCGTCTCGCCGACCGCATCTGTGATCGGGTGAAGTCCTTCCTCGCACCGTCGATCGCTGGAACGCAGGTGAGCACGGGTGTTGATGAGCAGATGAGGGCTGGCTGGCGTAGGTGGATAGCTAATGTTTTAAGCATAGCTCTGTGAGGTCCGGTTGCTAAGTTAGCTTCAATGGCGTCGTTAGCAACAGCATTGTTAACCTTTGCCAGCCTGGAAAGCATTAACCGTGTATTTACATGTCCATGGTTTAATAGTATTGTTGATCTTCTGTCTATCCTTCCAGTCAGGGATTTATTTATTTTGTTTCTATCTGCAGTTAAGCACGATGCTATCACGTTAGCTCTGTAGCTAAAGTGTTTCGTCTATGAATTGTCGTGGAGATAAAAGTCACTGTGAATGTCCATTTCGCGTTTTAGACTCTCATTTTCAAGAGGATATAGTATCCGAGGTGGTTTAAAATAAAAATCCGTGATCCACAATAGAAAAAGGAGAGAGTGTGGAATCCAATGAGCCAGCTTGTACCTAAGTTACGGTCAGAGCGAAAAAAGATATGTCTTGCACTGCATTCTAGTCCTTCACTCTAACGTTCCTCATCCACAAATCTTTCACCCTCGTTCAAATTAATGGGGTAATCGTCGCTTTCTCGGTCCGAATCGCTCTAGCTGCATTGAAAACAATAGGAAAATGTGAGGAGCCTTTCAACTGACTACGTCACGCTACTTCCGGTAGGGGCAAGGCTTTTTTTTATCAGATACCAAAAGTTGCGATCTTTATCGTCATTGTTCTCTACTAAATCCTTTCAGCAAAAATATGGCAATATCGCGAAATGATCAAGTATGACACATAGAATGGATCTGCTATCCCCGTTTAAATAAAAAAAAAAAATTTCAGTAGGCCTTTAAGGCCCGTTAAGCTTTTCAATCTGGCCCGCCGGACATTCCCAAATCATTTTTTTAGATCCTTTAGATGGAAACTGTAGCTGCCATTATGATGTGCAGTGATGTTTTCAAATGATCATAAGTCTTGAACTACCGTATACAAAGTATTTCAATGGTTGGAATCTGCGCTTTTGCCTGATATACTAGTTACTATGGTAATCTAAGTCACAGCAGCTCAGACGAGGCACCAAGCAGTGTGGGTGGGGAGCGTTTCCACAGAGTGTTTTCAGAGCGGCCAGCCTGAAATGCGGGTGTCAGGGACAGACGCGGAAGGAGATTTTTACAACAAAGTTCTAAAGCTTAGTGATATATCAGATAGTAGGTGTTTTTTTTGTTTTTTTTTAAGTTAAAGTTAAAGTACCAATGATTGTCACACACACACACACTAGGTGTGGTGAGATTATCCTTTGCGTTTGACCCATACAACCTCACCCCCTGGGAGATGAGGGGAGCAGTGAGCAGCAGCGGTGGCCACGCCCGGGGATCATTTTGGTGATTTAATCCCCAATTCCAACGCTTGATGCTGAGTGCCAAGCAGGGAGGTAATGGGTCCCATTTTTATAGTCTTTGGTATGACTCGGCCGGGGTTCGAACTCACGACCTACCGATCTCAGGGCGGACACTCTAACCACTAGGCCACTTCGCGTTCATATTTCGCTGTGTTTGTTGCATTTTTGTTGCGTTTCGCTTGATTGTAAAATATGTCGATCGAGAGGGGGTGTGACGTTCATATGTTGTCAATATTCAGTTTTTTATCGTTCATAGATAATATTGTAAATCCCACATTCTTTATTTTCATGTACTGTACATTCTGGGTAAAAAACGTAATATTCCATTCCGTTTTTTAAGGCGGTCTGTCATAAAGTTTTTAGTATTCTGTTGGCTGTTCTCTGGCTCGATGAGTTGTTATTTTAGCCTCTTTTTCCAATCCCCCTGTGATAATGGTAGTTATGATAAATGTAGTTTATTTGCCACAATGAAGGTGATATCAACTTAGAGGGGCTTTGCACTGTCTATTAGGGATGTCCCGATCCAGGTTTTTGCACTTCCGATCCGATCCGATATTGTTTTTGCACTTCCGATCTGATACCGATACTGACCGATACCGATACTGACCGATACTGGCCTATCCGAGCATGTATTAAAGTTTAAAGTTATTTAGCTACTTAGTTGTCAGAATCATGTTGAAAAGGGTTTTAGTACTCTTGATAACAACTAGCCAGCTGAATTAGGGGAGTTTGAATAATACACAATGGTTGGTAACAAGAAGCTGACCTGTTTATTCAAGGATAAACACAAAATGGACAAAATGATACATGACAAACAGAAATGGCATCATTGAACTAGGGCTGGGCGATATGGCCTTTTTTTAATATTGCGATATTTTAAGGCCATATTGTGATACACGATATATATCTCGATATTTTGCCTTAGCCTTGAATGAACACTTGATGCATATAATCACAGCAGTATGATGATTCTATGTGTTTTGATTGATTGATTGAGACTTTTATTAGTAGGTTGCACAGTGAAGTACATATTCCGTACAATTGACCACTAAATGGTAACACCCGAATAAGTTTTTCAACTTGTTTAAGTCGGGGTCCACTTAAATTGATTCATGATACAGATATATACTATCAGATATATACTATCATCATAATACAGTCATCACACAAGATAATCACATTGAATTATTTAAATTATTTATAATCCGGGGTGTGGAGGGGGGCGCTGGATGTAAGTGTCAAAAAGACAGCCAAAAGAGTTTGATATGAGAATAAATCTAAAGTTAAAATATAGAGTAGAAATGCACCCATTTGCAGGAAATATCAGATTACAATCAGATTACAATATTTTGCTCTATCTTGTACCTGGCACCTCTTTTCATCATCGAAACTAGGAAGTATTCTATGTGTGTGTATGAGCGTAGATACAAACACAGGGTGGAATCATGGTATTTGGCTGCGACAGAACAGAGCTTTCCCAACCTTAAGATAATAAGACCTTTCCAACCATTCCATTCTGCTAAGGTGGAATAATTCCTCGAACAGTCATACACAATAACAGTGAGCAGTAGCCTCGTCTGTCAGCAATGACCAAACTGCAATGTACAAGCCACAGGTATTGTTTTTTTGTGACCAGCATTGATTGGCATCCATCAATTCAGCTTGCTCTAACGAGCTATACAATTGTACAGCTGCAGTAGGAGGAAGACGGTTGCTTCCTGATAGTCATTTTGTGATAATAGTGACAGGATGCAGAGTGGAATATATTGACGTGTTCACACGCGTTATCACTTTTCCCAAAACCTTTTACCCATCATCCATAGAGTGCATTGTTTGTTTTGCGAGTTAAGGAGTTCATATCAGTGGTATGAGTGACGTAGTTTGTTACCTTTCTTGTCTCGTGTTGCTTTCACCCTAAGGGCACAGCAGGCCATTTTCAGAGTGAGAATGGGATACGGAACAGCAGCAGCGATAAGGAGGAGCCCAGAGAGAGAGTCAGTGCCATGAATTATTTATACCATGCTCTGCGAGGCGTGTACTGAGGGGTTGATTGGGTTGTATTATCACTCTAAGGCTCATTGATTTACAAATGCAGTTCCTTTTTTTTAAGTTGACAATTTGTTGTTTATTGTATTTCTTATTTGTGAATGTATTACTTAGTTATCATGTGATCTATGTCAGTGTTTTTCAACCACTGTGCCGTGGCACACTAGTGTACCGTGAGATATTGTTTGGTGTGCCATGGGAAATTATGTAATTTCACCTAATTGGGTTGAAAATATTCTTTGCAAACCAGTAATTATTGTCTGTGCTGTCAAGAGCTTGGCAGAGTAACCGTGTAATACTCTTCCATATCAGTAGGTGGCAGCAGGTAGCTAATTGCTTTGTAGACGTCAGGAACATGATTTGTCGTGATCACAATATGCAAACGACAGCGAGAGGCAGCGTGCAGGTGAAAAGGTATCTAATGCTTAAACCAAAAATAAACAGAAGGCATCGAAGCTTAGAGATGGCTATGCAAAACGAAAATAAAACTGAACTGGCTGCAAAGTAAACACAAACAGAATGCTGGATGACAGCAAAGACTTACAGCGTGTGGCGCAGACGGCGTCCACAAAGTACATCCATACATGACATGACAATCAACAACAAAATAGGAGCGCCAGACAAGAACTAAAACACTACACACAGGAAAACACCAAAATAGTCCAAATAAGTCACAGCATGATGTGACAGGTCGTGACAGTACACCTACTTTGAGACGAGCTATAGTGATGCAGGGTTGGTTATGGTTTTGAATTTTTTTTTTTAACTCATTGTCCCCTCCAATGTTTCTCATTCTTGCTCTAATGTGGGATCTGAGCCGAGGATGTCGTTGTGGCTTGTGCAGCCATTTAAGACATTTGTGATTAAGGGCTATAAAAGTAAACTTTGATTTTTTGATATATTGATTAAAGAATAAAAATGTACTGTTTTTTTGTTTTTTTTACAAAAACTTGTGAGTTTTCCATTTTCTAGGTACCGGTTCAGGCACCGGCCTCGTTTTTAAAGGTTAAAATGTAAACGATACCCATCACTATTTACAATAGTATTATTAGGGCTGCTAGGGTTTTTTGCATTTTGCTAAAAAAAATATACGTACTGCTTGAAATTGCATGCCTTTTAAACTTTAATAGTATCCATTATTGCAACAAATATTACAGTATATTATTATACTTTCCAAAATTTTTTTGTCTAAATAAAAATAAATACTTAAATATCTGCTTGACTTATGATTTTACAGCAAACTACCCATCAAATTAATAGAAATTCCAATAAATTGTACAGTGTTCTTTACAGCATATTACTGTAAACTGAAAAAAAAGAAAAAAATTTTGCGTTAAAATGTTGGGGCATGGTCAGGATTGTACCACCTCTGCCTTAATTTGAGCCAGGAAAAACCCTGGATACGGTTTACACCCAGCCGATCAATGTCAATAACATGTTATGTGTGCGCGTTGCGGTTTTGCAGGTTAGATTATAGCAGCAGAGTTAAATGATGCATGCAAACTCTTATTTTGGCAAAACAAACAAACATTACACCCACACTCTCCAAACACATTATTATAGTGTCATGTTATAAAAAGGTTCATTTTTAAATATTAATTATGAAATGCTGTTCCTCGATTAAATGCATGTAAAAAAAAAAATAATTCTGCATTTTACTGACAAAAAGTTGTACACTGTATCAAATGCTTGTGCTACAGCACACATCTCATTGTGCAAAATGTGAATGTTTTAAGATTAACAAAATGTGATCTCAGAAAGGGGTGAATGTCTCGAATACTTCTCCAGCAAGACCCTAACCCAGACATACAGCTCATGAAAAACAAGATTTTTTATTTTTGTAGACAGTGGGTCAAACCATTCATATCAGGAAATAATAACAATGGAAATGACTGTGGTTAATTGATTATTATAATAAAACATTTGGGACAGATGTGTGTGTGATGCTGGTGTGGCGACAGTGTGCAGGTCTGATGTTGCTCACATGTGGTCCAAAGAATGCTCAGGGGTTTTGCGCATTTGCTCACACACGAGTGTGGGCTGGGATAAGCTCTGGCACTCCCGCTACACAGAGAAAGAAAAAGAAAGAAAGGTACAAAAAGAAATGGACAGATGAACATGAAAAATTAGGCGGAAAATTGGTCCACACGACGGTTCATAATTTCCATGGTTCTTTTTCATCGGAATTAAGTGAGCGCGAACCAATTCCAGCAGGGTTAAGAAATTAGCACAAGTCAGGGCACCAAAAAAAAGAGTTGAAAAGAAGGCCAGGAGTAAAAGCAGCACAGTAGGGATCCACGACATTAAGTTGTTTTTTTAAGAATGGTGAGAGTAAAACTACTGGAGTGGCTAAAACAATTAGCCTACTTGTTCATTCATTTAATGTCTTTATTACCTTTGACAGAGTGCAGGCTGGACTCTGGAGCCTATGTTAGCTGTCATCTGGCCCACTACACTCTGGACAGTCAAGTTCATTAAAAAAAGTTGCCAGTTCATTGTAGAGCAGGGGTGTCAAACTCGTTTTCATTGAGGGCCACATCGCAGTTAAGGTTGCCCTTAGAGGGCCGTGTTTAACAATGAGTAATATATGAATATACATGTGTCTATATATAATACATTAACAATTTATTTTTTTACATAAGCTGCAAAAAAAATATTACAATTTTACTTTAAAAACTGGCAGCTCAGTCACTGGAATTTTACAGTAAAAGCAGTGTTTTTTTTTACAGCATATAAACAATTTAATAAATGGAATGGAATGGAAAAACAATACCACTGTTTTTAGCGGTTAAATTCAAGCAACAGAGCTGCCAGTTTTTTTAACCATTTTTCTTTTCTTTTTTTTATGTTTTAGTGTAATACTATACTGTATATGGAAAAAAACAGTACCAAAGGTGATTTTACGGCAAATTAACGGTTTATTAACGCATATTATTTCCAGGCTTTCGCGGGCCACATAAAATAATGTGGCGGGCCAGATTTGGCCCCCGTGCCTTGAGTTTGACACCTATGTTGTAGAGCAGTGTTTTTCAACCTTTTTTGAGCCAAGGCACTTTTTTTGCGTTGAAAAAATCCGAAGGCACACCACCAGCAGAAATCATTAAAAAACGAAACTCAGTTGACAGTAAAAAGTCGTTGTCGCAATTGATGGATATGACTTAAACCATAACCAACCATGCATCAATATAGCTCTTGTCTCAAAGTAGGTGTACTGTCACCACCTGTCACATCACACCGTGACTTATTTGGGGTTTGCTGCTGTTTTCCTGTGTGTAGTGTTTTAGTTCTTGTCATGCACTCCTATTTTGGTGGCTTTTTCTCTTTTCATGTCTTCCTTTGAGCGATATTTCCCGCATCTACTTTGTTTTAGCAATCAAGAATATTTCAGTTGTTTTTCTTTTTCTTTGTGGGGACATTGTTGATTGTCATGTCATGTTCGGATGTACTTTGTGGACGCGGTCTTTGCTCAACACACTGTAAGTCTTTGCTGTCGTCCAGCATTCTGTTTTTGTTTACTTTGTAGCCAGTTCAGTTTTAGTTTCGTTCTGCATAGCCTTCCCTAAGCTTCAATGCCTTTTCTTAGGGGCACTCACCTTTTGTTTATTTTTGGTTCAAGCATTAGACACCTTTTTACCTGCACACTGCCTCCCGCTGTTTCCGACATCTACAAAGCAATTAGCTACCGGCCGCCACCTACTGATATGGAAGAGTATTACACGGTTACTCTGCTGAGCTCTACACCGCACAGACACTCAACAACAACACATCATTTGCAGACTATAATTACTGGTTTGCAAAAAATATTTTTTACCCAAATAGGTGAAATTAGATAATCTCCCACGGCACACCAAACTGTATCTCACGGCACACTAGTATGCACAGTGGTTGAAAAACCCTGTTGTAGAGCAACAGTGTGACGGTGCTTATATGTTAGACACATATCACTGTCAGACAGTGCCCCAATATGCGCCCATCAGAGACTGCATTGGTATGTATTATGACACATTCAAGTTGTACTCAGTAATTAACAATTAATGAGTAATTATTAAACATTATTATTAATAATAATTATTACTGAGTAACTGAATAATGACCTTTGTTAGATGCTTATACTTATTAATTACTTTATCATGAGGTGTTCAATGTGGTCTTGTAAAGTGTGTTATTAGTGGGAAATTCGAATAGCCTAAATACAACAAAGTTAAGAGACAACTAATAATACATAATTAACATACTAATACTCTGACTTGTTAAATGGTTAATCGTGAAGAAGGAAACAAATTGGGTGTATTACACCAGGCACCGTCAAGAACACTGAAAAACAAGGACATTGAAGGTGGCAATGAATAGGGTAGAGGGGCCAACACCAATACTCTTTCAGGGGGCCCAGAATTCCTAGCAACGGCCCTGCATTTGCCCTAAATTTTAACTGAGCCACAACACAATGAATTTAGCTTTCATTCTACTTCTTTTGAAGTCATGTTTTCCTGCTCGTGCTGTGTGTGAATGTGCAACTGTAGAATTTCCCCATTGTGGGATAAATAATCTATTTCTTACCCTATCTTAAATAATCCTATACATATTAGACAGAAACAATCACTGTCATTTACCCAAACTGAACCTTGATCTGTACTCAAAATTATTCTGACCTCAATGCAAAGTTTATAAACTTGCAGTAGTTTCCAATAAACTTAAAAAAATAATATTACAAATAGTCACTATTTTGGGGGGTTTGTCCATTGAAAGTTTGTACATTTTGAAAATAAATGTAATTCTCAATAAAGGTTTTATAATTGAGTAGTAGCTTTTATAATTTCTAGAAAACTGCAACCGTAGAAACAAAATTTAGAAGCCTTCTTCGAAAGATAATTATTTATCTATCTATTAAAAGTAGACATGAAGCTGTCAGAGTTAAACATTGATCCAACTCTAAGAGATTGTCATGCTCTGATGATCTCTTGGCACAGTGGTTGGGAATTACTGTCTACAAGCCCACATAAACGATCATACATCATCTGCAAGGTGTGGACACTGTGCAGTTACAACAATATTGTAGTTCAAAGTTACAATAATGACATTGAAGATGGTCAATAACAGCTAACCGAAGCGCAAAAGAAACCTTGACAATTACCTTTGTCAGCAACAGATAGCGTGCTGTTTAGGTACTGTTCCTCCACAGTCCAAGAGGTGTCGGTAACTTTGGTTGAGATCCCACATGAGCCTTGACACTTCACCTTGATGGCTGTGGAAAGATTTGAAAAATATATTACCATTACCAAGATAAAAAAAGAAGGGCAACTCAGTGAAGCATTTAATGTTTCTGCTGTAGAGTGGTAACAACGTTTTTGTATGCTTCGGACAATTTTTGCCAAATATTTGCTTCAGTTTTCGTATACCGTCTCGATGTCTGTATGATTATACTACTAAAAAAAACTAGGGATGTTTGATAATATCGGACAGCCGATATTATCGGCCGATACATGCTTTAAAATGTAAAATCGGAAATTATCGGTATCGGTTTCAAAATGATCGGTATCTGTTTCAAAAAGCAAAATTCATGACTTTTTAAAACGCCGCCGTGTACAGTACAGTACAGAGCGCCAATAAACCTTAAAGGCACTGCCTTTGCGTGCCGGCCCAGTCACATAATATCTACAGCTTTTCACACACACAAGTGAATGCAAGGCATATTTGGTCAACAGCCATACAGGTCACACTGAGGGTGACCGTATAAACAACTTTAACACTGTTACAAATATGCGCCACACTGTGAACCCACACCAAATGAGAATGACAAACACATTTCGGGACAACATCCGCACCATAACACAACATAAACACAACAGAACAAATACCCAGAACCCTTTGCAGCACTAACACTTCCGGGACACTACAATATACACCCCCCGCTACCTCCTACCCCTGAATCCCCCCCCCAACCCCGCCCACCTCAACCTCCTCATGCTCTCTCAGGGAGAGCATGTCCCAAATTCCAAGCTGCTGTTTTGAGGCCTGTTAAAAAAAATAATGCACTTTGTGACGTCAATAATAAATATGGCAGTGCCATGTTGGCATTTTTTTCCATAACTTGAGTTGATTTCTTTTGGAAAACCTTGTTACATTGTTTAATGCATCCAGCGGGGCATCATAACAAAACTAGGCATAATTATGTGTTAATTCCACGACTGTATATATCGGTATCGGTTGATATCAGAATCGGTAATTAAGAGTTGGACAATATCGGATATCGGCAAAAAAGCCATTATCGGACACCTCTAGAAACAATGTTTATGTATTTTTGAAGTTCCGGGCAATATATGTGTTCTGGATTTAATAAATTAGCAATGAAGCAATAAATACAAATCAAAGCTTTTTCCCTTATCGAATTAATCCCAAATGTACATGTTGCATGTGCTCAAAAAGTAAGTTACTTATACACAGACTAAAATATTTCAACCAAGTTGTATTTAAAAATAATATAGATAATAATAGACATACAATATACTTTCTTGGCAAAACAATGTCTTGCTTCGTAGGTGCCATATGACTTTTGGAACGGATTATTAATGAAAACTGAGGTATCCCTTTATGCTGTGAATTGTTACACAGTATCAAATTGTGTTCACTTCCAGCAATTATTACCTCTTTTTTAATCAAAATGACATTTTGCAGAGTTCAATGTTGTATACAATAAATTCTACAAATAAAATATCAAGACTATAACATCTGTAGTTGAGATCTTTGCCATTCTGTGTTACCCCTTTTCTCCTCTCCTTTTCAGAGGATTCAAAACCCATCTGCCCGCACGCGCACGGGCACGCACACAATCTGTCAGCAACCAGAGGATTAATAAGGGGGGCAGCCAAGCAGTAGCATTAAACGATAATTCCAATATTTTTTTCAACCTCTGGCCCGGCTGGGTATAAACTATTTATCAAAATATTGCAGAGTAAAGACACAACCCAACATGTTCAAATAGCTGAATTGATAACGACTCACTCAAGCAATAACCAATGCAAAGGCAATTACGATTTAACAACATTCCAACAGTAAAGCTGAAATGAAAATAAAGGCAGTACACAGAGGTAGTAATTCATAGGGATATTCAGATTGATACAGGGTAAGGTAATACAATAATGTCTGTGTGGACTTTAAAGGACAGTACCTCTTAGGGGGCATAGAGCCTTTGTAAAAGATGAAGTTGTTGAGCTAGTGAGTCCTCAGTAACACGACGTGTGTTTCAGCCGTTACATTAAGATGGGAAGCCCAGTTAATAGTGAGTAACAATTTATAGAATTATGTGTCCTTGCTTCAGGTTAAACTTGATAAAACTTTATTCTATTAATCTATTAAGTTTCATTATTCTTAGACAGTACAATAAATCATCTAAATAATCAGGATCGTTTTGAAATCCGACTTACGAGTAATCAAAGTTAGTGGTGGAAAGGGTTTAATAGGTTTGCTCTTATTTTGAAGCTTATTTTGCACTAAAAAGGAAGCCAATTTGAATGATGTGTATCTAGACCAGTGGTTCTTAACCTTGTTGGAGGTACCGTACCCCACTAGTTTCATATGCGCATTCACCGAACCCTTCTTTAGTGAAAAATAAAATGTTTTTTTTCAAATTCAAGACAAAGTTATATGTTTTTGGTAACACTTTAGTATGGGGAACATATTCTAAGTAACAAAGTCTTAATTTAGAGTTATTTGGTTAGGGTCAGAGGGTTAGGGCCAGGGTTAGAGTTATAATAAGGCCACATTAATAAGTACTTAATAATGACTAGTTAAGAGAAAATATGTTACTAATTTGCATGTTAATAAGCAACTAATTAATGGTGAGTATGTTCCCCATACTAAAGTGTTACCATGTTTTATTACTGGTGCACAAAATGAACCGTGCATGAACATCACCTTGTTCAAAGAACAAAACCAACACACTGCATAAACTCACAACAAATTACACACCTGCAAATCAGTGTGACTTCTGCTGTTGCCGCATCCGTAATACGCCGATAGGGAGAAGTTTTTATTTACACGATGAGTCGGGTGTGTCTTGACCTCCGCCGAACCCCTGAGCCCGACTCACCGAACCCCTAGGGTTCGATCGAACCCAGGTTAAGAACCACTGATCTAGACAGCAGTGATGTGACAAGCTGATTAGCCATAAGAGACCTTAAAGAATTACTGCAACACATGTTGACGTATAGCATACAGAACATTTTTTTTGTAAAACTGATCTCTTTGGATGTCAAATTTTTTGTTGAGAAAACACCCCTGCAAAATGTTAATTAAAGCTGCTTGGCTAACTAACTACCTAATCCACAAATTCGGCGAATACCACTTGTAAATATGTCCACTACAGCAGTGTTTTTCAACCTTTTTTGAGCCAAGGCACATTTTTTTTCATTGAAAAATTGCGGAGGCACACCACCTGACATATTTGGAGTTTTTTGGTGTTTTCCTGAGTGTAGTGTATTAGTTTTGTCTTGCGCTCCTATTTTTGTGGGTTTTTCTCTTTTTTTGGTATTTTCCTGTAGCAGTTTCATGTCTTCCTTTGAGCGATATTTCCCGCATCTACTTTGTTTTAGCAAACAAGAATATTTAAGTTGTTCTTATCCTTCTTTGTGGGGACATAGTGGATTGTCATGTCATGTTCGGATGTACATTGTGGACGCCGTCTTTGCTCCACAGTAAGTCTTTGCTGTCATCCAGCATTCTGTTTTTGTTTACCATATTTTTCGGACTATAAGTCGCAGTTTTTTTCATAATTTGGCCGGGGGTGCGACTTATACTCAGGAGCGACTTATGTGTGAAATTATTAACACATTACGTAAAATATGAAATAATATTATTTAGCTCATTCACGTAAGAGACTAGACGTATAAGATTTCATGGGATTTAGCGATTAGGAGTGACAGATTGTTTGGTAAACGTATAGCATGTTCTATATGTTATAGTTATTTGAATGACTCTTACCATAATATGTTACGTTAACATACCAGGCACGTTCTCAGTTGCTTATTTATGCCTCATATAACGTACACTTATTCAGCCTGTTGTTCACTATTCTTTATTTATTTTAAATTGCCTTTCAAATGTCTATTCTTGGTGTTGGGTTTTATCAAATACATCTGCCCAAAAAATGCGACTTATACTCCAGTGCGGCTTATATACACTACCGTTCAAAAGTTTGGGGTCACATTGAAATGTCCTTATTTTTGAAGGAAAAGCACTGTACTTTTCAATGAAGATAACTTTAAACTAGTCTTAACTTTAAAGAAATACACTCTATACATTGCTAATGTGGTAAATTACTATTCTAGCTGCAAATGTCTGTTTTTTGGTGCAATATCTACATAGGTGTATAGAGGCCCATTTCCAGCAACTATCACTCCAGTGTTCTAATGGTACACTGTGTTTGCTCATTGGCTCAGAAGGCTAATTGATGATTAGAAAACCCTTGTGCAATCATGTTCACACATCTGAAAACAGTTTAGCTCGTTACAGAAGCTACAAAACTGACCTTCCTTTGAGCAGATTGAGTTTCTGGGGCATCACATTTGTGGGGTCAATTAAACGCTCAAAATGGCCAGAAAAAGAGAACTTTCATCTGAAACTCGACAGTCTATTCTTGTTCTTAGAAATGAAGGCTATTCCAAAAAAATTGTTTGGGTGACCCCAAACTTTTGAACGGTAGTGTATATTTTTTTCCTTCTTTATTATGCATTTTCGGCCGGTGCGATTTATACTCCGGAGCGATTTATAATCCAAAAAAATACGGTACTTTGAAGCCAGTTCAGTTTTAATTTCGTTCTGCATAGCCTTCCCTAAGCTTCAATGCCTTTTTTTAGGGGCACTCACCTTTTGTTTACTTTTGGTTTAAGCATTAGACACCTTTTTACCTGCACACTGCCTCCCGCTGTTTCCGACATCTACAAAGCAATTAGCTACCGGCTGCCACCTACTGATATGGAAGAGTATTACACGGTTACTCTGCCGAGCTCTAGACAGCACCGACACTCAACAACACATCATTTGCAGACTAGAATTACTGGTTTGCAAGGAATATTTTTAACCCAAATAGGTGAAATTAGATAATCTCCCACGGCACACCAGACTGTATCTCACGACACACTAGTGTGCCGTGAGTGTCTGAATTTTGCCCCATGTTTCAAATTATTAACATGATTTATTACCATACACAGGTAGAGCAATTGCTGTGTTTCATGTGGTTTTGCATAACTTTTTTCCGCAACAGTCGTTACTCAAATAAAATGATTTGCCCAAATATCAGGCGTACATCTGTTCACAGAAACAAAAGGTGGGTCTGTCTTAGGGGACTTCAGCAGAGACTTTCTGTCTGCTGATGAATAATGGGCAGCCTGTGCAGAGGCTAATGGAGCCAGATGGACTATGAGAAAAGATGATGCATTTGATTGGACATGCACCTAAATAGAGAAGATATACTTGCAAAATCAGTGATTCACCACATGAGAAATCCTTAAACAAAACATATAACTCAGTATTACATAAGCTACCTCGATTTAGAAGTTCAAAAAGTTACATTTATGACTTTTTAAAACGCCACTGTACGTAGTGGTACACGGACGTAGGGAGAAGTACAGAGCAGTTGCTTCTCCCAGTCATACTTGCCAACCCTCCCGATTTTCCCGGGAGACTCCCGAATTTCCGTGCCCCTCCCGAAAATCTCCCGGGGCAACAATTCCCCTCGAATTTCTCCCAGACAACAATATGGGAGGCGTGCCTTAAAGGCACTGCCTTTGCGTGCCGGCCCAATCACATAATATCTACGGCTTTTCACACACACAAGTGAATACAAGGCATACTTGGTCAACAGCCATACAGGTCACACTGAGGGTGGACGTATAAACAACTTTAACACTGTTACAAATATGCGCCACACTGTGAACCCACACCAAACAAGAATGACAAACACATTTCGGGAGAACATCCGCACCGTAACACAACATAAACACAACAGAAAAAATACCCAGAACCCCTTGCAGCACTAACTCTTCCGGGACGCTACAATATACACCCCCCGTCCCCCCCCAACCCCACCCACCTCAACCTCCTCATGCTCTCTCAGAGAGAGCATGTCCCAAATTCCAAGCTGCTGTGTTGAGGTATGTTAAAAAAATGTATGCACTTTGTGACTTCAATAATAAATATGGCAGTGCCATGTTTGGCATTTTTTTCCATAACTTGAGTTGATTTATTTTGGAAAACCTTGTTACATTGTTTAATGCATCCAGCGGGGCATCACAACAAAATTAGGCATAATAATGTGTTAATTCCACGACTGTATATATCGGTATCGGTTGATATCGAACTCGGTAATTAAGAGTTGGACAATATCGGAATATCGGCAAAAATTATCGGACATCTCCACTTTTTAATCTTGGAGCGAGTTAGGTCCCTATAAAAAGGTAAAACCAAAAAACACTAGCCTTACTGCCGTGTCACGTGTATGCAATTAACATTGTAAGAATTGATTTAGGAAGCTCAAGAAGAGGCTCAAAGGAATTTCATGCAGAATTGAGAACATTGCAGCTCATGAGCTACACAACCTGCAGGGAGAATGGCGATCGCCAGTAAGCCCAGCAGGAAGCTATGAGGAGAACATGCTCTGACTCAGCAGCCAGCTGGATTTGTTACCAACACATTGGAGATCATCCAAATCCCTCCCCATGGTTCAGTGAGAGTCTGTCATCACTTAGCAGAGACAACTCCAGTGCTTACTACTCAATGGATTTCCACAATTCCACACGGAGAGAATACCATGCATAGTTTTCAACATAGGGACAAAACACTTAATAACTAGGATAGGTGAACTTTGAAAAGTGTCTGCGTTCGCTGGCATCTTCTGAAGCTAAGAACGGAGAAATTAAGGAGGAAAATAACCTGACTTGCAAGAACCAATTTGCATCAACTTGCTAAATGCAGCACAAATTAAGTCTGTCTAATTACAAGACAACCATTACAAAACCACACCATGTGCAAATGATAAACACAAACAAAATGAGGTTGTTTCTGATGCTAATTAGTAGAAAAGTGTGTTCCTTGCAATGCCTTGACTCTATCATCTGTATTACATAAGCTATTGTGATTCACAGATATAGAGTATAGTGTACACTTGCACGATGGTCACCGCTTCCTCTTTAGGAACAAAGAAGCGTTACGACATGACCAACACGCTTGGGCATGTTCAGCTTGTTTTCATTGTCACTAATACCCTCTCTTCCAGTGCTGGATTTCTACCCTTTAGGGCGTACTTTCCTGTAAAACAATGTCCCTGTTATGCAACAATCTTGATTACTTTGTCACCTGTTATGTGAAACATATCTACCCCGTGCATTTCTCACCTAGGCCTTCAGTGATGTCCTACTTCAATCAATCAATCAATCAATGTTTACTTATATAGCCCTAAATCGCGAGTGTCTCAAAGGGCTGCACAAGCCACAACAACATCCTTGGCTCAGATCTCACATCAGGGCAAGAAAAAACTCAACCCAATGGGATACAATGAGAAACCTTGGACCCCCCTGGGCGACCGGTGCAATGGGCGTCGAGTGGATCTAGCATAATATTGTGAGAGTCCAGTCCATAGTGGATCTAGCATAATATTGTGAGAGTCCAGTCCATAGTGGATCTAACATAATATTGGGAGTGTCCAGTCCATTGTGGATCTAGCATAATATTGTGAGAGTCGAGTCCATAGTGGATCTAGCATAATATTGTGAGAGTCCAGTCCATAGTGGATCTAGCATAATATTGTGAGAGTCCAGTCCATAGTGGATCTAGCATAATATTGTGAGAGTCCAGTCAATAGTGGATCTAACATAATATTGTGAGAGTCCAGTCCATAGTGGATCTAACATAATATTGTGAGAGTTCAGTCCATAGTGGATCTAGCATAATAGTGTGAGAGTCCAGTCCATAGTGGATGTAACATAATATTGTGAGAGTCCAGTCCATAGTGGATCTAGCATAATATTGTGAGAGTCCAGTCCATAGTGGATCCAACATAATATTGTGAGAGTCCAGTCCATAGTGGATCTAGCATAATATTGTGAGAGTCCAGTCCATAGTGGATCTAGCATAATATTGTGAGAGTCCAGTCCATAGTGGATCTAGCATAATATTGTGAGAGTCCAGTCCATAGTGGATCTAACATAATATTGTGAGAGTCCAGTCCATAGTGGATCTAGCATAATATTGTGAGAGTCCAGTCCATAGTGGATCTAGCATAATATTGTGAGAGTCCAGTCCATAGTGGATCTAACATAATAGTGTGAGAGTCCAGTCCATAGTGGATCTAACATAATATTGTGAGAGTCCAGTCCATAGTGGATCCAGCATAATATTGTGAGAGTCCAGTCCATAGTGGATCCAGCATAATATTGTGAGAGTCCAGTCCATAGTGGATCTAGCATAATAGTGTGAGAGTCCAGTCCATAGTGGATGTAACATAATATTGTGAGAGTCCAGTCCATAGTGGATCTAACATAATATTGTGAGAGTCCAGTCCATAGTGGATCCAGCATAATATTGTGAGAGTCCAGTCCATAGTGGATCTAACATAATAGTGCGAGAGTCCAGTCCATAGTGGATCTAGCATAATATTGTGAGAGTCCAGTCCATAGTGGATCTAGCATAATATTGTGAGAGTCCAGTCCATAGTGGATCTAGCATAATATTGCACTCGCAACCTTTTGATGGTAAGTACGGAGTGAGGAAAGAAAGACCAGATTTACGTAATGCCTGTGGCGTTTTCAGAGCTCACATGCGTCTTACACTTGGACGAAGTACTACACTTACTACTTTAATTAAATGTTTACGATGTGCAAATGCTTATTCTCACTGCCTTTTCCTTACTATTTGCCCACATCCCTTTTCAGTAGGACATGACTAGTACAGGCAGCTACGTGTTGCATCTGTAGCAAACATACAATAGAGAGCTGATCAGTGTAAGTCATACCAAACATATCTTTATACTAAGTATAGTCTGTACTACCATTTAATTTGGAACACTGCTTTAAATTTTCACCACACGGGTCAACAATAGGTACAAATAAAGACAATGTTTAGGGAATTCTTGTTGTGACTGTTTTTTAACGTGTCGGACAACTTTTCATCCTTCATGCGTGAATGTACAGATGGTGCGATTCCTGCAGCTCGTATGATTTTAAATGTCAATTTTGCACAACAAACGCCTCAGACGTTATCACCCAAACAGATGAGATATGATCATGTGGAAGAATGCGGTAATCCCACCATCATCTTCAGACACATTTTAAGGAAACAAAAGCGCTGAGTCAGGAATTTTATAATCAGAAAAAAACAACAATTGTTATGCTGGGTACTCCCTACTTGTTCTTATGTGTTTAGCAATACAACCAGGTTGGATTGTGGAGGATTTGGCTTTGCACGTTCACCTCTGACAGTTTATGATGTTTGACTTTAGGGACAAACGCACTGGCATTTGCAACACACACAAATCCTTGCATGTTGGCATGCAGAAGTAAGAGGTTTATCCCTGAAGGGTTATATCATACAACAACCCGTGGACAAGTAATATGCATGATGTTATTACCCGTTACCCATCATTCAGCTAACAGAAACACACTGGGCCTCAGTGTTCTCTGCAGATTTAATTAAGAAAAATATTCAAAACATGAATTTCATCACCTTGTCTTTTTCTCTGCATAAAAAGTTAAATATTTAACAATATGAGGAGGGACTTTGTCAATTTAAAGAACAGAAGTACAACAATGAACGAGCGAAGCAATTGGTGTACAGGCCTCCCAATAGTAAAAATTTCCTGAATTCATACGGTGATCCGGATCAGCCCCAAAATGTAATCACTTGTTCCATATCCCATTTTTGACGTTTCCTAAAAGTTTAGCAAAGATATGCCCATAACATTTTGAGCTATCAATAATGGAATGGAAGAAACAGAGTGAAGCCTCTTGTCAGTCATCCACTGTCTTTGTCTCTGTGGGTGGAGGCGGTGCCGAAAGCATACAAACACATATGTTGAAGCTCGCAACTAGAAATGACTTTGCTCAGACCCTTATAACAACGTATGTGCAATAATGAGGAAGGAAGGAATAATAACTAAAAAAGTGCAGACCTCTGCCAGGCACTACATCACAGTAGTAAAAAAAAGTCCTGAATCCACACAATTATCCGGATCACCTCCAAAAAGTAATCACTTGTTCCTTATCCCGTTTTAAACACTTCCTAAAGGTCTCCTAAAAATTTGCTCATAATGTTTCGAGTTATGTTGCTAACTAACTAGCAGACGGCAACGATTACAAAACTTCCTGTCCAAATGTAATAAAAGTAACAAAGAAGCTGAAAGAGTTTAAAAAAGTCTAAACTGAAACCAACCAATGCAGATTGGGATTACAGTATGTACATTATGTTAGTAGGCACAATATCATATATAATATAAACCTATTCTCTAGAGCAGGCCTGGGCAATTATTTTGACTCAAGGGGCCAAATTTAGAGGAAAAAAATGTGTCTGGGGGCCGGGTATATCTGATTTTTAGTAACACTAATACAAAACCTCACAATAATGTCTGATTGAATGCTAAAAACATTATGACAGAGCGCCTTAAAAAAACGTAATGGAATTTTAAGTTTTTTTACTGAATGAGACACCCAGAATGTACATGAAAATAAAGAATGTGGGATTTACAATATTAACTATGACCGATAAAACACTGAATATTGACAACATATGAACGTCACCCCCCCCCCCCCAACCCCCTCCATCGACATATTTTACAATCAAGCAAAACGCAACAAAAATGCAACAAAAACAGTGAAATATGAATGTGAAGGGGAAAAAAACCCTGCATACAATCTGATATATCACTAAGCTTTAGAACTTTGTTGTAAAAATCTACTTCCGCGTCTGTCCCTGACACCCGCATTTCAGGCTGGCCGCTCTGGAAACACTCTATGGAAACACTCCTCACCCACACTGCTTGGTAACTAGTATATCATGCAAAAGCGCAGATTCCAACCATTGAAATACTTTGTATAGTTCAAGACATACGGTCATTTGAAAACATCACTGCACATCATAATGGCAGCTACAGTTTCCATCTTAAAGATCTAAAACAATTATTTGGGAATGTCTGGCGGGCCAGATTGAAAAGCTCAACATGCTGGTCTAGAGCTTGATAAGAACCTTGTAAAGAGACTGGCATTTACTTACCGTAATAAACTAAAACAACCAAACACAAAGTCATTAGCTTCTGCTTGATTGTAGGCTATTCTTAAATCTCCCTGTTAACAGGAAACAATCAGCATTTGGTCCCTTTTTCATAGAAAACCGACATCCTCTCGGCAAACTGATTTTGCAATCTCACTTTACCACACAAGAAGCATTTACTGGCAGAGGACTGAGACAGTTGGTTATGGGGGTCAAAGAGTGGTTATCATTATTATCATTACAGTTAGAGACGGTGCAGCTGGTGCAATAGACTTAACTCAACAGTGGTGAATCTTTGGACATAGGGCACTGACCAATGACGTATGGAAGTGAACAGTAATCCTTTTCTAATATACTGTATCAAAGGACAACACATTGAATGGCATCAACCTAATTCACTGAATAATACGGTGTCACAATCCCTCAGGGTAGGACACAATATCTCTTGAGTCAAGGGGATTAAAGCCATATATTTGTTCTTAGTCTATTCACTAATACTTCATACAGGGTCTCTTCAGGTTTCAACAAGTCAAATCGAAGACTTTAAGACTTCTTTAAGACCATAATGAATACAATAACACCCATTTCACATCGATACTGGCAAAAGACATGAAGGAAAATTGGAGGCCCAAAAAATACTTGCAAAGTATATGCATTTATTCACAGCTCTTTTATTTTGCAACTGGAGCTGCAGCAGACTGGGTCACGCTGGATCTCGATGCTCCATATCTTGATTTGGAACAATACTGGCTGATTGTAAGGCATTTTATGACCGCTTCATGTTTTTATGATTTGCAATGGGATTCCAATGCCCCATGTTCTAAGTTTCAAAGTTTTCTTGCAGAAAGTGCAGTGTGCTTTATACAGGTACCGTATTTTCCGGACTATAAGGCGCACTTAAAATCATTTTTTCCCCTCAAAACTCGACAGTGCGCCTTATAACCCGGTGCGCCTAATGTAAGGAATACGTTTGGTTGAGCTTACCCACCTCGAAGCTATTTTATTTGGTACTTGGTGTAATGATACGTGTAATGTGACCAGTAGATGGCAGTCAAACATAAGAGATAAGTGTAGACTGCACTATGATGGGTCTCAATTAAATAACACCCACATTTTAAATGTTCCATTGAAAATATAGAACATTACACACAGCGCTCAAAAATCTATCAAAATGTTTTAGTACGACTTTGGTAAGCTATGAAGGAGGAGAAAAGACGCTGCCGAAAGTGAGCCACGTAAATAAGACCACCACAACGGTGCATCCGGGAGCGACTGTCAGAAAGCGGCTTTAAGATGATCTGTAAAACATCATGGGTATATGTTTCTGGAGCCACAAACCGTTGTACTTGCACTTACTCATCTTATGCCTAAAATTCAGCTTTGCTCTGGGCTTTCATTACGTTTTCTCCATTGCTATGCTAAGCTAAATTCTAAAAATTCCCAGATTTCCTACCATTCCAGGTTTTACGGGACATTTTTCCCATTCAAAATGAATTGGCCATTTTTCAAACTTCAACCATTTCCACATTTTTTAACCGATTCAAACCATTCCACCAACCTGGAAATTTAAAATACCTTTTTTCCAAGTTAAAAAAAATTCCAGGATTTTCCAGAATTCCTGGTTTTCCAAAGCTTTTTTTCCAGCCTTTGTTCTGGCAACTACTGCTTCCACATTTTTCAACGCATTTCAACCGTTCCACCGTCAAAACATTCCACTTAATCAGGACAAAAAACAGAGTTGTTTTTTGAAAGGGAAAAATTCCCGGTTTTCCTGAAATTCCAGGAATTCCGTAATACAATTTCTCAATTCAACATGTTACTACTTCACCATTTCTCAACCGATTTGAAAAATTCCAACACAGACCACTTCAACTCATTTAGCCCATTCAAGTTTTTTACCATTTTCAAAAAAATTCCTGCTTTTCCTGAAATTCCCAAATATTTTGGAAATTGCCATTGAAATGAATGGGAAATTCATCAAAGTTCCACAACTCCCACATTTTTCATCTGATTCAAACTGTTCCAACTTCAAAATATTCAGCCTGTTTGGGAATTGTGTGCTCTACTTCTAACAATTCTAAAAAAATTCCAGGATTTCAGTTCAACTTCAGCATTGGAGCATTCACATGCAATTCCTTCAGGAATTGCCTCATCTAGTTGTTTATTTATTCACTGTTGTGTTACAAACAGAGAACAAGGAAATGGGATAAAACTGCTATGATACGATAAAGGTTGAGGTTAAATAAGCTCTGCTTCTTCCTACTCCTTTTCGGACAAAACAAATTGAAACTGAATTGAACTGATCTGAAACTAAAACAAAATATTGTGTTCACTGCTCCTGTAATAGTTTAATTAACAGGGGCAATGTAGTACAAACATACTGGTAGTAGTTTGTCAGTGAGATATATTCTATTTCTGATGTATGTGACGAATGAAAAGGAAAACTAGTCCTGTGGTGTCAGTGCATTTTTGTCTCAATGGCACAGATGGTTGTCAGACACCCTGAGGGTAGTGATGTCATGATCGACTCATGCCCCAGAGTCTAGACTCTAAAGAGACGCTTCAGCCGACAGGGACTCTTTCAAACCACCATAAGCTGAGAGCAACAGTTCTTTGTTTGGCCAAAGCAACATCCCACAGCTTTTAGAAATTACTATTGGAAAGTGGTAATGAAAAGTATCAATTTAAACACACACATCAAAGGAACAATTAAAAAGACATGATACTTCATTCAGTATTGCTTTCATGAATATCCAATAACTACTGAATAAGGATTACACAAAACATAACCTGTTTTGCCACTTGCTACCCCTGGCACACTCCCTCACAAAACACCGCAAAGGACATGGTCAAATGGCTGTTCCAAGTCACAGTGCACATGTGGAACATTTCTATGAACCCTCCAGTGTCCTAGCAAAGGTGTCGAGCTGGTCCAGTGTCCCTCGACTAGAAATGTAACGATATGAACATTTCATATCACAGTCATCATGGCCACAATTATCACGATTATCATTATTATCGCGGCATTGTTGATTGTGCTCACAAAGTACTTGGACACATACTGAAAAAACACCTCCATCTCAGATTCCTTAGAGTATAGAATGATCACTCTGTACTAAGAGAGCACAGCTTGTAGGTTCAATGTGCACAATTGAATAGCTTACTTGCTCAGACAGTAATCTGTCTATATACATTTAGATTGGGGTATGTCCTTTGTTAATGGGGATAGACATTTATATTTCTTGTTTTCATGTTAACATTTTAGCTAGTGAGGTGGTGCCACTCAGTCCATGAGTTTATCAAAGTGCAGTAGGGTTGTACGGTATACCGGCACTGGTATAGTATCGCGGTACCAATGAATCAAAAACGGTACTATACTCTGTTTGAAAAGTACCGGTTCCTGGGCATGACAGCGCGTCGTCACATCATGACATTGCTGGTTTTGCAAGCAGAGGAGCATGTTCAGCAGCGCACAATCACGGAGTACTTACAAGCAGACACAGTGTGTAGACAGAAAAGGGAGAACGGAGGCATTTTGGCCTAAAAACTAAAGATAAAGGTGAAGCTGTAACACTGAAACGCACTCAGGAAGAGGTGCTTTAAAACATGGATAGCAAGCTAGCAGCGAAAGTCCATCCGCAGTCGGCAGTGTTTTAGCTGCTTCTAAATCACTAATCCTCGCCTCCATGGCGACAAATAAAGTGAGTTTCTTACAAGTATCATTCCTGCAAGACGAGGAATAGCTAAACATGCTTCACTACACACCGTAGCTCACCGGCGTCACAATGTAAACAAACGCCATGGGTGGATCTACACCTGACATCTACTCTAATGACACCAAGTACAGGAGCGTATCTAGTCGATACTACTACGATTATATCGATATTTTTTATCGGCACACAATCTTTTTTCCTTTTTTTAAAATTCATATTATGTTTATAAACCCTGGAAATACATCCCTAGACACATGAGGACTTTGAATATGACCAATGTATGATACTGTAACTATTTGGTATCGGATCGATACCTAAATTTGTGGTATCATCCAAAACTAATGTAAAGTATCCAAACAACAGAAGAATAAGTGATTATTACATTTTAACAGAAGTGTAGCTAGAACATGTTGAAACGGAAAATAACCAGATATTAACAGTAAATGAACAAGTGGATTAATAATCAATTTTTACTGCTTGTCCCCCATAATGTTGACAAAATAATTGAATGAGAAATTACACAATGTGTTACTGCATACGTCAGCAGACAAATTAGGATTCTTTGTTTGCTTACTTACTACTAAAAGACAAGTTGTCTTGTATGTTCACTATTTAATTTAAGGACAAAATTGTTCTTTGATTGCAATAAGAAACATATGTTTAATGTACCGTAAGATTTTTTTGTTAAAATAAAGCCAATAATGCAATTTTTAGAAAAGTATCAAAATACATTTTAGTACCAGTACAAAAATATTGGTATCGGGACAACCCCAAAGTGCAGTTATCCATTTAGTTGACTTGGTACTACACTGTACCTTTCCGAGTTGTTTATGTCTTTCCACTCTGTTTGGGACACATTTATGCAGTGGGAATAATATCTGCAGCCGCCAAGACTTGATAAGCATCGAATTTCGGGCAAAAAACTAAATTAAGAGTGCCTTTTCATGGACACACACCATCCCGACGGAGATAGCGAGACTGACGGGAGCCGCTTGTTTGTTTGTTGTCGGGAGGGGCAGGCACCAGAGGCGGCGCATGGAAAGGAAGCAGAAATGCTGATGCCAGGCAGGCCTGCTTGCTCGACTAAGGAAACAACCACACAGACCTCCGCTACCATAGATCTTGCCAAATGCTATATCCATAGCCAACAAGATGAATGAGCTGCAGTCACAGATCGCCAACAACCGCTACATCCGTGAGTGTTGTCTGTTGAATCCTGGCTAATCCCCAACGCTACAGTGGCGATAGCGGGCCGCACCATTCACAGCCACGACAGGACAGAAGCCTGCGACTCTGTGTTTATGTGCTTCACGACTGGTGCTCACACAGCGGAGTTAGCAACACCTACTGCTGACCGGACCTGGAAGCCATGTCTTTTAGATGCCAACCCTTTTACTTGCCGCGGGAGCTAACGGTGGCCATTGTGACTGCTGTTTAAATCCTTTACTGATATATAACGTTAGCTCGGCACCCGGCCGTCTGCTGGACATGATAACTAAACAACAGAGGGCTCATCCGGACGGCGTTCACATAATCGCCGGGGATTTAAATAAAGCACGTGAAGTCTGTTCTTCCCATATTCCTTCAGCACGTCAAATGTGCAACTAGAGGAGAAAACACACTCGACCATGTTTACAGAGTGACTCCCCTACTCCACCTCGGACAATCAGGCCCTGTTTACACTGCACACCAAATCGGATTTTTTTGCCCTCAAGTGACACAGATCTGCTAATTTTTTTGCAAGTCTAAACGCTCCAAAGTGCTTCAAATCTGATATTTTCACATCAGTTTCAGGCCACATCAGGAGGTAGTCCTAAATCCGGTTGGACTTTTCAAATGTAACTGCAGAGTAAACGCAAAATTTCATCACAACATCCAGTTTTGGTTTTTATTTAAGATGACCAAATTTTCGGTGCATTACTTGTCAATAGTATGTAATACATGAATATATATTTTGATTCCGAAAAAATAGCGATTGTTGAAAGACCGCAATTGACCCTGTGGCACATTTGATTACATGTGAGTTGAAAAATAAAGCTCCCGTAGATCCACGCTGATGTCTGCGTTGTCAGGGACTGCTGTCGGTCTTGAACCCCAAGATGCAGAGATGGCAGGCGTAGCGCAGGAAAACATGACTTTAATTTCAAAAAACAAATAGGGCAACTCGTAAGTGCACACGCAGGGAAAACAAAAACCAGGAAACAGGCAACAGAAAACAACCAACAGGAACCAGGAAACAGGATAACAGGTTACAGGAAACAGCCAACAGGATACAATCATCGAGCCCTGACTGGAGGGCGAGGCAGGCATAAATAGTAGCCTGATTGGCAACTGCAACCAGGTGTGCCAGGCTGCCAATCAGGGACAGGTGAGGGAAACGAGCACTCAGGGAGACATGCAGGAAATGGAACCAAAATAAGAGCGCTGATAGGAAATAAACACAAACACAAAGGAAAACATAACCAAACTGTCAGTAACAAGCCTGACACGTGTCTCCTCTACTTAACAGCAATAAGATTACAACCCTTCCAAATATATTACACTATATACATGCATTCATACATTATATTACTTTCATTTAGTTTCACGTAAAAAAACACTAATTTTTAAAGGTGTTACGACTTTTATTTTATTTCGTAATAGTAGCGACTTCCTCTTGGTCAACTTTCATTGTTTTCACTTTATCGAAGTGCGCATGCAAGTGACGTCGAGCTTACACCCTACTCAGGAGGCAAACAAAACCAGCCTCTCCAATCATCAAAGCTTGGCCTTAAATCACTCTCCTCCAGTTGCAGGACTGCTTTGCCTGCACAGAGGAAGATTTTTGAAGACCGGGATCTGGACACATTCACAGAGCCTGTCCTCTTCTACATCAAGAGATGGGTAGAAAATGTCACAGAGGAAAGACGCATCCAAGTCTTCCCAAACAAGAAGCCCTGAAGGACAAATTAAGTCCAGGCGCTGATCGGAGACCAGAACTCAGCCTTTAGGAAAGGGCACCGGGTTCTCCGCAGCACTCCCGGAGCCGACCATCGTCAGTTGCGGAAAGGCATCTAGGCCCTGACTAACTACAGAGACCACCCACCTCCCATGTCCCCCAGCAGCAGCATGGCAGAGGAGTTGAACAGCTTCTTTGCCCGGTTTGAGACCACCACCACAACCCGCAGACACAACTTGGACACAAAGCTACTGCTGGCCTTCTACCATTCCTCCGTGGAGACCGTCCTGACCTACAATGTGGGAGTGTGGTACGCAGGCTCCACAATTGAGGACAGAAGGGCGGTATAGAGGGTCATAAACACTGTCCAAAAAATAGTCAGCTACCTCTGCCCACCCTGGAACACATCTCCTCATCCTGTTTCCTCGTAAGAACCACGGCAATCACAAAGACCCCTCACACCCTGTTTGACCTGTTGACTTACAGGTCAATAAAACCCCGCACCAGCAGGCTGACAAACAGATTCTTCCCCTGGGCCATCAGGACTGCAAACACCCACAGACAAATACATGTACACACACCCCCAAATAGACTGACATAACTACACCCCATACACCCCGCCCCCCGAAACAATATACCTCATCCTGAACTCTTGCATCTTTTATTGCACATTTTAAGTATATCCATTGCACCTTTAGTATTTATGCAGGCCTCGAATTTTTACTTTTTAAGGTCAAGGCAAGTGTTGCCTTAAAGGAGGGCTCATATTTGCAAGTTAGAAGGGCACCAAAGCAAACATTATTTTCTTTCGAGGCAGGGGCTCCAAAGCATGCATGCATACATGGTTGCATTGTCCACACCTGTCGCTACCTAACAACAGTGCGCTCTTAAACGCACGCCGGTAAGAGAGAGTAAAATGACGTTAAACCAAGCGCTTGGCTCCGTTTTGGCTCGTCCACCATGATTATCAAGCCATACGACGCCAGTGTGCATGCGCCTGACTTCTTGTTGCCTAAAATGCAATAATAAATGAAGGTTTTTCGGTAATTAAAAAATTAGACGGTATTACTAACCGTCTGGAATTTTATCGCGAATTATCATTATACCGTTTATTGTTACATTCTTAGTCCATTAACAAGTAAAAAGTCAAGGGGGGTCACGGCATGTTCTTGCCACAGATGCTGGTCAATTTTGGGGGGCATTACAGCAAATGACGAGGGCGGTCGCGGCACGTGCCGCGGTTGCCATGGTTAAATTTGAGCCCTGTTTATGTGTACTGTGTTACCCTTCAGTTTTTATACTCATCGCACTTTCAGTTTACATTTATTAGTACAATTTTTTAATAGCATTTGCCTCTTGTTTTTAGTACCATTTTCATGTTTTTGTTTTTATGTTTATCTTGTGTCTTTTTGTCTGTGGGAGTCTCTCCCCCCCAAATCTTGTTGTAACCCCCCAGTACAATGACAATAATGATGAATCTGAATCACAGTTTTTCGATCATTTAAATTAAAACAGTAATACTAACCGTCAGGAGTTCTACTGCGGATATCATTAATACTGTTTATCGTTATATCTCTTTCCACAACCATCACCTGTATCTGAGTTTTACTAGGACTGCACGATTTTGGCCAAAAGTGAAATCCCAATGTTTTTTCTCTGAAAACTTGATTTTGGATTACGATATCGATTTTTTGGTAACAACTAAAAAACACAGCAAAGGGGTCGGGGTTGCTGATGCCATGTTATTTATATTGAAATAGGCTAATAGAAGGCTAAATGATTGTTATATATGTATTTAAAGACATATTTGTGTCTTAATTCATTATTTGTATCAACATTTCAGCCTTTTCTCATTAAATTATGCATTTTTGTTATATTTTAAAATTTTATGGGTTTATTATTAATTTTTTTGTATTGCTACAATGTGCTATACGGGACCATAAAGAGCTAAGTTCCACAAATGGTCCCCAGGCCACATTTTGAACAACACTGGTTTACATATTTTATCAGAAAGGCAAAGAGTCCCTAAGCTGTGGTTATTAGTTTAATTTAGTCTTTATTTGAAGGGACAATGCACAGAAACATTAAGATCAAAGACAGATATGTTCTGTACCAGATTATAGCTAAATATCTAATTTCCATCTGCAGTCCCTGGCTACCTAAATTAAGGGGATACAAAAATCATGCAATAAAATTATGACAATAAAATCATACTATAGCATGTAATCAAATTAAGAAAAGTCATAAAATGCCCTTTCATTGACACATACTTAGTATACAATACAACCACACCTGTTACATGTTAAAATTAAGTTAACTTCTTGTGATAAAGAAAGGAAAGTGTTGAAAAAAAGTGAATTAGTAATAATCTATCACTGAACTTGATAGTAAATGGATGTTATGTAGGGTGTCCTCTATATGCAATTGACCGTGGCGGGTAAAATAAAAGCTGCTACACCTTAAAAATTAGGTTTTTTTTATGTAAAAACAAATTAAAGTACTATATTGTATGAATGGACATATACAACCTATCATTTTTGCGCACTATTGCTTGTTTTCCGACAAGTGAAGTAAAAAGCTGTGGTGGTCAACAAAGCTAAGATGGCTGTTGCACAGCAAGCAGCCCACGCACTATATGCACTAGGGACCTATATCTTCCAGCAAAAAGCAGATATGAGCAACAAATCCAACTGTGCAATGGAATAGATCCCTATACTTTATAAAAAAAATTATTTGTCGAGTGATAAAAGATGATTTGTTGGTGCAATTCCAAAACTTATCGAATCATCATGTGCTCCAGATGACATTTTACACAACAAAACAGATGAAAACTTGGAAAAGAATGGATGTCTACAATTTATTTGTGTGTGGCTAGATCAAGGGCATTGGTATCAAGACTCTGTCAGATAAATGTGTATTGTTTTTGTTCGGGTAAGGTTGCATTTCATGATTTAACGTTGTGTACTGTCATGTTTGTTGCCTGCCCTTGTTGTTGCACGCGCCGTTGAAGAGTATGCATGTTTTTTCCCGTCTTTTTCAAAATATAACTGTAGATGTCAACATTGTGTATGTGATGAAAGCTTCATTTATCCATCCATCCATTTTCTACCGCTTATCCCTTTCAGCACTGCCAAAACTGGATGCGGGGAATATGTGAGCAATCCACACGGGATTGTCTGACGTGTTGTCAGCATGTCTGTGATGTGGACGTAGTTGGAGTTGATGCAGCAGGGAAAGGAGAGGCAAGATGAAGTTCTCACTGTTCGTCACAGACATCCAGCGACAGAAGTAAAGAGTCTTCAAACACCAGTACAGTTTCCAATTACAACAGAAAAAGATGCTAGATTTGTTAATTGTCATTATAGTAAAGAAACACTTACTAAAAGGATTGGACAAGTCTCTAGAAATAAGTTCTTAAGTAGTCTAAGAAATGCCTAACTAAGGTACAATGCATAATAAGCAGCGACAATTGCAAAATAGAGCAAAACGATATAAGAAAAAATATATTTTAATACTGAATAATAAAACATATATATTTTTAAATGTATATATAACATTTTTGTTAGCCCTTTTAAAGAAAAGATATTACATTATATATTATATGATGATGCTATTTTGACCACGCCCCCACCGCCACATGTATTTTGGCAATCTGGCTGCTGCAAGCTCTCAGTATTAAGAAAAAAACGACCGACAGGAAGGCGAGAAACACTTTTTATTTCACCAGACTCTCGCGCCGTACCTGCTGTCAAAAGCCTGAAAACCGACTGCACAGTTCCTGTCTTCACAATAAAAGTGCTGCTCCATCCTGCCTGCCTAGGAGTCCCAGAAAGCTAGCGCACGCAAGCTTGCAAGCTACAGAGTTTGCCGTCAACATATTTCTTGTAAAAGCTAGACAAATACGATGGCAAAAACCAACCACTTGCATGTGGTATTGGACAGAAAGGATGGCGTTTTTCTTCCCCAGAAAGTACATTCGAAAAAAGTGGAAGTTATCAGCACTACAGTGACTCCTGTCTGATTCCAGTCAATAGAAGTCATCGGAATCAGGTAATACACCAACTCGTATTCGTGTCTTCATGAACGAAAGGAATCTATATGTGTTGAACATGCTTATATTTTAATTTAACACCTTTAACATGTTAACAAAAAACATCTATTTGATACATCAAAACCTATTTTTTTCCAGTATCATCAATACAGATTGTAGGATCATTTTTCCTCGGCGAGCCGTGTCGATTCCTGCCATGGCCTGCCAAAGAAGAACGGCTGCTGTCTTAAAAAAATATATTTATTCCAGTTCTCCCTTTCTTATAAACAAACGGTGATGCAAACAAATGCAACAAAATATACACACTTGCTTTGCCAGAGAATAAGACGCGGTATCGTGGTATCAAACACACAGAGAATCCTGGAACTTACAAGTATTGGTATCGACTACTGAATTTCTGGTATCGTGAAGTTGTGAACTGTAGACATGGCTAAAGAAAATACACTTAAAAGTGTAGTTCGGAAAAGGAGTAACACATATATGTAAAAACATAACATTTCTGCAAGTATTAAATGATTATATATAATATATTTGAAGGTAAGGTCTAATTTTAGAAAGTGGGGCCAGGCAACAAATGCTAGTTTTCCAGTGTTCAGGGTAGTTTAAATGCATCTTTATAATTGTATTTATTGAATATGTAATCAGATCAATGTGCAGGTCACGTTGCTGAATTTTCCATAAATTGTTTTCATAAATTCTATTGACCCGGGGTTGCAAATGGCACCAACTTAGTGAATTACCAGTCATTTCATCATGTTGACTTATCCAATCTAACAAATCATAATAGACGTAATAACGATAGCACACATGTAACGAATTGGAGTAAGCTTCCGAGGAATCCACATAAATGACGGTGTATGGAAGCCGATCAATAGAAATGCTGTCTAATGGTGTTATCATCAATAATACAGTGAGACAGAATTTGTCCTCTAAAATATTGAATGTGTCTCACACAAAAGCATGAACATGCACACACAGCACAGTACAGAGACACATTTACAGTCCACCTTCATACACTACCGTTCAAAGGTTTGGGGTCACCCAAACAATTTTGTGGAATAGTCTTCATTTCTAAGAACAAGAATAGACTGTCGAGTTTCAGATGAAAGTTCTTTTTTTCTGGCCATTTTGAGCGTTTAATTTACCCCACAAATGTGATGCTCCAGAAACTCAATCTGCTCAAAGGAAGGTCAGTTTTGTAGCTTCTGTAACGAGCTAAACTGTTTTCAGATGTGTGAACATGATTGCACAAGGGTTTTCTAATCATCAATTAGCCTTCTGAGCCAATGAGCAAACACATTGTACCATTAGAACACTGGAGTGATAGTTGCTGGAAATGGGCCTCTATACACCTATGTAGATATTGCACCAAAAACCAGACATTTGCAGCTAGAATAGTCATTTACCACATTAGCAATGTATAGAGTGTATTTCTTTAAAGTTAAGACTAGTTTAAAGTTATCTTCATTGAAAAGTACAGTGCTTTTCCTTCAAAAATAAAGACATTTCAATGTGACCCCAAACTTTTGAACGGTAGTGTATGTGCTGAGCAATAACATCTGAGTGTGGAAATGATGGGTGGAGCTATGATTACTATTACAAAGGCTCGCCCCCACTTAGTATATTAGTGTTCTAAATCAGTCTCTGTTGACAGACTATTGCCCTTTTCTCTTCTCTCACTAAACTCACTTCTGAGCCACCGCTAGTAAAACAGGTCTTGTATTTTCTATTTATTAAAAACAGTTATGCTATGTGCTTTTCTATGAAGATTAAAAAATGCCTGAACACAACTGGATTGTGTTTTTTTATTGGTTTTGCATGGGTGAAGCCCTCTTGGTGGTGGAATAATTAGCAGACAGGGTAAAGAGGAGTTTAGATATTGGACACATAATGCAGCCTCAGCGTTTACAGTACATTAATTTTAAAAGCCTGAAACGGGAGTAAGATGCTCGTTAACCAGAGAACCTTTATGACGAGGACATATCCTATCCTTGTGTCAGCTCCATAAAATATTCCTTTGACAAGCTTTTGTGTCCTTTCGTAACATGATATTTATGAGAGCATACAACAAATACAGGAGGAAATGGTTTGTCTTCATGTGGTGAAAATTGCTTTGCATACTGTATATTTCAATATGCAAAGTGCACTCTAATGGCACTCCGGTAATACTATCCTAATTTGGAACGACACCTCAGTCGGTACCCACTCTTCATATGCCAGAATATCTTATCTTACAAGTCCTGATTAATCAAGTTAGGATTCATGCATTATTGATTTAGAAACTGTCAAATGGCCAAAACCAGAAAGCCAAAGAACTACTCTGTTTCATTTGGGGATGTTCCAATCAGGGTTTTATGCTTCTGATTCCGATACTGATCATCCATGAGTAAAATCGGCTGATACCAATACCAAGACTGATCACATGTATTAACTGTAAGTGTTTTTTTTTTTATTTATGGTAAGCGCTATTGACACTTTAAAGATATGAACACAATATTTGAACTAGTTTATTTTTCCTATTTAATACATGCAATCGTTTGAGCAAAACCAAGTAAATAGTACACAATGATTAAACAAAAGCAAAAACTACTATCTCTACACCTAAATCCTTAGGTTTTTGTCCCTAACGTCATGCTGTGCCCAGGGATTCCCTTAGTTTGTAAACATTAACAAAAAACAAAACAAAAAGTTTTGAGAAGACAAAAATATTGACGAGATACACCAATTTATAGACAATCTCCCCACCCTTTAGGTGTCATGTGCTGACTGTGACAATGCCGACACACCAACAGTTGTTGTTACAGGGCTCGAATTTAACCACAGAAACCACGGCAACTGCCGCGACCGCCCTTGTCGTTTGCCGTGATGCCCTAAAAAATTGACCAGCGGCAAGAACATGCCGTGACCGCCCTTGACTTTTTACTTGGTAATGGACGAGGAATGTAACGGTAAACATTATAATGATAATTTGCTATAAAATTCCAGACGGTTAGTAATTCCGTCTAATTTTTCATTACCGAAAAACCGTCATTTATTATTGCATTTTAGCCAACACGAAGTCAGGTGCCTGCGCTCTAGCGTAGTTTGGCTTGATAATCATGGTGGACTAACGACACAGACTCTGCTCCGGAGATTTCCCCTCGTAGTAAACGGAGCCAAGCGCTTGGTTCAAAGTCATTTTTCCTCGCTTCCTGCCGTGCGTTTAAGAGCGCAATGCTGTGTTTAGATGGAGACTGGTGTGAACAATATTGGAGACAAGACGCACTTGTCCCCACACTAAAAGTATACAGCGAAGGAGAAAACTATTTGATGTTGCTTTTATTTTCTCAATACAGCGTCCATCAGCTGCTGTGACTGAGAATTAATGAGGTGAGGAAACATGCAGCAGGCGATGTGTCGTGAACGTTGTCACAACTTGTTTATAAAGTCTTTAGTTTGTTGACCGGGATACTCACTCGTCCTGCAGTGCTAGCTAAAATGTGTTGTCATCTCATCGAATTGAACGCAGGTTGTGAAGATTGTGTATTCGATGTGAGAGGTGTAACTCCTTTTTTTGTTGGCCAAACTGTTGTACTGAACCACTATGAGGCGTTGGAGAAGAACATAACTTCTTTATTAGACTTCATCTTCATTAACCAAACTGCTTTGTGGTTTATTTTGATATCAAAAAGTACATGCCATGTTTTTTACATTACTTGTGTTTTTTTCATGACACGAAGGTATTACTTCAAAAACCGTTCATGTGACACAGCGTTTTGGTAATGTTTTATTATGTATAGTTAATTCCTATACAACCTATTTCGGCTCAAACTCTCAATGGATCTGTCCCGATACAGCATCTACATGTACATATAAATGTACATAACTTAAAAAATAAAATAAAATTAAAAAAACTTGCTCTATCAAAATGTAAAAATAGAGATAAAGGCATCATGTAATGACAAAATGCTGACAAGTTGGTATTATTAAAGAATATAAAAAACATAATATTTGTCTTTTGATATATGGATAATGTTTATTTATAGCCTTTTTATTAGACATTACAAATGACATGATGGTATTATGTTCACACTCCAACACTGCTTTACCTAACAATCAGTAATCACAATTTCAATATTGATAACAATAATCTTAAATATTACTTTGGCCATAATTGTCAGCCCTAGATCTCAATCTCATACATGGACACTATTTTGATCTACATGGACAAAAAGTGCAGTTGCGTCTTATGGCCATCAGGTGTCATCTTTCAAAATTGGAGCCAATGCCTCGAAATAAAATAATGTTTGCCTTGGTGCCCTTCTAACTTTCTTTGGTGCCCTAAAATATAAGCAGTCCTTTAAGGCAACACTTGCCTTGACCTTAAAAAGTTAAAATTCGAGGCCTGTTGTTATATTATCCCCTTTCTGATTAGGGGTCTTCAACATGTTCCAGGCCAAAGACCCCGAGACTTACAGTGAGACGGAGCAGGGACCCCTACTTATACATCATGTATAAAATTGTTGTTCTAAATTAAAACTGTTCTAAGTATACAATAATTTTTTTATGTGTGTTTAAAATAAATGTTATTTGTGGAAAAATTGCGGGGGGAATATGAAGAAATATATTTTTTTAAGTCTAAAAATGTAACTACCTACCCAGGAATACCTCTGCGGAACCGTAGGGGTCCAGACCACCGTTAAAGACATCTGTTCTTGACTCTTATTAATATACTTTTTGAATTCTTGTTAATATACTTAATATAATTTACTTTTTAAAGGGGAACTGCCCTTTTTTTTTTAAAATGTTTGCTATAGTTCACAATCATTGATTTACTGATTTCCTCAGCACATTTATTACCGTTTCCATAGCAGCCTACTTCCGAATTCCGGCAACAAATGTGTGCTCCTACTTTCGGAAACAAACGCGAGTGTGTTGTAATCATGGCAGACTTGGTAACAGACAACGAAGATGACTATTTTTGGAAATTTTAAGAAAGTAAACAGTGTGTGATGTACTGCCATACTGTCACGTTCTTAAAGTTCATACATTTGGTTTGATGAAATTGTCCATGCATTGCACAGCTTTTATTTTTCCGTCTATACACAAGCGGTAGCAAATGGATGGATGGACACAGTAATGCCTACAAGGCAGGGAGTAACTCAACCCTCTTGAATAGGTTCTATCTCACTTTGTATGGTTTGTTGAGTTTGCACAGGGTTAATATCTGGAAATGGAAAATGAGGTATGTCATACCTAGAGGAGTTTTTATTTACTATATTTTGTTCCATCCCATATAGGCTGTGACTTAGTTTAATGGCTTTGTAGATAAACTGAGACAAAGTCTAAGTTAATTGCGTTCTTCTTTGTGTTTTTGCAACTTCACCATTTTTTTTCCCTCAGAATTTTCAAGTAACTTGAAGTGTTATGTCCATCCATCCATTTTTCTACATATGTACCTTTTCAGAATGTCCAAAGTGAAACAAGGAAAACAATCTTAAGTTGTCGTTGTTGCGTTTTTAAGTTATAATGCCATGATTTTACCAGTCCGGCCCACATCGGAATTGATTTTCTTCCATGCGGCCCCTGACCTGAAATAGGCTTGACACCCCTGGTCTAAGTGGAGGTGAAAAGTGTATTTGTCAACATCAGTGTTGAGGTGTGAGAACCCATCTGTCAGAATGATTACACATAAACTAGCCACCTCCCCTGCGGAATGCGCGTTGGAGGATTACAGCAAAATGTGTCATGTCACTTCTCGTCACACAAAACCTTTTTTCTAAACAAATCTTTCACCGATTCAATGAGGTAGGGATGAACATTGCGTCAAACGATCCAATGTTTTTGTGCCTCACACCAGTGGGGTTAAATGGAATTGATTCCAACTGACCATCTGAACGCAGTATTTTTGTGTTTCTGATCAACAACTATTCACTTCTTCTATACACCCAGTGCCCGTACTACCCATACTAATCAATGTCTTTAACTATTTTAAATTCAGGGATCCCAGTGAGGTAAAAAAATATACATTAATATAATGAAAAATATAATTTGGAGGTGAAGGAGGCCCTTTTGGAGGTTCAGGGGGCAATGCCCCCTGAAGTTGAAGAGATTTATTTTTATTTTTAAGATGCTTTGGAAGGTATTTCCTACATAGAAATTCTGTAAAAATGCAATTTAAAGAAATTAGTCGTAGGGCTAGTGTTTTCATGTATGAAAAGATCAATTTGAAGTTCTAAATAAATTTAAGAATAATGACATAATTATGATAACAAATATTGTAATTGTAAAAACTGAAATATTTTGTTGAAGTAGTGAGTCACTTAGTTTATGGACGGGTACCTTTCACATTTGAATCTATTAGGTAGAGCTAGGCAATCGGCATACATATCAGTATGTATCACAATATAAATAAAATCACTATTTGTGCCATATTTAAATGTAACTTTGCCAGTCAGACATGAGAGACATCAGAAGGTTATTTTTGATGGAACTGTATGTTTTGAACATGACAAATGCACTGGAGAACATGATATAACTGTTTCAGATAACATGCTCTATGTACAGTGTTTTACCGTATATTTACACACACTGCCAATATTATTTAAACAATGTCATTGTGCTCACAGCTCTTTATGTCTATATGTGTGTGTGTGTGTGTATGTATATGTAAATCACATGCACACGTGCGGAAGACTTGAGTGTCAATCATCCCTTTCGTACACGTAAATGCAGAAACACACTGCTCGAGGCATTGTACCATGCAACAATTTGCATAGTACAATGTGCAACGTTATCTCATGTGTTAAACTGTATTTAACGATACATGACACGCACGGGCAGTTAAAACAACACAGTCCTCATTTAAAAGTCCTCTATTTTAAATGGGTTATATCAGTGTTGGCGCTGGGAATTTTCAAAATGTGGTACTAGGGTCATAAAAATGGGGTCCCACAGTAAATTTTTGGGGTACCACTTTTTTGTAAGCGTTTTAAAAACAAATGATGAATGTATGCATTATTCTGTTATATCTCACATTCTATATTGTGTTTTGGAAAAAGGTTGTCATTAGAGATGTCCGATAATGGCTTTTTTGCCGATATCCGATATTCCGATATTGTCCAACTCTTAATTACCGATACCGATATCAACCGATACCGATATATACAGTCGTGGAATTAACACATTATTATGCCTAATTTTGTTGTGATGCCCCGCTGGATGCATTAAACAATGTAACAAGGTTTTCCAAATTAAATCAACTCAAGTTATGGAAAAAAAATGCCAACATGGCACTGCCATATTTATTATTGAAGTCACAAAGTGCATTATTTTTTTTAACATGCCTCAAAACAGCAGCTTGGAATTTGGGACATGCTCTCCCTGAGAGAGCATGAGGAGGTTGAGGTGGGCGGGTTTGGGGGGTGGGGGGAGGGGGTAGTGGGGGTGTATATTATAGCGTCCCGGAAGAGTTAGTGCTGCAAGGGGTTCTGGGTATTTGTTCTGTTGTGTTTATGTTGTGTTACGGTGCGGATGTTCTCCCGAAATGTGTTTGTCATTCTTGTTTGGTGTGGGTTCACAGTGTGGTGCATATTGGTAATAGTGTTAAAGTTGTTTATATGGACACCCTCAGTGTGACCTGTATGGCTGTTGACCAAGCATGCATTGCATTCACTTGTGTGTGTGAAAAGCCATAGATATTATGTGACTGAGCCGACACGCAAAGGCAGTGCCTTTAAGGTTTATTGGCGCTCCGTACTTCTCCCTACGTTCGTGTACACGGCAGCGTTATAAAAAGTCATACATTTTACTTTTTGAAACCGATACCGATAATTTTGAAACCGATACCGATAATTTCCGATATTACATTTTAAAGCATTTATCGGCCGATAATATCGGCAATCCGATATTATCGGACATCTCTAGTTGTCATAAACGTTACTTAATTCATTGATTTAATTTGCTTCGTCATGAAATTATGATAATGGTGTGCCAGGGCATACATGCATATGACAAATGGAACTGTATATTCTCACCTGTATGTAGATCAGCAGTTGTTTAAAAACCGCCACATGTACACTTTCATGGCAAATAAGGCCAACAAACTTAGAATTTGGCAAGTTAGTTTCAATGTCATTTTAATACAGTGGCACTCAATGCTTCTAGCATTTCATCTCTGGCTTTGTGATGGTCATAAGCTGTGTGTTCCCCTTTAAGAATGGCGGTATGTGGGGTGGGTGACGTGTGTAAGTGAGTGGGCAATTTAGGAGAGGAAGCGCTAGCATGTTCAGGAGTGTTAATAGCATGGTGGATGTCCGGTTAGCTTTGTGGAAAACATAAAGAGTTGTAACAAATAATTCCGACCAAAGAGCGGAACTGTAGGCACCCAAATTGGAGGGTGTTTCTTGGTGCCTGGTGAGGCTGGATCTTAGAAATATGTTGAAGAGGTTCATTTAGCCTACTGATGTGTATTTATAAATGGTTGATTTATATGGGCTAGTAAGGTAAATATGGATCTTAGAAAATCAGTGCACCCGGTCGTAAATGTGTTCTTTTTATTAGCCCGTTACCTTGGCGTGCAAAACATCTTTCCATCGTCATAAGTGAGCCATTTGCTGAAAAGTGGCTCCTGAAGCCACTTGTCATTGAACCTTCGCTTCTTGGGTTTATTGCTCGCCATGACGAAAACATTAACACGCGGGAGTCCGGAAATGCAGTATTTGTGATCGATAAAACTTTCGGAGAATCAAAATTGAAGAAATTGTACCGGAAAGTGCATTACTTTGAAGTCGATTACCGTATTTTTCGGAGTATAAGACGCTCCGGAGTACAAGTCGCACCGGCCGAAAATGCATAATAAAGAAGGAAAAAAACATATAGGTCGCACTGGAGTATAAGTCGCATTTTTTGGGGAAGCTTATTTGATAAAACCCAACACCAAGAATAGACATTTGAAAGGCAATTTAAAATAAATAAAGAATAGTGTACAACAGGCTAAATAAGTGTACGTTATATGAGGCATAAATAACCAACTGAGAACGTGCCTGGTATGTTAACGTAACATATTATGGTAAGAGTCATTCAAATAACTATAACATATAGAACATGCCATACGTTTACCAAACAATCTGTCACTCCTAATCGCTAAATCCCATGAAATCTTATACGTCTAGTCTCTTACGTGAATGAGCTAAATAATATGATTTGATATTTTACGGTAATGTGTTAATAATTTCACACATGAGTCGCTCCTGAGTATAAGTCGCACCCCCGGCCAAACTATGAAAATAACTGCGATTATAGTCCGAAAAATACAGTAATAATTTACTATTTGACCCGGCAAATATAAACAAAACAAAACAAGGGCGAAAAGCGATAATGGGTAAAAAAAATTACAAATTAATAAAAAAACCTGCGTCCTGGGGACGCGTGGACTTCCGGAATTTGGCGTTCTTTCTGATTTCAATGCGTAAAAAGACACAAAAAGTGCGTTAACGCCAACACTGATACTGTAATATTTGCTGCAATATTGAATACTATTAATCAAATCAAATCAACTTTATTTATAAAGCACATTTAAAATTTACCACAGGGGTAGCCAAAGTGCTGTACAATGGGCAGGTTAAAAGATAATACGAGAACCGAGCAAACACAACACAACACAAACAGAACACGATAAAAAATAAATAAATAAAATAAATAACACATAAAAACAGGTTCACAGCAGGTGTATTATGGGGCGCCATTGCAGGATGGATATCACTCAGTTTTAAAAGCCATGGAATAAAAGTATGTTTTTAAGAGCGATTTAAAAACAGGAAGAGAGGAGGCTTGTCTAACACTCATAGGTAGGTCGTTCCAGTGCTTGGGAGCAGCAGCGGCGAAAGCTCTGTCACCTCTAAGCTTCAGCCTTGTGTCTGGGACCGTCAGTAGCAGCTGATCGGCTGATCTTAGGGATCGGGTGGGGCAGTAAGGCTGAAGGAGGTCGGAGAGATATGTTGGCGCCAGGTTGTTTAGACATTTAAAAACAAATAAAAGGAGTTTAAAATTGATTCGGTAACGCACAGGGAGCCAGTGAAGGGACGCTAATACAGGTATAGGGGTGATGTGCTCACGTCTGCGGGTCTGTGTTAGCAGACGAGCAGCAGAGTTCTGCACGAGCTGCAGGCGGGCGAGGGAGGCCTGGCTAATGCCTACATACAGGGCATTGCAGTAGTCAAGACGAGTCGAGATAAAGGCGTGGATTAATTTCTCGAGATCATGTCCTGATTTTTTGAACGACGCTGCTGATTTGTTTTTCGAATTTAAAATCTGAGTCGAACTTTACCCCCAGGTTTGTGACACAGTCGCTGATATACGGGGTCAGAGTGCCGAGGTCAACGTTGGGGGAGGAAGAGCGACTTGGACCGAACAACATAACTATTAAAGTTTAAAAGGTATGCAATTTCAAGCAGTGTATATATTTTTTCTGTCAAAATTTAAAAAATCAATTACATTTAGTGAGAAAATATTAAAGTACTTTACTGACACATACCATTTCCAGGTGTTTGCGGGCCAGATAAAATGATGTCGCGGGACAGATCTGGCCCCCGGGCCTTGAGTTGGACACCAGTGTTGTAAATGAAGCAGGATGGCTTACAAAAAGAGCTTTAGTAGAAAGGTGACAGCAGTCCTCTATTATGCCCTAAAATCAGTGTCACACAATGGACACATTGTTCACTTCCAGTGTATATCTACTTTACAAGCCTACATATTGATTATCATTATGGACAGCTATTTGATACTTTCACAGAACACCAGTTGAATGCATATGTGTATCTGTTTAAATCAGGCGTGTCAAACTCATTTTCATTGAGGGCCACATCGCAGTTAAGGCTGCCCTCAGAGGGCCGCGTTCAACAGTGAATAATATACAGTATGAATAGAAATGTGTATATATAAAAGTGAATTACATTTTATATAGCGAAGTGAATTATATTTATATAGCGCATTTCTGTAGTGACTCAAAGCGCTTTTACATTGTGAAACCTAATATCTAAGCTACATCTGTTTTTAAACCAGTGTCAGTGGCACTGGGAGCAGGTGGGTAAAGTGTCTTGCCCAAGGACACAACGGCAGTGACGGCGGGGATCGAACCTGGAACCCTCAAGTTGCTGGCTCGGCCACTCTTTCAACCGAGCTATACCGCCCAGATGAAAAACATGTGTATAATCATCTACGTATTTGATTATTATGTCTTTTTTAATGTACGCTGTACAAAACAAACTCTTTAGATTGTACTGTTAAAAAATGGCAGTTCAGTCACCAGAATTGTACCGTAGTATTTGCTTTAAAAAAAAAATGTTTACAGCATATAAAATTAATTCATTAAATAAAATTAAATGGAATGGAAAAACGGTAACACTGTTTTTTTACGTAAAAATTCATGCAAGTTTTTTATACTGTAAAATCTACAGTTGTTGTGTTTTATAGTGTATTATTACTCTATATAAAAAGTGGATTTTACTGTAAAAAATGTTTACTGTTAAATTTTTACATGAACAGTTTGTTGGATTACTTGCTCTGAATTTATAAGTCAAGCAGATATTTAAGTTAAGTTAAAGTACCAATGATTGTCACACACAAATTGTCCTCTGCATTTGACCCATCCCCTTGTTCACCCCCTGGGAGGAGCAGTGAACAGCAGCGGTGGCCACGCCCGTGAATCATTTTTGGTGATTTAACCCCCAATTCCAACCCTTGATGCTGAGTGCCAAGCAGGGAGGTAATGGCTCCCATTTGTATAGTCTTTGGTATGACTCGGCCGGGGTTTGGACTCACAACCTACCGATCTCAGGGCGGACACTCTAACCACTAGGCCACTGAGTAGGTACTTCTCAGTTTAAGTATTTATCTTACTATAAACTTTATAGTACTCATTTAAGTATTTATCTTAAATGTGTAAATGCTCCAAAGCATTCACACATGTTTTTTTTTAACAATAACATTGTTTTGAAATGTATGATGATAAGATATTTTGTTTTACAGGGTTCGTACACCTTGTCCATGGCCAAATTAAAGCACTTTTTAAAGACTTTCAAGATCAATTTTCCAGTTTTTCCAGTAACCTTCAAAAAGCGAAAACCAGTGTGAATCAATCCATAGCCTTGTTGTTTGAGGTCACCAAATACGGAAAATCTGCTAAAACACTGTCTGCTCTCATTTTCTCGCACATTTGACCCACTGATGTTCTGTGTACCTACACTCTGTCCTCCTCCTGTCTAGGCCTGCTGCGTGTGTGTGTGTGTGTGTGTGTGTGTGTGTGTGTGTGTGTGTGTGTGTGTGTGTGTGTGTGTGTGTGTGGGGGGGGGGGGGGGGTTTGCGAGGGGTGGGGGGGCTGGATGTGTGTGGTACACAGAAATGTATGACATACTTGCCAACCTTGAGACCTCCGATACCGGGAGGTGGGGGGTGGGGTGGGGGGCGTGGTTAAGAGGGGAATATATTTAAGCTAGAATTCACCAACTCAAGTATTTCATATATATATATATATATATATATATATATATATATGTATGAAATACTTGACTTTCAGTGAATTCTAGCTATATAAATATATATATATATATATGTATATATATATATATATATATATATATATATATATATATATATATATATATATATATATATATATATATATATATATTTTTTTATATATATATATTAGGGCTGCAAATAACGATTAATTTGATAATCGATTAATCTGTCGATTATTACTTCGATTAATCGATTAATAGTCGGATAAAAGAGACAAACTACATTTCTATCCTTTCCAGTATTTTATTGAAAAAAAAAACAGCATACTGGCACCATACTTATTTTGATTATTGTTTCTCAGCTGTTTGTACATGTTGCAGTTTATAAATAAAGGTTTATTTAAAAAAAAAAATATATATATATATATTTTTTTTATTTAAAAGCCTCTGCGCATGCGCATAGCATAGATCCAACGAATCGATGACTAAATTAATCGGCAACTATTTTTATAATCAATTTTAATCGATTAGTTGTTGCAGCCCTAATATATATATATATATATATATATATATATATATATATATTTCTTTTATTACACATATAAATAAAATAAATACTTGAATTTCAGTGTTCTGGAGGCTATCCAGTAGATGGCAGTATTGTCCTGTTTAAGAGTGTCACAACATTGCTGTTTACGGCAGACGAACTGCTTTACGGTAGACTAAACGTGACTGCTGTTGTTGTGTGTTGTTACCGCGCTGGGAGGACGTTAATGAAACTGCCTAACAATAAACCCACATAAGAAACCAAGAACTCGCCCTCGATCATTCTACAGTTATGATGTCATTGGGCAGGCAAGCTGTTTATATTGTGGGAAAGCGGACGTGAGAACAGGCTGTCTCCACTCAGGTCCGCATTGAGCTGGAGGGGGCGTGGCCTCCAGCTCCGGCTGAATAACGGGAGTTTGTCGGGAGAAAATTTCTGCCGGGAGGTTTTTGGGAGAGGCGCTGAATACAGGGAGTCTCCCGCTAAAAACGGGAGGGTTGGCAAGTATTATTAGAGATGATTAAAGTGTAAATATATGTAATTGTACACAGTACATTTATTTTAGTAATACACTTATTAAGAAAAGATAATGTACTTTATTTACACATTATTTCCACGCTTTCAGGGGCCACACAAATTGACGTGGCGGGCCAGATCTGGCCCCCAGGCCTTGAGTTTGACGACTGTGGTTTAGAACTTATTTCACAGGATGTGAAATTGAAGAAGTAGAATTCATGTAAACAACAAGTAGAAGCTTGTCTCAGGCAGGATGTAGACCGGGATGTGACTTTTTAAAACGTCGAGATAAAGCCAAAAACCACCAACTGCCTCCGAAGCCAGATAAAGAAAATGTTGGCAGAGTAAAAAACTAAAATATCCACAATTTGCCATTGCGAGAAAATAATCCGCGACATTATCAAGGTGGAACCGAACAACACCCTCCATTCGTCTTCCGCACGTCCGCCACCACCACCGTTGAAGGTAAAACTTTGTCAACATTCATGTATCCCTGCGCGACTCCCCCCGACTAAAACACTCGACTCCTTCGAGGAAACTGACACAAACATTACCTTTGTACGGCAGGGAGTTGCTGATTCGTATTTTCACCGTCCCGCTGATAGACTCCCCCGGACTGTAAACCACCTTGTTGTTGGCGAAAGTAATGTCAAATTCTTGAAGCTTGCCCATGACGGCGCTCCGCTACTCTCGCCTTGGGGACGCGATGCTTGGCGCTCACCTGCTGCTGTGAGTAGGAGGGGTGGGGGGGTGGGATGGTCGATACGGGTATCGACCATAGCGATACTGGGTCGATACTCTCGTAAGGACATTGATATCTCTTTGTATGTTTACTTTCAACACAGTACAGTCGTGGTCAAAAGTTTGCATTCACTTGTAAAGAACATAATGTCATGGCTGTCTTGAGTTTCCAATCATTTCTACAACTCTTATTTGTTCGTGATAGAGTGATTGGAGCACATACTCAGGGCCGGCCCGTGGCATAGGCCGTATAGGCAAATGCTAAGGACGCCGTCCATCAGGGGGCGCCACGCCAATGCCACAAATGTTGAAGAAAAAAAAAAAAAGTTGGTACTATCATTTCTAAATGCAAAAAATAATCCCACGTTAATTAAAATGCAAAGTAAAGCCTATTTAATAGAAATATTATTTGTTACAACATTACGCCCCTCCCCCCGCACGGTGCGCCCCCTCCCTTCCTGTATCATGACTCTTTTTGGACGTCACCACAAATGTCAAAACGGCCAAAACTGTCAGGTGCCCAGGGAAGAAAAAATAGAAAAGAAGAGGAGGAGAAACGAGAAAAAGACAGAGGTAGCAGTTAGGTAACGTTAGCCTACATGAAATTATTTGTCTGTTACAGAATGTGATAGTAACCTGGCTTTTTAGCATTAAGCTAATGTTACATGATTCGGCAATTGCTAATCAATAAATAGCTAGTTCTGTTTTAACGTCGGGTTAATATTGTGGAGGGGGCTGAATTGTTATGGAAAATAATAATGTAACGTTAGGTAATTACAGTACTCCCACCTTACATTCCTCAGGGACATTTGTATTAGATCTTTTAAGCAGGTGTTTTTGTTTACATTGTTATTGCCTTCTGGTTAGCTAATGTTTGCCCTGCAGGTAATAGTCACTTTTCCACCCCTTTATATATTAGGTATAGTTGTAAGCCTAGTTGTTAAAGTGCACATCATTAATGTTAATTAAGCAATATCACAAATGGAATGGGAATGCTGTTTTTTAATTTGAGCACTGCTGTGATTCGGTTAAAGATAATCATAACAACATTCTCATATAATATGTTAATTTGCTTTCTTTAAGTAAAAAAAAGGTCAAAGACAAAGCTATTCGGTTTCTTGTGAGTATATACACTTCACTGCCGATGTGGGGGGGCGCCACCTAAAATCTTGCCTAGGGCGCCAGATTGGTTAGGGCCAGGCCTGCACATACTTGTTGGTCACAAAAAACATTCATGAACTTTTAGGAATTTATTATGGGTCTAATGAAAATGTGAGCAAATCTGCTTGGTCAAAAGTATACATACAGCAATGTAAATACAGAAAACTTTCCTCCAGAACAGACCTGGGCAAATTAAGGCCCGGGGGCCACATGCGGCCCGTTAAGCTTTTCAATCTGGCCCGAAGGACATTACCCCCCCCCCCCATTTTTTTTTCTCGATATTTAAGATTGATTTTACCCTTCGCGTTCATATTTCGCTGTGTTTGTTGCATTTCGCTTGATTGTAAATAGGGATGTCCGATAATGGCATTTTGCCGATATCCGATATTCCAATATTGTCCAAAATCTTAATTACCGATACCGATATGAATGGTCTGAATGAGTTGAAATGTTTGGTGTTGAAATTTTTCAAATAAGTCGAGAAATGTTGAAGTAGTAACATGTTGAATTGAGAAATGGTATTTCCTTTTCTTTTTTTTTTTTTATTACATTATTGTGAGGTTTTGTATTAGTCTTCCTAAAAATCAGATATAGCGGCCCCCAGACACATTTTTTTTTTCAAAATTTGACCTCCCGGGTCAAAATAATTAGGGATGTCCGATAATGGCTTTTTTGCCGATATTCCGATTTTGTCCAACTCTTAATTACTGATACCAATATCAACCAATACCGATATATACAGTCGCGGAATTAACACATTATTATGCCTAATTTGGACAACCAGGTATGGTGAAGATAAGGTCCTTTTTTTAAAAAAATGAATCAAATAAAATGAGATAAATAAATTAAAAACATTTTCTTGAATAATAAAAAAAAAAGTAAAACAATATAAAAACAGTTACATAGAAACTAGTAATTAATGAAAATGAGTAACATTAACTGTTAAAGGTTAGTACTATTAGTGGACCAGCAGCACGCACAATCATGTGTGCTTACGGACTGTATCCCTTGCAGACTGTATTGATATATATTTCTATATAATGTAGGAACCAGAATATCAATGACAGAAAGAAACAACCCTTTTGTGTGAATGAGTGAAAATGGGGGAGGGGTTTTTTTTGGGTTGGTGCACTAATTGTAAGTGTATCTTGTGTTTTTTTATGTTGATTTAAAAAAAAATAAATTTAAAAACGATACCGATAATAAAAAAAACGATACCGATAATTTCCGATATTACATTTTAAAGCATTTATCGGCAGGCCGATATTATCGGACATCTCTAATTGTAAAATATGTTGTCAATATTCAGTGTTTTATCGTTCATAGTTAATGTTGTAAATCCCACATTGTTTATTTTCATGTACATTCTGGGTGTCTCATTCAGTAAAAAAAATGAAAATTCCATTCCGTTTTTTAAGGCGGTCTGTCATAACGTTTTAGCACTCAATCAGACATTATTGTGAGGTTTTGTATTAGTGTTCCTAAAAATCAGATATATTTTTTTAGATCTTTAAGATGGAAACTGTAGCCGCCATTATGATGTGTAGTGATGTTTTCAAATGACCGTAATTATTGAACTATACAAAGTATTTCAATGGTCGGAATCTGCGCTTTTGCACATGTTGTCAATATTCAGTGTTTTATCGTTCATAGGCAATATTGTAAATCCCGCATTCTTTATTTTCATGTACATTCTGCGTGTCTCATTCATAAAAAAAGGGAAAATACCATTCTGTTTTTTTTAAAGCAGTCTGTCATAACTTTTTTAGCATTCAATCAGACATTATTGTGAGGTTTTGTATTAGTGTTCCTAAAAATAGATATACCGGCCCTCAGACATATTTTTTTCTGTAAATTTTTGCCCCTCGAGTCAAAATAATTGCCCAGGCCTGCTCCAGAAGGTCTTATCTTTGTCCATGTGATGTCAGATGAAACAAAAATTGATACCCAGCAATATGTTTGGAGGAGAAAAGGTGAGGCCTTTAATCCCAGGAACACTATACCTACTGTCAAGCATGGTGGTGGTAGTATTATGCTCTGGGTCTGTTTTGCTGCCAATGGAACTGGTGCTACGAAGTTACTGAGTTCATTCCCGGGCTCGGGATCTTTCTGTGTGGAGTTTGCATGTTCTTCCCATGACTGCGTGGGTTTCCTCTGGGTATTCCGGCTTCCTCCCACCTCCAAAGACATGCACCTGGGGATAGGTTGATAGGCAACACTAAATTGGCCCTAGTGTGTGAATGTTGTCTATCTATCTGTGTTGGCCCTGTGATGAGGTGGCGACTCGTTCAGGGTGTACCCCGCCTTCCGCCCGAATGCAGCTGAGATAGGCTCCAGCACCCCCCGCGACCCCGAAAGGGACAAGCGGTAGAAAATGGATGGATGAATGGATGGATGGATGGAACTGGTGCTTTACAGAGAGTAAATGGGATAATAAAAAAAGGAGGATTCCCTCCAAATTCTTCAGGACAACCTAAAATCATCAGCCCGGAGGTTGGGTCTTGGGCGCAGTTGGGTGTTCCAACAGGACAATGACCCCAAACACACGTCAAAAGTGGTAAAGGAATGGCTAAATCCGGCTAGAATTAAGGTTTTAGAATGGCCTTCCCAAAGTCCTGACTTTAACGTATATATTATATACTGTATATATATATATTATACAATAATTTCACTTTGTCCTGGGTGTGTTGCCATAGTCAGGAAGTAGTCTTTGCCAGTAAGTTGAATGTGACAGTCTTGTCTTTTGTTGAGTCCGACAAAGTGTTTATAAAGTCAGCATTGTATTTATTACACAACAGCGGGTTGTGACGTGCATCTTAGTTGTAGTTATTATGACCAAATTTGGAGAGGTTGATTTCACCTAATCGGTAGCATGTATGTCATATATATTGTAAATTAGCATCGAGCTAAGGCATTTTGAAAAGTGGATCCTTACTTTTGAGCCCTTTCTAACAGGCATGCCTGCTTTGTTGGTGTGGATGACACATGCAGTGAAGGTATCTAAATAAGCTTTGATATTAAATGAATCTGCATCCAGTAGTACAAACCGACAGAATTCGGTCTGTACTAAATTTGGAACCCATTCATAATCGGATTACTACACAAAACTCGCAGTATCGCTCACTCCTGCCTACTATCAGCCCAATATCTTCTGGCTGTATATCACATATTTATTGGCGACTTTGCTGTTTTTTAAATTTGTTTTAATATCTACATTATTTGTCAGGGGAATAATTTGTGAAGTGAATTAGGAAAGTGTCTGCAGCAACATTTTAACCTTCTTCTTAAGGATAAATTAAGCGTGATATAACTAAATAAAACCCCAAATAAGGTCAAACTATAAGGACTATTTGAAGACAACTGTCAACAGGAACATGGTTGCAGAGTGATACTGCCATCTAGTGGTTGCAAATACATGAATCATTAAATCAGGTAGACTATAATAGAGCGCTTTAGCATGATCAAATTAGAGAGTTAGTGATTGTCAGTGCTAATCTTTTAAGATTTGATCACATGCTTGATGATTTACTCCCCAAGTTTGGTTTAATTTTGAATATATTTTTCAATACATTTGTGGTGAAACTGCAACTTGTACAACTTTGGGGTTTCAGTGTTCCGCTCATACATTTTTTAACGAATGAATCCCCGATTGTTTTCTTTTTTTTCATCTTTTATTACACACCATGAGCAGAAATACATTCAATACTGCAAAATAAACAATTGTAAACAACATATTAATGTATACAGTTGGTATGTATATTTGGATCCATCTACAAAACCCCACACCAGTGAAGTTGGCACGTTGAGTAAATGGTAAATAAAAACAGATTACAATGATTTGCAAATCCTTTTCAACTTATATTCAATTGAATAGACTGCAAAGACAAGATATTTAATGTTCCAACTGAGAAACTTCATTTTTTTGTGTGCAAATTATCAACTTAGAATTTAATGGCAGCAACACATTGCAAAAAAAATGGCACAGGGGCATTTTTACCACTGTGTTACATGGCCTTTCCTTTTAACAACACTCAGTAAACGTTTGGGAACTGAGGAGACCAATTTTTGAAGCTTTTCAGGTGGAATTCTTTCCCATTCTTGCTTGATGTACAGCTTAAGTTGTTCAACAGTCCGGGGGTCTCCTTTGTCGTATTTTAGGCTCCATAATGCGCCACACATTTTCAATGGGAGACAGGTCTGGACTACAGGCAGGCCAGTCTAGTACCAGCACTTTTACTATGAAGCCACGTTGATGTAACACGTGGCTTAGCATTGTCTTGCTGAAATAAGCAGGGGCGTCCATGATAACATTGCTTGGATGGCAACATATGTTCCTCCAAAACCTGTATGTACCTTTCAGCATTAATGGTGCCTTCACAGATGTGTAAGTTACCCATTCCCTGGGCACTAATACACCCCCATACCATCACAGATGCTGGCTTTTCAACTTTGCGCCTAGAACAATCCGGATGGTTCTTTTCCTCTTTGTTCAAGAGGACACAAGGTCCACAGTTTCCAAAAACAATTTGAAATGTGGACTCGTCAGACCACAGAACCACTTTTCCACTTTGCATCAGTCCATCTTAGATGAGCTCGGGCCCAGCGAAGCCGGCGGCGTTTCTGGGTGTTGTTGATAAATGGCTTTCGCTTTGTATAGTAGAGTTTTAACTTGCACTTACAGATGTAGCGACAAACTGTAGTAACTGACAGTGTTTTTCTGAAGTGTTCCTGAGCCCATGTGGTGATATCCTTTACACACTGATGTCACTTTTTGATGCAGTACCACCTGAGGGATCAAAGGTCCGTAATATCATCGCTTACGTGCAGTGATTTCTCCAGATTCTCTGAACCTTTTGATGATATTATGGACCGTAGATGGTGAAATCCCTAAATTCCTTGCAATAGCTCGTTGAGAAATGTTGTTCTTAAACTGTTGGACAATTTGCTCACGCATTTGTTCACAAAGTGGTGACCCTCGCCCTGTCCTTGTTTGTGAATGACTGAGCATTTAATGGAAGCTGCTTTTATACCCAATCATGGCACCCACCTGTTCCCAATTAACCTGTTCACCTGTGGGATGTTCCAAATAAGTGTTTGATGAGCATTCCTCAACTTTCTCAGGTCTTTTTTGCCACTTGTGCCAGCTTTTTTGAAACATGTTGCAGGCATCAAATTTCAAATGAGCTAATATTTGCAAAAAATAACAAAGTTTTCCAGTTCGAACGTTAAATATCTTGTCTTTGCAGTCTATTAAATTGAATATAAGTTGAAAAGGATTTGCAAATCATTGTATTCTGTTTTTATTTACCATTTACACAACGTGCCAACTTCACTGGTTTTGGGTTTTGTATATTTAAACCACTTCCTTGACTTGGCTTGATTTACGCTTTCTCTGCCGCATTTTAAACGGACTGAAATTGTCTTTTTTTAACCAGACTTCCTGTATTGATAAGAAGTTGAGCAATGGCTGTTGTTAAATTGCATTGTTTTCACCAGATTTTGCATCACCATACCCTCGGCTGTCAAAGATCCTGGAATGGGGGCCTGAGACCGATGTCTCCATGACAACAGACGAACACAATGGTTGCCAGGTAACGCCTATATCCATGAAAATCAGGTATGCATGTAACCGGTGGTCTCTTCCTCTGCGTGGTGTGTAGCTTGTAATGAACACGCCCGACACCAGGGGTCGCTGTTCAGCTGCACTTTACTTGTGTTAACGGATCTGACAATACAGGAAATACGAACGTTGTCAATTTTTTTTCTGCCATCGTCGAGCCCCTACACAAATATAACAGCACAGAACAAGAAATAGTGAACTTTAAGTTCTTAACGAAACGATAAATGCACTTTTCTGTCGCCGCATGGACGCCTCCCTCTGCCGTTATCGTGGACAAAAGGGAAGTAGGAGGGCGTGTCCAACACATATAAACAGGCAGGTGTCACAACAATGTTGGAAGAGGAAGGGGCCCGCTCCAAACTGTTCCCACTAGGTTGGGAGCATGGAATTGTCCAAAATATTTTGGTATCCTGGAGCATTCAAAGTTCCTTTCACTGGAACTGAGGGGGCCAAGCCCAACTCCTGAAAAACAACCCCACACCATAACTCCTCCTCCACCAAATTTCACACTCGGCACAATGCAGTCCGAAATGTACCGTTCTCCCGGCAACCTCCAAACCCAGACTCAGACCCACAGTCTCCATGCCTAAGTGCTTGATTTTATACACCTGTGGCCAGGCCAAGTGATTAGGACACCTGATTCTAAACATTTGGATGGGTGTTGTGGAGAATGCATATATGTTTAAGACATACTTTCCAACCTTGAGACCTCCAATATCGGGAGGTGTGGGTGGGGGGTTGTTTGGGGGCGGGGGGCGTGGTTATTTACAGCTAGAATTCACCAACTCAAGTATTTCATACATATATATATATATATATATATATATATATATATATATATATATATATATATATATATATATATATATATATATATATATATATACATAAACATATACATATATATATATATATGTATGAAATACTTGACTTTCAGTGAATTCTAGCTATATATAATTTTTATTTTTTTTAAAATTTTATTTACATAGAAAAAAATGGCTATCCATTAGATGGCAGTATTGTCCTGTTTAACTTCTCCGTTCATGATGAGTATATCATTTCGGCCGCCATGTCTGTAATTTCCTCGTTCTTCTGCTTCGTCTCCTTGTTGTGTGCGCAGTTGTGCACTCTATAAAATGCCCTAGATGTTATGACGTCTTTGGGCAGGCAAGCTGTTTATTTTGTGGGAAAGCGGACGTGAGAACAGGCTGTCCCCACTCAGTCTCAGGTCCGCATTGAGCTGGAGGGGGCGTGGCCTCCAGCTCCGGCCGAATACCGGGAGTTTGTCGGGAGAAAATCTCTGCCGGGAGGTTGTCGGGAGAGGCGCTGAATATCGGGATTCTCCCGCTAAAAACGGGAGGGTTGGCAAGTATGGTTTAAGAGTTCTTTCTTTATTCATAGTCATGTTTGTATCAGCTAGTACTTTTCCTTTGTATATTCTGTATACCAGTTTCTCTTTGCCTACATAGGTCTGTTTAGTGTCTTAGACATTGGAATGTCAATACATCCCCGCTCCTTGCCTTATCAGTGTTGGGAAAGGGAGAGGCATTCCTTTTCTGTTCCTTTTTTAGACCAGTTGATCTGCCGTTTTCTTTTCTAATTTGCCCCCTCGCCGGGTTATTCCGGTTCCGGTGACCGTGGATGAGGTGCTGGCTGTCCAGAGTTGGGACCCGGGGTGGACCGCTCGCCTGTGCATCGGTTGGGGACGTCTCTGCGCTACTGACCTGTCTCCGCTCGGGATGGTCTCCTGCTGGCCCCACTATGGACTGGACTCTCACTGTTATGTTGGATCCACTAGGGACTGTACTTAGAGGGG
>NC_084751.1:39817867-39885367 GCF_033978785.1 Entelurus aequoreus
AACAACATTTCTCAACCAGCTAAAACAATGAATTTAGGGATTTCGACATCTACGAGCAGAGAGGGGGGCAAACCTGACACCGCTCCAAGCACCTGTTGTTTGAACTGTTTATGACCCAGTGCAGCTGCTGCATAATGAGACCCCTCCCCCTTAGAAGCAGCTGCAGCTACGTAATCAGGGGATGCCCAAATAAATGGGGAGGTGTGGAACTTTTTCCGTAGAGCGCGGGGCGACATTGTACGAGGGTGCAGGTCCACGCGCTCTCCTCATGAGCTAGTGGTTAGAGTGTCCGCCCTGAGAACGGTAGGTTGTGAGTTCAAACCCCGGCCGAGTCATACCAAAGACTATAAAAATGGGACCCATTACCTCCCTGCTTGGCACTCAGCATAAAGTGTTGGAATTGGGGGTTAAACCACCAAAAATGATTCCCGGGCACGGCCACCGCTGCTGCCCACTGCTCCCCTCACCTCCCAGGGGGTGATCAAGGGTGATGGGTCAAATGCAGAGAATAATTTCGCCACACCTCATGTGTGTGTGTGACAATCATTGGTACTTTAACTTTTTTTAACTAAATTGAATCCTGTCTCTGTTTGATTCCTTGCTTCTTGTCCTGTTTAATAAATAGTTCAGTGTTTGAACCTGACAACTATCATATCACTGAATTGTTGCTGTTTTAAGTTAAGCAACACATGTTTAAAATTTTGAATATATTTATTTTAATCTATTCTTTTAGGCATTTTTAACCCTAAAAATGTTTTAGAACAATTTGTTTTCCATTTATTCTGATGACTTCAATAAAGGCATCTAATTAAATTCGGGTACAACACAAATAAATAAAGGCAAAACTGACGTCTTTATTTTTCAGGGAGTTGGCAACCCTATTGTCTCCCCACTGTAGTGGAACATGGTAACAAAAAGGAACATAGACATGAGGGTGGGTGGTGTCACGTGATCTAAAATGATGGAACCTACCCCTGCTGGGCTGTATTTTTTCATTGGGAGTTAACTTAAAACCTTTTCCATTGTGCACTGACACACACGCAGCACGGGAGATAAAGAGAAGACAGCAATGACTCGTCAACACATTGCAGCACCAAATGTTACAGTAACAAAATTGACAGCGCCCTCTACTGGTGTTTTTAGGGTAAAGCTAACACCCGGCGGCGCTTACCTTGTGCATGTTGGCTGGTCACAAAGGTCTTGATGAGCGTGTCGGTGGTCTGGGTGTAAAGGGACAGGGCGTGCCGCAGGGAGGACAGCTCTGCACTCTTCTCCAGGAAAGCCTTCTTCAGACCATTCCCTCCGGCGTGGAAATATTGCTGAAAATAACAACAAAATAAAAGAAATAAGTTACATTCATACCTCTCTGAGGCTATAACCACATTGACATTTACGACCAATAACTACATCTAAACATAAATACATTACTCAAATTATATATTAAATTGAAAAACTTTTTTAGCTTTCAAATTTTAATATTACAGTTATGTTCCAATGGAACCCATTTACCGTGTTTTTCGGACTATAAGGCGCACTTAAAATTAATTTTCTAAAAAATCGACAGTGCGCCTTATAACCCGGTGCACCTAATGTACGGAATCATTCTGGTTGTGCTTACCGACCTCACAGCTTTTTTATTTTGTACATGTTGAAATGATAAGTGTGACCAGTAGATGACAGTCACACATAAGAGATGCATGTAGACTGCAATATGAGGCTAGTAAACAACACCAAAACTTTAAATGTTCCATTGAGAATATAGAACATTACGCACGGCACTCAAAAATCGGTCAAAATGTTTTTAGTACGACTTTTATCTTGCAATATTATGCAAAAGCAACTTTTCTTACCTACTGGTACCTGCTGATCTGTATTTAGGATCTGCGTAAGTCCTGAAAATGTGCGCGCGTCCGCCTTTGTAGATACAGTAGTCGATATACTTCTTCTTATTCTCTATCTTCTTGTTATGGGACATTCATCCTCCGCTGTTACCATTTCTAATATAAAGTAGTGTAAAGTTCTTACTAGAGATGTCCGATAATGGCTTTTTTGCCGATATCCGATATTGTCCAACTCTTAATTACCGATTCCGATATCAACCGATACCGATATATACAGTCGTGGACATACTTGCCAACCTTGAGACCTCCAAATTCTATACTACTATGATTATATCCATATTTTTTGGCATCACAACATCTTCTTTCAAATGTATATTATGTTTATAAACTCAGGAAATACGTCCCTGGACACATGAGGACTTTGAATATGACCAATGTATGATCCTGTAACTACTTGGCATCGGCTCGATACCCAAATATGTGGTATCATCCAAAACTAATGTAAAGCATCCAAACAACAGAAGAATAAGTGATTATTACATTTTAACAGAAGTGTAGATAGAACATGTTAAAAGAGAAAATAAGCAGATATTAAAAGTAAATGAACAAGAGGATTAATAATAAATTTTTACAGCTTGTCCCTCATAATTTTGACTAAATAATAGAATGATAAATGACAAAATATGTTACTGCATATGTCAGCTGCTACATTAGGAGCCTTTGTTTGTTTACTTACTACTAATGGACAAGTTGTCTCGTATGTTCACTATTTTATTTAAGGACAACATTGCAATAAAAAACATATGTTTAATGTACCGTTAAGTTTTTTGTTTTTTTTAAATAAAGCCAATAATGGCATTAAAAAAAAAAAATAAAGCCAATAATGCAATTTTTTTGTTAAAATAAAGCCAATATTGCCATTTTTTGTGGTCCCCCTTATTTAGAAAAGTACCGAAAAGTATCGAAATACATTTTGGTACCGGTACCAAAATATTGGTATCGGGACAACCCTACTTTACAGGTGTGCCTTATCAGGGTTGATTAGTGGAATTTCTTGCTTTATCAACGGGGTTGGGACCATCAGTTGTGTTGTGAATGAGAAGGTGTGTTCAAACCTTTGGCCTGTACTGTATGTTGATGTCGACCTAAGTGGTCACTATTTCGTAATAAGAACAACCTGGTGGACCACGACGTGATGCGCTCGCCGACACGTGAGAACTCGGACCGATTGGTTCAGTTTGGTCAGTTAACAATCAGTAGTTGCCCCATGCATGCCAGTGGTTGATGGACAGTTGATAAGAGACTTCTGATGCTGACCTTGATGGTGTCCAGCGCCACGTCCATGACAGCACACTGCCTCGGAGACAAGCTCTTTGCCTCTCCTGCCATGTGATCCTACGAAGAGACCATTTCAAACCATTTGTCTACAGAAAGTCACCATATTGGCCTTCCTCATACCTTTAGTTTGGAGAGTTGACCTAGTTCTTTGGCAGCTGAGAGTATCTGTGCCCCCTGAACGGAAAACAACTATTATTATTTTGTCAAAATAAGACAGAAACAAAGCGACAAAGGTTTGACTTACAAAGGTGTCGTTGCCCTGAGGCAGGACTATGGTCTTCTCCAAGTTGGTCATCACGATCCTCCACAGCTCCTTCAGCACACGCTTCAAGACGGTCTTCTCACATATGGTAGCAAACAGCGTCAACCTGCACGATAGAGGACATGCTGGGAGTGTTGTTGACTTTCATTCTTGTTGACGGATGCCAATGCACTTGGACGAATAGAACAGACAAGCCATTGTAATGTCTGCTCGCGGAAAAACAAAAATCCTAATCTACGATTTGACTCCCTTGAATGGCCTTGACGCTCCAACAACAGGAGCAGGCTGTTCTGAAAAAAACCCCAGAGGACACCCCAACGATGGACGCTTTTGACCTCCCTTCCTCCTCAACGACACCTGGAGTCGAACTTTTGCTTGTATGCAGAACGGCCCTACACCCAAGACAATGGGTATATACACACACACACCCATACTTGCCAACCTTGAGACCTCTGAATTCAGGAGATGGGGGGGGGTAGCGGGGGTGTATATTGTAGCGTCCCGGAAGAGTTAGGGCTGCAAGAGATTCTGGGTATTTTTTCTGTTGTGTTTATGTTGTGTTACGGTGCGGATGTTCTCCCGAAATGTGTTTGTCATTCTTGTTTGGTGTGGGTTCACAGTGTGGCGCATATTTGTAACAGTGTTAAAGTTGTTTATACGGCCACCCTCAGTGTGACCTGTATGGCTGTTGATCAAGTATGCCTTGCAGTCACTTACGTGTGTCTGTAGAAGCCGCATACAAATGGTAAATGGTTGTACTTGTATAGCGCTTTTCTACCCCTTTTTAAGGAGCCCAAAGCGCTTTGACAGTATTTCCACATTCACCCATTCACACACACATTCACACACTGATGGCGGGAGCTGCCATGCAAGGCGCTAACCAGGACCCATCAGGAGCAAGGGTGAAGTGTCTTGCCCAAGGACACAACGGACGTGACTAGGATGGTAGAAGGTGGGGATTGAACCAGTAACCCTCAGATTGCTGGCACGGCCACTCTCCCAACTTCGCCACGCCGTCCCCCAACAACATGTGACTGAGCCGGCAAGGTGTTTGCATGGAAAAAAAGCGGACGCGACGACAGGTTGTAGAGGACGCTAAAGGCAGTGCCATCACAGCACGCCCTCAATATTGTTGCCCGGGTGAAAATCGGGTAAAATTCGGGAGAATGGTTGCCCCGGGAGATTTTCGGGAGGGGCACTGAAATTCGGGAGTCTCTTGGAAAACTCGGGAGGGTTGGCAAATATGCAGACACCCCCTACCCCCACCCCACGCCTTCACCACCGCTTGATTCCTTTTACTTCATAGCAGCAGTCGACCTCCAGGGCCCCAACTCCCCCAACCCTCTGTTACGAGTTGTCGTGATTAAATGTAACGTGTTTATGTGTGCATTGCATGGAGGTTTTTTACCACTCCAGTCTAGGCCCCCTTAGGAGCCCAGTCTAGATTGTATTTTTTTACTCATCTTCTTCCCCAGCGTTTTACCTTTTTCCCACCTTTTACGGGGCGCCTCGCGGCAACCCATCAGCGTTCCTGTTCTGTAACCCTGTACACTGTTTGTTTGTCTAATCTTGAACGGGTTTGTGCTGATAACATAGTTTCGTTGTACTTGTTGCAATGACAATAAAGACCTATCCTATCCTATCCTACTTACTTTCCGTCCAGAAAGTCCATGAGCGGCCGTAGCATGTTGTCAGAGTCGGCATCCACCTGGTTCTTGGTGTTGGCATTCAGCGGCCCTTTGATCTGGTAGAGCAGAGACGCCATCTGCCGCATGCAGTCATTGATGCGGGTCTGGAAGCTAAGAGTTGGCAGGGGGAGTTAGAAATGTGGAGTGTGGAAGCAACTGCGGGTTGGTCAGTCTACCTGTTGCCAAATGTACCGCTGAGCTCATCCAGCACGCTGTTGAGTTTCACCTGCAGGTTACTCAGCAGGTCACTGGCCTCAGTGTCCATCTACACAAAGACAAGAAGAAGACAGGAGAGAAATGACATTTTTACATGAACTTGCACATGTTTTGTCATTCAATAACACAAGCAAAAGAGATTATACAAGCAACTTTGAGTAGACTCTGTCCTGCAATGCAGAGATCCACCGATATCATACTTGCCAACCTTGAGACCATTGATTTCGGGAGATTGAGGTGTGTTGGCGGGGTTGAGTTGGGGGGGGCGGGGTTTGGTAGTAGCGGGGGTGTATATTGTAGCCCGGAAGAGTTAGGGATGCAAGGGATTCTGGGTATTTGTTCTGTTGTGTTTATGTTGTGTTATGGTGCGGATGTTCTCCCGAAATGTGTTCACAGTGTGGCGCATATTTGTAACAGTGTTAAAGTTGTTTATACGTCCACCCTCAGTGTGACCTGTATGGCTGTTGATCAAGTATGTCTTGCAGTCAATTCCGTATGAATGCAGAAGCCGCATACAACATGTGACTTGGCCGGCACGCTGTTTGTATGGACAAAAAGCGGACGCGTCGACAGGTTGTAGAGGACGCTAAAGGCAGTGCCATCACGGCACGCCCTGCCCGGGTGAAAATCGGGAGAAATTCGGGAGAATGATTGCACCGGGAGATTTTCGGGAGGGCCACTGAAATTCGGGAGTCTCCCGGGAAAATCGGGAGGGTTGGCAAGTATGACCGATATGGTATTTTCATGATAGTAGTCACAAGGCCAATAACCAATATTTGGAGCCGATATTCATTTGCAGTTAAATTGAGCTAAACATGAATAGTATACGTCAGGGGTCCCCAAACTTTTTGACTCAGGGACCGCATTGGGTTAAAAAAAATTGGTAGGGGGCCGCGCTGTGTATATATATATATACACTACCGTTCAAAAGTTTGGGGTCACATTGAAATGTCCTTATTTTTGAAGGAAAAGCACTGTACTTTTCAATGAAGATAACTTTAAACTAGTCTTAACTTTAAAGAAATACACTCTATACATTGCTAATGTGGTAAATGACTATTCTAGCTGCAAATGTCTGGTTTTTGGTGCAATATCTACATAGGTGTATAGAGGCCCATTTCCAGCAACTATCACTCCAGTGTTCTAATTAGGGATGTCCGATAATGGCTTTTTGCCGATATCCGATATGCCGATATTGTCCAACTCTTTAATTACAGATACCGATACCGATATCAACCGATATATACAGTCGTGGAATTAACACATTATTATGCCTAATTTGGACAACCAGGTATGGTGAAGATAAGGTAATTTAAAAAAAAATGAATCAAATAAAATAAGATAAATAAATTAAAAACATTTTCTTGAATAAAAAAGAAAGTAAAACAATATAAAAACAGTTACATAGAAACTAGTAATTAATGAAAATGTGTAAAATTAACTGTTAAAGGTTAGTATTATTAGTGGACCAGCAGCAAGCACAATCATGTGTGCTTACGGACTGTATCCCTTGCAGACTGTATTGATATATATTGATATATAATGTAGGAACCAGAATATTAATAACAGAAAGAAACAACCCTTTTGTGTGAATGAGTGTAAATGGGGGAGGGAGGTTTTTTGGGTTGGTGCACTAATTGTAAGTGTATCTTGTGTTTTTTATGTTGATTTAATAAAAAAAAAAACCAAAAAACCAAAAAACGATACTGATAATAAAAAAACAGATACCGATAATTTCCGATATTACATTTTAACGCATTTATCGGCCGATAATATCAGCAGACCGATATTATCGGACATCTCTAGTTCTAATGGTACAATGTGTTTGCTCATTGGCTCAGAAGGCTAATTGATGATTAGAAAACCCTTGTGCAATCATGTTCACACATCTGAAAACAGTTTAGCTCGTTACAGAAGCTACAAAACTGACCTTCCTTTGAGCAGATTGAGTTTCTGGAGCATCACATTTGTGGGGTCAATTAAACGCTCAAAATGGCCAGAAAAAGAGAACTTTCATCTGAAACTCGACAGTCTATTCTTCTTCTTAGAAATGAAGGCTATTCCACAAAATTGTTTGGGTGACCCCAAACTTTTGAACGGTAGTGTATATATATATATATATGTGCAGTCGCGATCAAAAATATACATACATTTGCAAAGAACATAATGTCATGGCTGTCTTGAGTTTCCAATCATTTCTACAACTCATATTTTTTTGTGATAGAGTGATTGGAGTACATACTTGTTGGTCGACAAAAAACATTCATGAAGTTTGGTTCTTTTATGAATTTATTATGGGTCTACTGAAAATGTGAGCAAATCTGCTGGGTCAAAAGTATACATACAGCAATGTTAATATTTGCTTACATGTCCCTTGGCAAGTTTCACTGCAATAAGGCGCTTTTGGTAGCCATCCACAAGCTTCTGCTTGAATTTTTGACCACTCCTCTTGACAAAATTGGTGCAGTTCAGCTAAATGTGTTGGTTTTCTGACATGGACTTGTTTCTTCAGCATTGTCCACACATTTAAGTCAGGACTTTGGAAAGACCATTCTAAAAACTTAATTCTAGCCTGATTTAGCCATTCCTTAACCACTTTTGACGTGTGTTTGGGGTCATTGTCCTGTTGGAAACACCCAACAGGACATAGAAATAAAACACTGAGGAAAGAATAGTCATATTAGAACATATGTACAGTATTTATAAATAACACTGACACCCACCTTCTCCCTGTCAGTCTATTGCGAAAATATTTGAGGGAGGGGGAAAAAACACAAATTAAAAAAACATAGCTTTTAAAATGAAGAACAGGTTTTAGGAAAGGCTGTGGAAATGACTGATGATGATGCAAATAATGTTGTATGAGAGAAAAGTATTGATGTACTTATTATGACTGAGATGTGTCAGTGGGATACAAATGACAGTTGCACTATTCAACCCTCATGAAATGATAAAACAACACAATGGACTTGTTAGAAAAAGACAAGTTGTGTTTACGGACTTGAATTGTTTTGTTGGTTTATTGCAAACAAATGCTAGTTTGTACACTTTGCAGGGCTTAAGTGCAACTGTGGGAAGGGAGCGAGTCAGTGGAACAAACAGTAACAAACCTCAACCTGAATTTTGTCCCCGTCCTCCCTTATTTCCTCTTCCTCATCCTCCTCACTCTCCTCAAACTTCAATACAAAGATTGTATAAAAAAACATGGTTTGAGTCTCATCTCCAACACCACAATGTGAGAATAGTTGAACTAGACTAATGTGAGTAAATGCAGCCATGTGTCATAAACATGTTTGCATTTACTGTTGCATGGACTTGCCTGGCGTGCCAGCATTGCACTGTTGCACTATGGGGGAACAAAGCAAAACATGACATCACATACAAAAAGAATGAAATGTGGTCAAATCTCGGTTTTCGTAGGCCCGGACTTTTCGTATGAGCCGGTTTTCGTTCAGTCAAACATTTTCATGGTTCCTTGCATTTCTCAATGGCTTACTTTAAGTTGAAAAAACATGCATATTTAAGCACATTTCACTTGAAAAATGTATGTCTTCAATCAAAGGTAAAAGTGATGTTATCATATTCATTGGTCATGTAAGAAACCCAAAACCAGTGAAGTTGGCACGTTGTGTAAATGGTAAATAAAAACAGAATACAATGATTTGCAAATCCTTTTCAACTTATATTCAATTGAATAGACTGCAAAGACAAGATACTTAACGTTCGAACTGGAAAACGTTGTTATTTTCGGCAAATATTAGCTCATTTGGAATTTGATGCCTGCAACATGTTTCAAAAAAGCTGGCACAAGTGGCAAAAAAGACCTGATAAAGTTGAGGAATGCTCGTCAAACACTTATTTGGAACATCCCACAGGTGAACAGGCTAATTGGGAACAGGTGGGTGCCATGATTGGGTGTAACAGCAGCTTCCATGAAATGCTCAGTCATTCACAAACAAGGATGGGGCGAGGGTCACCACTTTGTCAACAAATGCGTGAGCAAATTGTGCAACAGTTTAAGAACAACATTTCTCAACGAGCTATTGCAAGGAATTTAGGGATTTCACCATCTACGGTTCGTAATATCATCAAAAAGGTTCAGAGAATCTGGAGAAATCACTGCACGTAAGCAGCAAGGCCGAAAACCGTGACCTTCGATCCCTCAGGCGGCACTGCATCAAAAACCGACATCGGTGTGTAAAGGATATCACTGCATGCGCTCAGGAACACTTCAGCAAACCACTGTCAGTAACTACAGTTTGTCGCTACATCTGTAAGTGCAAGTGAAAACTCTACTATGTGAAGCGAAAGCCATTTATCAACAACACCCAGAAACGCTGCCGGCTTCGCTGCACCCCAGCTCATCTAAGATGGACTGATGCAAAGTGTAAAAGTGTTCTGACGAGTCCACATTTCAAATTGTTTTTGGAAACAAAGAGGAAAAGAACCATTCGGACTGTTATAGGTACAAAGTTGAAAAGCCAGCATCTGTGATGGTATGGGGGTGTATTAGTGCCCAGGACATGGGTAACTTACACATCTGTGAAGGCACCATTAATGCTGAAACGTACATACAGGTTTTGGAGCAACATATGTTGCCATCCAAGCAAAGTCTTTTTCATGGACGCCCCTGCTTATTTCAGCAAGACAATGCCAAGCCACATTCTGCATGTGTTACAACAGCGTGGCATCTTAGTAAAAGAGTGCGGGTACTAGACTGGCCTGCCTGTAGTCCAGACCTGTCTCCCATTGAAAATGTGTGGCGCATTATGAAGCCTAAAATACCACAACGAAGACCCCCGGACTGTTGAACAACTTAAGCTGTACATCAAGCAAGAATGGGAAAGAATTCCACCTGAAAAGTTTCAAATATTGGTCTCCTCAGTTCCCAAATGTTTACTGAGTGTTGTTAAAAGGAAAGGCCATGTAACACAGTGGTAAAAATGCCCCTGTGCCAACTTCTTTGCAATGTGTTGCTGCCATTAAATTCTAAGTTAATGATTATTTGCAAAAAATAAAAAATAAGTTTCTCAGTTCGAACATGAAATATCTTGTCTTTGCAGTCTATTCAATTGAATATAAGTTGAAAAGGATTTGCAAATCATTGTATTCTGTTTTTATTTACGAATTACACGTGTCAACTTCACTGGTTTTGGGATTTGTAGGTAAATCCCATCATTAGCTACCTCGTACTAGCAGCTTTTCACTATTTAGATGCACAATAAAGAGAAAGGGAAGACGTGTGTTCTTGTCTCTCATGAGGCTTGTGAATGATGGGCAGAATTTTCCCTTTAAACATTCGCTGCCACCACAGTACAATAGAGGATTACATCTAGTGACTAGTAGTATTACACTGCCACCACAGTACAATAGAGGATTACATCTAGTGACTAGTAGTACTACACTGCCACCACAGTACAATAGAGGATTACATCTAGTGACTAGTAGTACTACACTGCCACCACAGTACAATAGAGGATTACATCTAGTGACTAGTAGTACTACATAAATGTTCACTATGCTACTAAGCTAAAGACGAGTTGGCTTGGATAATAACCCACTGGTGTAAATGTGCTACAGTCAAGGTTCACCACCACTACAAATATACTTCTACAACCCACAGTACCAACCAGACTCTCTGCCTCCTCATTCCCTGTTGTCACCTGCTCTCCAAGCCAGACACAACATGAACACAGTCGTCATTAAAGGGTTAATTAAACCTGTTGTGATGAAAACCTACCTCCTCCTCCTCCTCCTCTTCTGCTGCTTCCTCCTCTTTGTCGGCCACCGACTCATCTCGCTTTAAATGCCAACACACTTATTTCAACTATGCTCAACCAAGACAAAAGTGATGACTAAACAACTACGAGCTCTAAAGTGATGTCATTATTGGCAATATCTTCTAGTCCACAAGTGTCAAACTCAAGGCCCGGGGGCCAGATGTGGCCCGCCACTTAATTTTTTTTGGCCTTCAAAAGCCTGGAAATAATAAGTATCAATAAGTACTATAACTTTTCTTACTAAATGTATTTTTTATTTCTATTTTGGGAGAAAAAAGAAAAAAGTACCCCACATAATCGCAAATTATGTTAACTTAAATATGGGCTAGTTAAGCAAAAATATATTATCAAACAGTCAAACCATTTTTTAAATAGATAAATACTAATAATAATGATTTCAAAGCAAGTTATCCATCAAATTGTGCAATATAAAAGTAGCAATAAATTTCATGGTAAAATTGACTGTGGTTTTTACAGCATTTTTTCTCTAAATGAAAAAAAAACAGTACTTTTTTTACTGTAATAAACTGTGGTGCCGTTTTGGCGTTTACAGTAATACACCAACAAATATAAAGGTAGCAATAGATTTAATGGTAAAATTTACTGGTTTTTACAGCATTTTTCCTCCAAATGAAAAAAACAGTACTTTTTTTTACTGTAATAAACTGTGGTGCCGTTTTGGCATTTACAGTAATACACCGAAAAATCTAAAAGTAGCAATAGATTTCATGGTAAAATTGTGGAATTTACTGTGGGTTTTTTTATAGCATTTTTCTCTAAATGAAAAAAAAACCAATACTTTTTTACTGTAATAAACTGTGGTGCCGTTTTGGCATTTACAGTAATACACCGTAAAATCTAAAAGTAGCAATAGATTTCATGGTAAAGTTGTGACATTTACTGTTTTGTTTTTTTTATAGCATTTTTCTCTAAATGAAAAAAACAGTACTTTTTTTACTGTAATAAACTGTGGTGCTGTTTTGGCATTTACAGTAATACACCGAAAAATCTAAAGGTAGCAATAGATTTCATGGTAAAATTGACTGGTTTTTACAGCATTTTTCTCTAAATGAAAAAAACAACTGCACTTTTTTACTCTAATGAACTGTGGTGCCGTTTTGGCACTTACAGTAATACACCGAAAAATCTAAAAGCAGCAATAGATTTTATGGTAAAATTGTGGAATTTACTGTTTTTTTTTACAGCATTTTTCTCTAAATGAAAAAAAACAGTACTTTTTTTTACTGTAATAAACTGTGGTGCCGTTTTGGCATTTACAGTAATACACAGAAAAATCTAAAGGTAACAATAGATTTCATGGTAAAATGGTGGAATTTACAGTTATACACCAAAAAATCTAAAGGTAACAATAGATTTCATGGTAAAGTTTTGACATTTACTGTGTTTTTTTACAGCATTTTTCTCTAAATGAAAAAAAACAACAGTACTTTTTTACTGTAATGAACTGTGGTGCGGTTTTGGCATTACAGTAATACACCGAAAAATCTAAAAGTAGCAATAGATTTCATGGTAAAATTGTGGAATTTACTGTGGTTTTTTTTATAGCATTTTCCTCTAAATTAAAAAAAACAGTACTTTTTTATTGTAATAAACTGTGGTGCCGTTTTGGCATTTACAGTAATACACCGAAAAATGTAAAAGTAGAAATAGATTTCATGGTAAAGTTTTGACATTTACTGTGTTTTTTTACAGCATTTTTCTCTAAATGAAAAAAAACAACAGTACTTTTTTACTGTAATGAACTGTGGTGCCGTTTTGGCATTTACAGTAATACACCGAAAAATCTAAAGGTAACAATAGATTTCATGGTAAAATGGTGGAATTTACAGTTATACACTGAAAAATCTAAAAGTAGCAATAGATTTCATGGTAAAGTTGTAACATTTACTGTTTTGTTTTTTTACTGCATTTTTCTCTAAATGAAAAAAACAGTACTTTTTTTACTGTAATAAACTGTGGTGCCGTTTTGGCATTTACAGTAATACACCGAAAAATCTAAAGGTAGCAATAGATTTCATGGTAAAATTGACTGGTTTTTACAGCATTTTTCTCTAAATGAAAAAAACCAGTACTTTTTTACTCTATTGAACTGTGGTGCTGTTTTGGCACTTACAGTAATACACCGAAAAATCTAAAAGTAGCAATAGATTTTATGGTAAAATTGTGGAATTTACTGGGTTTTTTTAGAGCATTTTTCTCGAAATGAAAAAAACAGTACTTTTTTTTACTGTAATAAACTGTGGTGCCGTTTTGGCATTTACAGTAATACACCGAAAAATCTAAAGGTAACAATAGATTTCATGGTAAAATGGTGGAATTTACATATATACACCGAAAAATCTAAAGGTAGCAATAGATTTCATGGTAAAGTTGTGACATTTACTGTGTTTTTTTACAGCATTTTTCCCTTAATGAAAAAAAAAAACAGTACTTTTTTACTGTAATGAACTGTGGTGCCGTTTTGGCGTTTACAGTAATACACCGACAAATCTAAAGATAGCAATAGATTTCATGGTAAAATTGACTGGTTTTTACAGCATTTTTCCTCTAAATGAAAAAAAACAGTACTTTTTTTACTGTAATAAACTGTGGTGCCGTTTTGGCATTTACAGTAATACACAGAAAAATCTAAAGGTAACAATAGATTTCATGGTAAAATGGTGGAATTTACATATATACACCGAAAAATCTAAAGGTAGCAATAGATTTCATGGTAAAATGGTGGAATTTACATATATATACCGAAAAATCTAAAGGTAGCAATAGATTTCATGGTAAAGTTGTGACATTTACTGTGTTTTTTTACAGCATTTTTCTCTAAATGAAAAAAACCAGTACTTTTTTTACTGTAATAAACTGTGGTGCCGTTTTGGCATTTACAGTAATACACCGAAAAACCTAAAGGTAACAATAGATTTCATGGTAAAATGGTGGAATTTACAGTTATACACCAAAAAATCTAAAGGCAGCAATAGATTTCATGGTAAAGTTGTGACATTTACTGTGTTTTTTTACATCATTTTTCTCTAAATGAAAAAAAATCTGTACTTTTTTACTGTAATGAACTGTGGTGCGGTTTTGGCATTTACAGTAATACACCGTAAAATCTACAGTTGTTGATTCACGGTAAAAAAAACAAACAAACTGGCAGCTCAGGTGCCAAAATTTTACTGTAAAATATATACTTTTTTTTATTTACAGTAAAAAAACAAATGTCAATTTTACAGTAAAATTCTGCCGTTTTTTTTTACCATAAAAACAGCAGTACTGTTTTTGCATTCACACAAAAATTTGAGGTGAAATTATTGCAACTTACCATATTTTTTTTACATTTTAGTTTTTAAAAAATCTACTAATAAAATGCATTAAAAAAAAAAAAAATCATAATATTCACTGTTAGAATCGGCCATCTGGGGCCAAACATAAATGCGATGTGGCCCTTGGTGAAAAAGACTTTGACACCTCTGTTCTAGTCCGTAGACTGACAACTCTACATATTGACTACTACCTCACACTATAATACGTACCGATGCTTCCACTGTGGCAATCTGACACAAGCGAGAACATCCTTTAAATATGCAGGCTGCTCACATGCATGCTAGTTAATAGCAACTAGTTATTGAGTTATGAATCCAATCAGCCTGAGCCCCATTTGTGTACGTAACCCAAAAGCAAATGGCTCTTAGGAAGACATACAGTAAGTACAATATATCCAGTGAGGATAGATAGAAAATAAAATGTACTGAAAAATAAAAATGTATCTTTGACATTACCTGTTTGGCCCCCATGCACTCAAACATCTTCTCCAGCAGAATACGCAGCTGCTGCACATTATTCATCAGGACGCAGGGCTGGATGCAACACAAAAGTACACACAGTAAGACGTGATGATGAGTTTGCACAGGATTCATACATTAGTACCTCAACTTACGAGCTTAATTGGATCTGTCAAGGAGCTCTTAACTCAAAACACTTGTATCTCAAATCACCGTCCACCATCGAAATGAATTGAAACCAATAACAGTCCAACTCTAACATGTAACATGCCTTTTAAAAAGAAAAACACACTTTTAGAGAGTGGACTTCTACGGTATCTCCTTCAAGTTGCTTCTCTTTCAAACACCCCATCAGCAGCTTTTCCATATTTTCATGGATAAATGTCCACGGGTTAGATATTATTCGCACGTACGACACTTAAGACCTTCAGTATATCAGTATGTGGAATTAAATTATAGAATGGATTAAGCAAAGCAATCAAACAATGTACTAATATGATCCACTTCAAGAAACTCTACAAACTTAAAGTGTTTACAAAGCACAAAGAAGAAGAACCATGATAAACTTTCTGAATTTATCTCATCCATCCATTCATTTTCAAAATAATCTTACTCATCTCACCATATGAAATGTAACTTACTTCACCGAGTATTATTTATTTATTTATTTTTATTGTGATTACTTATGGAGTATATTGTGAATAAATTGACAACAGGAAGTGAACAAAAGTTTTAGCAACTGTTATGTAAAAGAAAAAGGGTAGGATTAAATAAGCTCTGCTTCTTCCTACTCCTTTTCGAACATGTTGAAAAGAGAAACTGGAAATTGTGTTGCATCATGTTGTATGCATGCATGTTCCAAATAAACTCAAACTCAATTTGAAATCAAACCTTGGAGGCACTGCGGAAATATTTATAAAACAATCTTGCCTTTTTTCATACTTCCTTTCTCCCCCCCGAAGTGTGACGTCAGCGGTTATCTCCATGTATGGTAAAGGTGTATCCGAAGTGCTTTGCGAGAGTCCGCCATTGTAGTCAAAAAGCGCCTTCTTTTTCTTTAGCCTCTTGTTGTGGGGCAGACTGGCTCGTACGTGCACATGCACCCTGTTGCCATTTCTAACACAAAGTAGCGTATAGTTCTAACTAGAGATGTCCGAAAATGGCTTTTTTGCCGACATCCGATATTCCAATATTGTTCAACTCTTAATTACCGATACCGATATATATACAGTCGTGGAATTAACACATTATTATGCCTAATTTTGTTGTGATGCCCCGCTGGATGCATTAAACAATGTAACAAGGTTTTTCAAAATAAATCAACTCAAGTTATGGAAAAAAAAAATGCCAACATGGCACTGCCATATTTATTATTGAAGTCACAAAGTGCATTCTTTTTTTTTAACATGCCTCAAAACAGCAGCTTGGAATTTGCCCCATGCGTTAGTGCTGCAAGGGGTTCTGGGTATTTGTTCTGTTGTGTTTATGTTGTGTTACGGTGCGGATGTTCTCCCGAAATGTGTTTGTCATTCTTGTTTGGTGTGGGTTCACAGTGTGGCGCATATTTGTAACAGTGTTAAAGTTGTTTATACGGCCACCCTCAGTGTGACCTGTATGGCTGTTGACCAAGTATGACTTGCATTCACTTGTGTGTGTGAAAAGCTGTAGATATTATGTGATTGGGCGGGCACGCAAAGGCAGTGCCTTTAAGGTTTATTGGCGCTCTGTACTTCTCCCTACGTCCGTGTACACAGCGGCGATTTAAAAAGTAATACATTTTACTTTTTGAAACAGATACCGATAATTTCCGATATTAAATTTTAAAGCATTTATCGGCCGATAATATCGGCAGTCTGATATTATCGGACATCTCTACAAAGTAGCGTATCACTCTAACTTATAGACAGTGTGGATGTGGAGGCACGTGAATAAGACCACCCACAAGCAGCTCTTATCCCAAAAGACTCTTAAGTAGTGTCACTCTTAAGTTGAGGTTCCAATGTGCATGTTTCAGAAGATGGCAAATAAATTAGAAAGATGGCCACTTACAATTTTCTCCTTGTCGACATAAGAAGGAAAACTCTTGGTGAGGATGGCACTGTACTTTAAAAGAACTTTGGCAATAGTCTGGAAAGATAAGGCATAAGACACTTTTAGGAGCATTAAAATGATATCACTCAGTACAAATTCCAGACTATTACATTCAAACTGTTTATCTGCTAATATAAATTCCTGGTATTGTCCCTCAATATGACGTCATGTTACCTTGGAGAAGCGGCGACTGTACTGTGCCATGACATTCGGGTCAGGACATTCCAGTTTCTTGATTATCTCAAAACTCTGGTTGAGTTGGGTGAAGACGTCCACCACAGAGCACGAGAAGAGAGCGTGCTCGGAGGTTTGCTGGAACTGAAACACACGTGGAGGGATTGTAATGGACTTACATTTTCGAAAATGGTTGTCACACTCATTATATCTTGCCATCGGAGGAATTGAATTACTTAGGATCAGAGCTCACCTACAGTCGTGGTCAAAAGTTGACATACACTTGTAAAGAACATAATGTCATGGCTGTCTTGAGTTTCCAATCATTTCTACAACTCGTATTTTTTTGTGATAGAGTGATTGGAGCACATACTTGTTGCTCACAAAAAAAGTTTTTCATGAAGTTTGGTTCTTTTATGAATTTATTATGGGTCTACTGAAAATGTGAGCAAATCTGCTGGGTCAAAAGTATACATACAGCAATGTTAATATTTGCTTACATGTCCCTTGGCAAGTTTCACTGCAATAAGGCGCTTTTGGTAGCCATCCACAAGCTTCTGCTTGAATTTTTGACCACTCCTCTTGACACAATTGGTGCAGTTCAGCTAAATGTGTTGGTTTTCTGACATGAACTTGTTTCTTCAGCATTGTCCACACGTTTAAGTCAGGACTTTGGGAAGGCCATTCTAAAACCTTAATTCTAGCCTGATTTAGCCATTCCTTTACCACTTTTGACGTGTGTTTGGGGTCATTGTCCTGTTGGAACACCCAACTGCGCCCAAGACCCAACCTCCGGGCTGATGATTTTAGGTTGTCCTGAAGAATTTGGAGGTAATCCTCCTTTTTCATTGTCCCATTTACTCTCTGTAAAGCACCAGTTCCATTGGCAGCAAAACAGGCCCAGAGCATAATACTACCACCACCAACCACCATGCTTGACGGTAGGAATGGTGTTCTTGGGATTAAAAGCCTCACCTTTTCTCCTCCAAATATATTACTGGGTATTGTGGCCAAACAGCACAGTTTTTGTTTCATCTGACATCACATGGACAAAGATAAGACCTTCTGGGGGAAAGAACCAAACTTCATGAATGTTTTGTGTTTTTTGTGACAAAAAAATAAAGTTTTAATTTTCCTGAGGGAACTCTCCTGAAGAAGTACTATCTATCGATATGTGCTCCAATCACTCTATCTTTTGTTTCATCTGACCACAGAACTTTCCCCCAGAAGGTCTTATCTTTGTCCATGTGATGTCAGATGAAACAAAAATTGAGCTGTTTGGCCACAATACCCAACAATATGTTTGGAGGAGAAAAGGTTAAGCCTTTAATCCCAGGAACACCAAGCCTACCGTCAAACCGTCAAGCATGGTGGTCAAGTCAAGTCAATTCAATTCAAGTCAACTTTATTTATATAGCACGTTTACAACAACTTTTAAATTGAACCAAAGTGCTTTACAGGTTAAAAAAGCATAGAGCAAAAAACAAAACAAAACAAAAAAACAAAAACAAACAAAGAACATAAACAATGAATTAGCTGAACAAGATAGTGCAAAAGCAATAAGTGGTGGTAGTATTATGCTCTGGGCCTGTTTTGCTGCCAATGGAACTGGTGCTGGTGGCCAAACAGCTCAATTTGTGTTTCATCTAACCACAGAACTTTCCTTTGGAAGGTCTTATCATTGTCCATGTGATCAGCAGCTAACTTTAGACGACCCACGACTGTACATAGTCTTCTCTAGAGTAAGACAGCTGAACTTGTAGTGAGGGCTTTTTGTGTTTTTTACGTTAAATTGGAAATAATCAGCGCTGCCGTATCTGACTTCTGTTTTTTTTACACAATGACTTTAAAACAGAACATTGTGACAACCAACCCCATAGTGTGAGGGTTGGTTGTGTCAGAGTGTCTTTAATAGTCAATAGCGTTTATATGATGGGCAATTTACAGTCAAGTAAAAAAATGTGACAATTCCCTACTGTATCTTAAAATATCCACACTCTTACCCCATCTTTTTTGTCTCTCTCCAGGGCTCCGTGCATGAATTCCATGGACACGTCCTCATTTTCATCCAACCACTGCAGCACGAACTGAAGATACCATCTACAAATAGTAAAAACAAAACTTTTACACCAACTCTTACCAAAACGTTATATTGAGTGAATTCATCCTATTAGTGGTGTCTTACGATGGGTAGTCTGGAACAACGTCCTTAAAGCTTGGCAGCTCTTTGACATATTCGTTATAGAGCCACTTCACTTTGAAGTGCAAGTTCATGTAGTCGGTGCTCTTGCACAGTCTGTGTTTCTCATGTTCTGGATGGACAAAGACACAAACGTGTTTTTATTAGGGCGGTCAAATGATTAATCACCAATCACCATTTGCAGCAATGTTTGAAATATGCCTATCACTGTATTTTACAAGTAGAACAAAATAAATGACAGGACAACGTTGTATATATTTAACCTATTGTATGTTTATGAACAGCTCTGAATAATAAAACATTGAATTCAAATGAAAACATACAACAGTACAAACTAATAGTGGGATGCTCGGGTCTTTTTAGAGAGCAGGCTCTTTTAGCTCCCAAAACGGCTCGTAAGTTTTTTTGTGCCTTAACCATCAATTGATTAATGAATTAATTAATACTAGATCAAGCAATTCCTGAAGGAATTGTGTGTGAAAGCTCCAATGCTGAAGTTGAACTTCAAAATGACTAATTGTTGAAGTACAGCACACAATTCCTGAGCATGCTGAATATTGAAAAATGTGGGAATTGTGGAATTTTGAAGAATTCCAAATTGGGTATTTCGGGTAAAGCGGGAATTTTTTTTGAAAATTGTAAACTTGAATGGTCTGAATTTGTTGAAATGGTTGGTATTGGAATTTTTCAAATCGGTCGAGAAATGTTGAAGTAGTAACATGATGAATTGAGAAATGGAATTACGGAATTCCTGGACTTTCGGGAAAACCGGGAATTTTTCCAGTTAAAAAAAAGATCTTCATTTTTTGTCCTAATTAAGAGGAATGTTTTGACGGTTAAAATGCGTTGAAAAATGTGGAAGGAGTAGTCGCTAGAAAAAAGGGTGGAAATAGAGCTTTGGAAAACCAGGAATTCTGGAAAATCCTGGAATTTTTTTTAACTTGAAAAAAGGGTAGTTTGAATTTTCAGAATGGTGGAATATGTTGAAGGTGGAATGGTTTGAATCGGTTGAAAAATGTGGAAATGGGGAAAGTTTGAAAAATGCCCAATTCATTTTAAATGGGAAAAATGTCCCGGAAAACCTGGAATTCTGGGAAATATGGAATTTTTGGGAATTTGTCAAGGGAAAGCCCGCGATTCCCGAACAGGCTGAACAGTTTGAAGTTGGAACGGCTTGAATCAGATAAAAAATGTGGGAGTTGTGGAACTTTGAAGAATGTCCCATTGAAATTTTTTTTTAAATTGGGAATTTCCGATAAAGCGGGATTTTTTTTTAAATGGTAAAAAAAAACTTGAATGGTCTGAATGAGTTGAAATGTTTGGTGTTTAAATTTTTTAAATAAGTCGAGAAATGTTGAAGTAGTAACATTTTTAATTACATTATTGTGAGGTTTTGTATTAGTGTTCCTAAAAATATGATATATATATATTTTTTTTTTCAAAATTTGGCCCCCCGGGTCAAAATAATTAGGGATGTCCGATAATGGCTTTTTTGCCGATATCCGATATTCCGATATTGTCCAACTCTTAATTACCGATACCGATATATACAGTCGTGGAATTAACACATTATTATGCCTAATTTGGACAATCAGGTATGGTGAAGATAAGGTCCTTTTTCAAAAAATGAATATTATAAAATAAGATAAATAAATTAAAAACATTTTTTTGAATAAAAAAGAAAGTAAAACAATATAAAAACAGTTACATAGAAACTAGTAATTAATGAAAATTAGTAAAATTAACTGTTAAAGGTTAGTACTATTAGTGGACCAGCAGCACGCACATTCATGTGTGCTTACGGACTGTATCCCTTGCAGACTGTATTGATATATATTGATATATAATGTAGGAACCAGATATAACATTGTTGTTATATCTTGTCTAGCGGTGAACTTTTTCTTTGCTCATTGGTGTCCTCATCTTAGTCCCATCATTCAGATTACTTCTTACACAAGGAGTGCCAAGCGGGTGTCATGGTAACAAAGCCGGAGAGGTGAGTTTTGCTGTCACTTACCTTCCATAGCATACTTTGTGTCTTGTGCAAACAATGTCCACATGACTTCTGCTGACACTTTCCCTACGTTTAATTCTTGAGGAAACCTGCAAGCAAAGTAACAAAAACATATTTGATATACAGGAAGAGGAGAGAGCGGGGACGCAGACTTCCGCTTCGCCCTATTTAGAAATCGTAAAGAACACTTTAAAAAAAAAAATCGGAATCCAGATGGTGATCCGGATCACCCTCAAAATATAATCACTCGGTTCTAATCCAATTAATGATGTATATAAAACCTTAACGGCTTTCTAGGCAGAATAGAGCGGCTCCATTGTAAGCAGACTTTTGATCGCATTTATTTACTAGTTAGAATACAATAAAAAAAATCCATCTTTCGTCACGTCTTTTATAATGATTGTGAATGATAGGTGTGGAGAATGCATATATGTTTGAGAGTTCTTTCTTTATTCATAGCCATGTTTAGAGCAGCTAGTACTTTTCCTTTGTATATTCTGTATACCAGTTTCTCTTTGTTTTCATAGGTCTGTTTAGTGTCTTAGACATTGGAATGTGAATACATCTACCCTCTTTACCTTATCAGTGTTGGGAAAGGGAGAGGCATTCCTTTTCTGGGAGAGGGGGTGGGGCCTGCTTTCTTCTTTAAAGAGTAGTTTTCTTCCATTTGAATGTTAGAACAACTTAAGAAGCCAGTATGAATGTATTGGTCTAGGTGGTTCTCCTGAAATTTCAGTAAAACTTGATAATATTCCTATTCTGTCTTGATGGTCCTTCTTACTCAGCATATATGTCATCGAAAGAATTTGGGATTGACCAGTAATTTAGATTCCCTGGGAGGAAGGGCTGGTCGACGCAACAATGGCAAAATAAAATAAAAACAATTTTGTTCCCCTTTGACACGTAAAGGCAAATAAACTCACTGGTTCAACACAGGTGTGTAGGAGTTCCTGTCCTCTTCAATGATGGAGACGATGAGCATAATGAGTTTGGGCCAGAAGTCCAAGTTCTTGATGCTCGGGCCCTGGTCCTCCAGGGAGAGATCTTCCTTAATCTGGATTAGAAAACAGGTCTTATCATTATTTATTTCAATTAAAATGTTTTGAATCTTTAGACACCATCTAATACTATGTAGTGGTATCGTATGTAACTATGTATCATATGTAGTGGTATCGTATGCAACTATGTTTCATATGTAGTGGTATCGTATGTAACTATGTATCATATGTAGTGGTATCGTATGTAACTATGTATCATATGTAGTGGTATCGTATGCAACTATGTATCATATGTGGGAGTAGTATTGTATGCAACTACCGTATACATCATATGTACAGTAGTAGTAGTATCATATGCAACTATGTATCATATGTGGTAGTAACATATGTAGTAGTAATATCGTATGCAATTATGTTGTTGTATCGTATGCAACAGTGTATCATAGCTGGGAGTACTGTATGCAACTATGTATCACATGTAGCAGTAGTATCATATGCAACTATGTATCATGTATGGTAGTATCATATATAGTAGCAATATTGTATGCAATTATGTTGTTGTATCGTATGCAACAGAGTATCATATCTGGGAGTTATACTGTATCACATGTATCAGTAGTATCATATGTGGTAGTATCATATCATACGTAGTAGTAGTATCGTATGCAACTATGTATCATAGTATGCAACTATATATCATATGTAGTAGTACTATCATATGCAGCTATGTATCATATGTGGGAGTAGTCTTGTATGCAACTATACATCATATGTGCAGTAGTAGTAGTATCATATGCAGCTATGTATCATATGTGGGAGTAGTATTGTATGCAACTATACATCATATGTGCAGTGGTAGTAGTATCATATGCAATTATGTTGTATCGTATGCAACAGTGTATCATATCTGGGAGTAATACTGTATCACATGTAGCAGTAGTATCATATGCAACTATGTATCATATATGTACAACCCTTTGAGACACTTGTGATTTAGGGCTATATAAATAAACATTGATTGATTGATATGGTAGTATCATATGTAGTAGTAATATTGTATGCAATTATGTTGTATCGTATGCAACAGTGTATCATATCTGGGAGTTATACTGTATCACATGTAGCAGTAGTACCATATGCAACGTTATCATATGCGGTAGTATCATATATGTAATAGTAGTATCGTATGCAACTATATATCATATGTAGTAGTAGTATCATATGCAGCTTTGTATCATATGTGGTAGTATCATATCATATGTAGTATCGTATGCAGCTATGTATTATATGTGGTAGTGTCATATCATATGTAGTATCGTATGCAACTATTATCATATGTAGTAGTAGTATCGTATGAAACTATACATCATATGTACAGTAGTAGTAGTATCGTATGCAACGTTGTATCATATCTGGGAGTAGTGTCATATGCAACTACTGTATGTATCATATGTGGTAGTATAATATGTAGTAGTAATATCGTATGCAATTATGTTGTTGTATCATATGCAACAATGTATCATATCTGAGAGTAATACTGTATCACATGTAGCAGTAGTATCATATGCAACTATGTATCATATGTGGTAGTATCATATCATATGTAGTAGTAGTAGTATTGTATGCAACTATGTATCATAGTATGCAACTATATATCATATGTAGTAGTAGTATCATATGCAGCTATGTATCATTTGTGGTGGTAGTATCATATCATATGTAGTATAGAATGCAGCTATGTATCATAGTATGCAACTATATATCATATGTAATAGTACTATCATATGCAGCTATGTATCATATGTGGTAGTATCATATCATATGTAGTATAGAATGCAGCTATGTATCATAGTATGCAACTATATATCATATGTAATAGTACTATCATATGCAGCTATGTATCATATGTGGTAGTATCATATCATACGTAGTATAGTATGCAGCTATGTATCATAGTATGCAACTATAAATCATATGTAATAGTACTATCATATGCAGCTATGTATCATATGTGGTGGTATCATATCATACGTAGTATAGTATGCAGCTATGTATCATAGTATGCAACTATATATCATATGTAATAGTACTATCATATGCAGCTATGTATCATATGTGGTAGTATCATATCATACGTAGTATAGTATGCAGCTATGTATCATAGTATGCAACTATATATCATCAATTTCACTTGTTTTGAACAATTTCCCTTGTGGATCAATAAAGTTTGTCTAAGTCTAAGTCTAATATGTACTAGTAGTATCGTATGCAGCTATGTATCATAGTATGCAACTATATAACATCAATTTCCCTTGTTTTGAACAATTTCCCTTGTGGATCAATAAAGTTTGTCTAAGTCTAAGTCCAATATGTACTAGTAGTATCGTATGCAACTATGTATCGTAGTATGCAACTATATATCATCTATAGTAGTAGTATCATATGCAGCTAGGTATCATATGTATGTGGTAGTATCATATCATATGTAGTATAGTATGCAGCTATGTAGCATATGTGGTAATATCATATCATATGTAGTATCGTATGCAACTATGTATCATAGTATGCCACTATACATCATATCAATTTCCCTTGTGGATCAATAAAGTTTGTCTAAGTCTAATATGTAGTAGTAGTATCATATGCAGGTATGTATCATATGCGGTAGTATCATATCATATGTAGTATCGTATGCAGCTACGTATCATATGTGGTAGTATCATATCATACTGTATGTAGTATCGTATGCAGCTATGTATCATATGTGGTAGTATCATATCAATGTCATTTCAGTTCTTATGTGTCTTGTACATGTTAAAGAATGGACAATAATAAAGCATCCTGAATCATCCTGAATATGTAGTATCGTATGCAACTATTATCATATCATATGTAGTATCGTATGCAGCTATGTATCATATGTAGTATCGTATGCAGCTATGTGTCATATGTAGTAGTAGTAGTATCGTATGCAAACTGACTGTGTCCACAGGCTGGTACTGTCGGCTGTAGAGTTCCTGACAGTTGTTGAAGATGTAGTCATACGTGGAGTTGAGGCAGGCTTTGACACAGTCCCTCACCACCTGACTGGCTCTGGGTGGAGACTGTAACTCCTGGACCTGAACACCAGATGGCGGTATCAGAACCACTTGCACATCACCGTGTTGTTGTTTGTGGTGACGTTAAATAACCCACAGCACATAGTCCTCAAAAAGGACTACATCCGATAAAATACCTTCATCCTGAAGAATGTAATACTGGTTAGAAGATCCACTGTGGATTTTAAATCCTGCAGGCGGTCCTTGTTGCTGGCAGGGAAGTGATTCTAAAAACAAAAAATGGTTTTGATTTAGGTTACGAGGTCAGTTAGAACTCTGTGGTATGATTTCAAACCAAATGTTGTTGAAGGCCAAATGCATTGTGTGGAGAATGCATATATGTTTACGAGTTCTTTCTGTATTCATAGTTTTTCCATTTGTACTCTATTTCTTATCTTATGTCCGCAAGTAAACTATGAGTGTTACCTTAAAGGCTTGCACTGTAGGAGATGGAATACTCCCTTTTGTCCTATCTGTAGTAGAACAATGAGGCTGTGTTCCTTTCCGGACAGGTGGGGGCTTTCTTCGTGTGCAAGAAGTTGGCTCTTCCGTTTGAGAAGCCGGTATGAATGTATTGGTCTGAGCTGTTCTCCTGAAGCTTCAGTAAAACTTGATAATATTCCTAATCTGTCTTGATGGTCCTTCTTACTCTGCATATATGTCATCTGAAAGAACTTGAGAGTGACCAGTGACTTCACTTCCCTGGTAGGGAAGTCTGGTCGGACGCAACAATTGCTATGACTGATAAATATACTGCTTTTACAGGAGATACAGTACATGGCCAGCATATGAATAGTCTCACCCTGTAGGTGGAGAGGTCAATGCGCAGAGAGTTGTGCAGTTGGTCCAACAGCTTGACAAAACGCTCTTTCTGTAGAGGCGACATTGTACACATTGTAGACAAGGTTTGCAGAAAGATACTTCACACAATGTAAAACTGTAGAGAAAAAACATTTTGTTTGTGTGCGCATACAATAGGAAGGGGATTCATATGGCCGCATTCGTCGGGATTTGCCTGACACATGAAACCTAACACATTGGGGGAGGGGTGCACTATCCACTTTAGCCGGCAGTAGACTGTTGAATATCTTAAAAAGTGTTTTGTGGCAATTCCAACTTTGACCACAGCTGCAGTTGCTATGTAGAGTGGCACTTTCCATCATTTTCAGCAGACAGCATTACAAAATGATTAACCCCCCCCCCCCCCACCTTCCTCTCATGTGAGATCCCACCAAGGAATGGGACCATATGAATCCTTTCCCTACTGTTCTATGGATGCCCCGATTCGATTCTGAGTCCTGAGTCCTGATCCGATACTTTGACAATAGGTTATAGACCTGATATTGTTTTATAGCAAGCAAGTAAAGTAAACACAAAAACGCATTTTTATAAAGATGTATCTTAATAAATTTAGAAATTGCTAGTATTGTTGTGAAACCGATGATGCACTAAATTTTTGGTATTGAATGTTACATGCATTTTTTTAAATTTATATTTTTATTAATTATTTTCCAAAAATAACACCAGCCGAAACATGTAACAAACAGAGGAAAAACTAAACACACAAGACAAAGCAAATAAAACCAAACAAAACAAAACACTCACTCCCACACACATTCACACATCCATTGAGAGAAGCTTACATGGACTAGAGAAAATCCAAAATGAAAAATGAATTAAAATAATAATAACAAAGACAACAACAACAAAGATAATAATAATTACGATAATTCATACGTTAACCATCTGACCAAACTAGAGATGTCCGATAATGGCTTTTTTGCCGATATCCGATATTCCGATATTGTCCAACTCTTAATTACCGATTCCGATATCAACCGATACCGATATATACAGTCGTGGAATTAACACATTATTATGCCTAATTTTGTTGTGATCCCCCGCTGGATACATTAAACAATGTAACAAGGTTTTCCAAAATAAATCAACTCAAGTTATGGAAAAAAATGCCAACATGGCACTGCCATATTTATTATTGAAGTCACAAAGTGCATTATTTTTTTTAAACACGCTTGGAATTTGGGACATGCTCTCCCTGAGAGAGCATGAGGAAGTTGAGGTGGGCGGGGTTGGGGGGGGGGTGTATATTTTAGCGTCCCGGAAGAGTTAGTGCTGCAAGGGGTTCTGGGTATTTGTTCTGTTGTGTTTATGTTGTGTTACGGTGCGGATGTTCTCCCGAAATGTGTTTGTCATTCTTGTTTGGCGTGGGTTCACAGTGTGGCGCATATTTGTAACAGTGTTAAAGTTGTTTATACGGTCACCCTCAGTGTGACCTGTATGGCTGTTGACCAAGTATGCCTTGCATTCACTTGTGTGTGTGCCTTTAAGGTTTATTGGCGCTCTGTACTTCTCCCTACGGCCGTGTACCACTCCGTACAGCGGAGTTTAAAAAAGTCATACATTTTACTTTTTGAAACAGATACCGATAATTTCCGATATTACATTTTAAAGCATTTATCGGCCGATAATATCGGCAGTCCGATATTATCGGACATCTCTCGACCAAACCAGTCTATTCACTTTTGCAGTCAAGACAGGCATGCATTTTTTTTGTGCACAATAACTAAACAAACGCTAATATTATTTGGGGTTTCCCCTCAAAACCTTCCTGTATCCAGAGATTTACTCCCTGACTTTGTAAACAATAACAACAATTATCCCCAAAAGTATTTTGTAAAAACAATAATATTATCAAGAAAAGGAAAAGTATCGATCTAATTCCTTCATTATTGTACTTACCTCTCTGATCCCATGATTGGAATTAAGACATTTCTAGTGCATACTAGTATTGTTCGATACCAATATTTTGGTACCAGTACCGGTATCAAAATGATTTCGATACTTTTCGGTACTTTTCTAAATAAAGGGCACCACAAAAATTTGCATTACTGTCTTTATTTAAACAAAAACTCTTAGGGTACATTAAACATATGTTTCTTATTGCAAGTTTGTCCTTAAATAAGTGAAGTGAAGTGAATTATATTTATATAGCGCTTTTCTCTAGTGACTCAAAGCGCTTTACATAGTGAAACCCAATATCTAAATTACATTTAAACCAATGTGGGTGACACTGGGAGCATGTGGGTAAAGTGTCTTGCCCAAGGACACAACGGCAGTGACTAGGATGGCGGGAGCGGGGATCGAACCTGGAACCCTCAAGTTGCTGGCACGGCCACCTTACCAACCGAGCTATATATAAATAGTGAACATACAAGACAACTTGTCTTTTATTAGTAAGTAAACAAACAAAGGTTCCTAATTTAGCTGCTGACGTATGTAGTAACATATTGTGTCATTTTCCATACTATTATTTTGTCAAAATTATTAAGGACAAGTGGTAGAAAATGAATTATTAATCTACTTGTTCATTTACTGTTAATATCTGGTTGTTTTCTGTTTCAACATGCTCTATCTACACTTCTGTTCAAATGTAATAATCACTTATTCTTCTGTTGTTTGGATACTTTACATTAGTTTTGGATGATACCACAAATTTTGGTATCAATCCGATACCAAGTAGTTACAGGATCATACATTGGTCATATTCAAAGTCCTCATGTGTCCAGGGACATATTTCCAGAGTTTATAAACATCATATTTATTTAATAAAAACAAAAGAAAATGTTGTGAGGCCAAAAAATATCAATGGCATTTGTTTACATTTTGACGCCGGTGAGCTACAGTGTGTAGTGAAGCATGTTTAGCTATTCCTCGTCCTGCAGGGATGATACTTGTAAGAAACTTACTTTATTTGTCGCCGTGGAGGCGAGAATTAGTGATTTAGAAGCAGCTAAAACACTGCCGACTGCGGATGGACGTTAGCCGCTAGCTAGTGTGGAGAATGCATATATGTTTAAGAGTTTTTTCTTTATTCATAGTCACGTTTAAAGCAGCTAGTGTTTTTCCATTTGTACTCTTTCTATTTTTTTTAGGAATATGTCCGCAAGTAAACGGTGTGTGTTACCTTGAAGGCTTGCAATGTAGGGGTTGGAGTACTCCCTTATATCTTATCTGTAGTAGAACAATGAGCCTGTGTTCCTATCTGGAGAGGGTGGGGGGCTGTTTGCGTATTCAAGAAGTTGTCTCTTACTGTTTGAATGTTAGACCATCCCGAGATGACAGTATGACTGTATTGATGTGGGCTGGTCTCCTGAAGCTTCAGTAAAACATGATAATATTCCTATTCTGTCTTGATGGTCCTTCTTACTCTGCATATATGTCATCTGAAAGAACTTGGGATTGACCAGCAATGTCACGACATGACGTCATGCCCGGGAGCCGGTTCTTTTCAGAGGCGGTATAGTACCGAATATGATTCATTAGTATCGCGGTACTATACTAATACCGGTATACCGCACAACCCTAGCGCATACACAATGGAAACAGGAGAGTATCTTAGGGTCTCGGTGTGACTGTGTCAGTACAAACCCCAAAATTGGAGGCAGCAAAGCGGTCGGAGGCGGACACATTGGTGGAGGCTGTTGTGTGGGCGTAGAAGGCATTGATGTTGGCGAGCAGCGTGCTCATCACTGCAGGAACCCCGGGACACATGTACTTTGATGACAGACAGGCAAAGTGCCTGCAGAAAGCAACACAGAGGAAACTTAATGAGAAAATATATGTTGGACTAAAAATAATAATGTTAGAGCATTATGTGTTCAACTAAATATTTCCATAATATATACTGTATTGCAGCAATCTCATCTGCCATCATATCCAGCATTTAGAGGCCAATATGTAATGTCAATACAAATAGAGACAATATGTAATGTTTGTCAAGACTTGGTCTATGGCGTGATTTGTTCTCCCGTGGTGCAAATGAATTGGCATGGAAAGTTCAGCAGGAACTATGGAAGCATGGGTAAATGTTATCTAGTGAAGAGAAGGTGATGTTGCCAGGAAGACAGCCTGGCAACTGGGAGCTTAAATAATAGTGACAGCAGGTGCGTGACTCAAAATGTGAAAACGTGAGACAGGTGTGTGTGAGTCCAAACGTGGAACAGGTGAAACTAATGAGTAACCATGGAAACAAAACAAAACCAGGAAGTGAAACCAGGAACTAAGGAAGTCCAAAACTAACAGCATAACTAAACAAAACATGATCCGGACCATGGATCATGACAATGTTAATATAAATAGAGACAATATGCAATGTTAATATAAATAGAGACAATATGTAATGTCAATACAAATAGAGACAATATGTAATGTCAATACAAATAGAGACAATATGTAATGTCAATACAAATAGAGACAATATGTAATGTCAATACAAATAGAGACAATATGTAATGTCAATACAAATAGACAATATGTAATGTCAATACAAATAGACAATATGTAATGTCAATACAAATAGAGACAATATGTAATGTCAATACAAATAGACAATATGTAATGTCAATACAAATAGACAATATGTAATGTCAATACAAATAGACAATATGTAATGTCAATACAAATAGACAATATGTAATGTCAATACAAATAGACAATATGTAATGCCAATACAAATAGACAATATGTAATGTCAATACAAATAGAGACAATATGTAATGTCAATACAAATAGAGACAATATGTAATGCCAATACAAATAGAGACAATATGTAATGCCAATACAAATAGAGACAATATGTAATGCCAATACAAATAGAGACAATATGTAATGTCAATACAAATAGAGACAATATGTAATGTCAATACAAATAGAGACAATATGTAATGTCAATACAAATAGACAATATGTAATGTCAATACAAATAGACAATATGTAATGTCAATACAAATAGACAATATGTAATGCCAATACAAATAGACAATATGTAATGTCAATACAAATAGAGACAATATGTAATGTCAATACAAATAGAGACAATATGTAATGCCAATACAAATAGAGACAATATGTAATGCCAATACAAATAGAGACAATATGTAATGCCAATACAAATAGAGACAATATGTAATGTCAATACAAATAGAGACAATATGTAATGTCAATACAAATAGAGACAATATGTAATGTCAATACAAATAGAGACAATATGTAATGCCAATACAAATAGAGACAATATGTAATGCCAATACAAATAGAGACAATATGTAATGCCAATACAAATAGAGACAATATGTAATGCCAATACAAATAGAGACAATATGTAATGCCAATACAAATAGAGACAATATGTAATGCCAATACAAATAGAGACAATATGTAATGCCAATACAAATAGAGACAACAAACTGAAAGGACAGGAAGGCATAGCATGAGAATCAAACGTACGTCATGGCCTGGTAGATGGATTCGATTCCATAGCGCATGGCAAATTCATCCACGATGTCTTGTGGCACGTCATCGAAATAAACTTTCCACGCGTCGTCCCCACGAGCCTCTGGGATTTTAACCACGCCTCGTCCGTGGATATCTGTAGAGTGGTGGAACAGGTTCTGGAATGGAACAACATTTTTTTTAGATCAGTTCATTAGTCGTCAGTGCCAATGAAAAGTGAAAGTATTCACAGCCCTTCCCTTTTTCCACATTTTGTTGTGGTACAGACTTATTCCAAAATGGAATGAATGCATTATTGTCCTCAAAATTCTACAGTCACTACTACATAATGACATTATGAAAACGTTTTTTTTTTTTTAATTGCAAATGTATTAAAACTAGGGATGTCCGATAATATCGGCAGATAAATGCTTTAAAATGTAATAATAATATAATGTAATGATCGGTATCGGTTTCAAAAAGTAAGATGTATTATTATTAGTTATTATTATTATTTATTTATTATTTATTTATTATTATTTATACACGGACGTAGGGAGAAGTACAGAGCGCCAATAAACCTTAAAGGCACTGCCTTGGCGTGCCGGCCCAATCACATAATATCTACGGCTTTCCACACACACAAGTGAATGCAAGGCATGCTTGGTCAACAGCCATACAGGTCACACTGAGGGTGACCGTATAAACAACTTTAACACTGTTACAAATATGCGCCACACTGTGAACCCACACCAAACAAGAATGACAAACACATTTCGGGAGAACACCCGCACAGTAACACAACAGAACAAATACCCAGAACCCCTTGCAGCACTAACTCTTCCGGGACGCTACCCTCAACCCCTCCCCCCACCTCAATAATAATGGCTTTTTTGCCGATATCCGATATTCCCCAGCTCTTAATTACCGATTCCGATATCAACCGATACAATACATACAGTCGTGGAATTTACGCATTATTATGCCTAATTTTGTTGTGATGCCCCGCTGGATGCATTAAACAATGTAACAAGGTTTTCCAAAATAAATCTACTCAAGTTATGGAAAAAAAAATGCCAACATGGCACTGCCATATTTATTATTGAAGTCACAAAGTGCATTATTTTTTTTAACATGCCTCAAAACAGCAGCTTGGAATTTGGGACATGCGGAGGTTGAGGTGGGCGGGGTTGGGGGGTAATTGGGGTAGAGGGTAGCACGGGGTGTGTATTGTAGCGTCCCGGAAGAGTTAGTGCTGCAAGGGGTTCTGGGTATTTGTTCTGTTGTGTTTATGTTGTGTTACTGTGCGAAATGTGTTTGTCATTCTTGTTTGGTGCGGGTTCACAGTGTGGCGCATATTTGCAACAGTGTTAAAGTTGTTTATACGGCCACCCTCAGTGTGACCTGTATGGCTGTTGACCAAGTATGAATTGCATTGACTTGTGTGTGTGAAAAGCCGTAGATATTATGTGACTGGGCCGTGTACACAGCGGCGTTTAAAAAAAGTCATAAATTTTACTTTTTGAAACCGATACCGATAATTTCCGATATTACATTTTAAAGCATTTATCTGCCGATAATATCGGCAGTTCGATATTATCGGACATCTCTATAATTAATGACCACTTTGCAATCATGGCGTCTTAAAGAAGTGATAAAAACTCATTTTCGGACTGCTTTTTTTGTTACAATTTCGTCTAGAAAGGAGCAATTACCTCATGCAAACAGGTGTACTGCACATGGTATGGAGCCACTTTCTCCTCTCCCTTGATCTCCACGTTGATTTGGAGGCGGATGGCGCCCGACACCGCCGACTTGTCCGTCCTCTTCTCTGCAATCCAACACAAACTCTCTGTCACACATTTCCAGTCATACGCTAAAGTCATTGTAGAGTCCAGGCTCGGGCAAGAAGAACCTGGCCATCACTCTGATGTTCAATGTATTCATGGCAGAGGTTGAGGGGGACCGGCTGTGGCGGTGGGCTGTATGGCTCTGTGTATGTTCACTTGAGTGGGAGCTCTTTCTGGAGGCGTAGCGCCTGGCGATTCCCCCCCTGCTATTTGCTCTGACAGGCCCACGATTAAGGGTAATTCATACATGTCGGTGGAACAGTCGATTCCCAACTGGAGCGACTTGATAATAACACGTAAGGAGGAGAAGGTGGGGGTGCAGAGGGCAGATGATGGAGAAAGAGAATGTTTAACATGTCCCAGAGTATTAACCACTCAGGTCCTTTTTCCAAAGGCACAGGGAAGAAATTAGCCCTCACTATTCTAGTTCTTGTAGGTTCAGTGTCCTTCAGGTAATTTTTAGTTAATGCCGTTAAATTGGCACTTATTTCATCGTTCTGGACCTAAGGAAATATGTTGACAAGTACAAAACCCAAAACCTTTGAAGTTGGCACGTTCTGTAATTCGTAAATAAAAACAGAATACAATGATTTGCAAATACTTTTCAACCTATATTCAACTGCAAAGACAAGATACTTAACGTTCGAACAGGAAAAGTTTGTCATTTTTTGCAAATATTAGCTCATTTGGAATTTGATGCCAGCAACATGTTTCAAAAAAGCTGGCACAGGTGGCAAAAAGGACTGACAAAGTTGATGAATGCTCATCAAACACTTATTTGGAACATCCCACAGGTGAACAGGCTAATTGGGAACAGGTGGGTGCCATGATTGGGTATAAAAGCAGCTTCCATGAAATGGTCAGTCATTCACAAACAAATGTGTTTTAAGAACATTTCTCAACGAGCTATTCCAAGGAATTTAGGGATTTCACCATCTATATACCCTCAAAGGGTTCAGATAATCTGGAGAAATCACTCCATGTAAGCAGCAAGGCTGAAAACCAATATTGAATGCCCGTGACCTTCCATCCCTCAGCCGGTACTGCATCAAAAAACGACATCAGTGTGTAAAGGATATCACCACATGGGCTCAGGAACACTTCAGAAAACCACTGTCAGTACCTAGAGTTTGTCGCTACAAGGGATGATACTCGAAACCGGTTTTCTCGGTTGTTCGATAAGAAAAGAACCGAGTCCTCGGACTCGAATCCCTTTTTGAGAACCGTTACCCGTTATCGAGACCACTATAGTAAAGAAAAAGAGTTGGTTCTTTATTCGAATCCCTGGGAACGAATCCCGTCCCGACCAGAAATGCTCCGTGGGACATCACAAGAAATGACGTCACGTAGCTCAGTCATTAGGCGCAGATAGCGAAAGCAGGAAAACAATGGACGGGAAAAAGCGCTCCAAGGTGTAATAAAGTTCAAAACAAAAGCTATAATCCATCGAATAACTTTACTGAGAGATTTGAGCAGGGTACAAACACATGACGAACACTTTTACGACCAACCGGAAACATAGCAACCAGGCTAGCAACGCACCTCCTTTACGGCAGCTGTCGCAACGCTCTTAATTAAAGCAACCGCAGCACATACATATACGAGAGAAAAAAATCTCAGCAAAAACAAAAATGCAATCAGAATACAAAATTCTGATATGATTTCTCATAATTTAAGTAGAACTTAATATATGAAAGAATGGTAAATATATATATATAATATAACGTTGCAGACTGAGTCAAGCTTCCTTTTGCAACCTTTCAATCACTGGTCCTTGCTCAACTTTTCTCACTAAAAGCCCAACGCCGAGCCTTCTCACGTGCAAAATCACTTATCAGGTTCTTTGAAGTCCAGCTTTCTAGCCAACTGACTCTCAATTGACTGGATTGATTATTTAACTAATATAGCAGTAACATGTAAAAATCCAGAGTTTTCTTGAGCTAACATGGTGAGAAAAGCGAGCTAGCTTATTACAACAGACAGGGACAAAATTAATATGCATAACTTTCCACCACAACTAACAAACCCACCTTTTTTTTGGAAATATTGGGTGACATATTGTCGACCCTTCAACTCCTTCTCCTCTATTATTTTCTTTTCCTCTCTTTTTTGGCTGCCTGATTTTTGAGGCATACTGCTGTCTCCTCCGCTTTGCCCGCTCTGGCGCTGTCTGTGACAAATGGCCGGTGCTCTACCTGCAGCTGATCCGGTCGGACTGAACCATTTTACGTAAATAGAGGGGGGAAGGGAGGGCCCTGCAGGTGTTGATGCTTCCAAAACAAATAAATGTATTGTTACCAGGACATGGAAAATAAAACATGTGTGATTATATGTTAGTTAATAACTTAGTGTCATTTTTCTGTATTATAATTTCATCATCATTAGGGGCCTCTCTGGGCCTCCAGCTCCGGCTGAATGGGTGAGGGCGGACCTACGTCACTTCCGCCTATCAATCCCCTAGCAACCGGGAATTCGTTGAAAACAAACCAGCTCACAGCGAACGCAGCATTGACAGAAAAAGCATTTAACGAGCGTTGTGGCTTGGAAGTCGGCGTTAAATCCTTCATTTACGCATTTTTACTTATTCGCATATCGTGTGAAAAAACGAAAATGTATTACTTGCGTCAGACTCGTCTCAGTGAACTTTAAAGCTTCTCAGGCTTAGCTTAGCTTGCTAGTTAGCTTAGCCTGCGCGCTACTAAGAAAGAGACGCGGAAGTTATCAACAACAAGATCAAGTGTTAGTGTATAAAATATTGAGAGATTTGAGGGCTACATGTATTGAAAGGCAACATGAAAATTATAGGGTTATCGGTTTTTTAAAAACCCAACTGTTAAGTGCAAATTTAAACGAAACCGGTTTTCAAAAATAGCTAGCTAGGCTATAGACTATATAGTATATTACTTACTTAACTTAATCCTCTTCTTCCCGAATGGGAAATAAGGCTTCGACGACTCGACGCCATTCATCTCGCTGCTGTGCTCGTCGCTGTGCCTCGCCCCATGTAAGCTTCGTCTCTTTCAGCTCCCCTTCAACTGTTCTTCGCCAGGTGTTCTTTGGCCGCCCTGGCTTACGTTTTCCCGGTGGTGTCCATCTTAACGCTGCCTTTGGTATCCTCTCGTTGTCCGGTTTTCGAAAATAGCTAGCTAGGCTATAGACTATATACAGGTAGTATAAACCGCATGTTATTTTTGTACAACAACAACTTCAGCTGTCGAACGTTATAAGGTACAAATTCAACAAGTACAACATTAGCATGGACGGTATAGCCATGTTGTGGTTAAGAAGGTGGATTTTTGTTCCTTATATTTACCAGAAACGAAGTGATCCGAACACACGACCCGGGACTTTGGGGGACTCCAGTGAGAACCGTCCTCGTTTTCCCAGTGTAAAGCTGCGAGCAATTTGTCTCGTCTCTGTGGGCTTGTATCACGCTTTGGCAGAACAAAATACAACCTTTGTTTTCCCTGTTTCCAGTTGTGGTTAGCACAACCAAAAACAACACAGTTTTTCGGCATTTTGGAGGCAGAATGACGGGTTTAACCAGCGTAGGTCGACAGGTTAAAGAGTAATGGCAACGGTTTGTTTTCAACGCCAGTCTGGTTGCTATGGCTCGAAGAACCCGTATGTAGCTCAGTTGCCCGGAAGTCTGCCCTCACCCATACCGGGAGTTTGTCGGGAGAAAATCTCTGTCGGGAGGTTGTCGGGAGAGGTGCTGAATATCGGGATTCTCCCGCTAAAAACGGGAGGGTTGGCAAGTATGCATATATGACATCTCCCTTTTTTAACTTTCGTTTTTCTTTCCTTGTGAACAAAACAAAATCACACTGTATATGTGTTGTCTGTCTAATTATAAATAATGCAGACGAGGCGTGTTGGCTGAGTTCTTGACGTTTACTTTCACAGCGTGCTCATTCTTAGCTGCCGGGTGACGATATGCAACAACACTTTTCGGGGCTACCGCGCATGCTCGTCACTCCCGTTGCATGCTGGGTAGTGTAGTTGTTATATTCCCTAGCTCATAACATCTTTTCCCATATAAGGAAATAATGTTAACTCAAAGTGTATTTCTTTTTTTAGCTTTAACTTTTCATTTTTTTAGCATTGTATCCACATTTGCAAACAACTTTTCTCTTCATAGAATTTTCTTTCAATAAAGAAATAAAGTGCAAAAATGTCAAAGCATCATAACAAACAGTTATGTCAAATAGCAGCAGAATTGCACTTTTTGGAAAGCTGTATTATTTTCAGTTTTGTGCCCAAGGGACTGATTTTATTTAACACTATATTATTATTTATACACCTATAGTGATCACAGAGACAGCTTGTTTTTGTGTTACTGTATATATTTGTTTCTCTGAAAAAATCCCACTTAATATACTTTGGGTAACAACAGTCAATATTTATTTATTTTATTTTATTTTTTTAGGGGGGTAACAGTCAATATTTATTTATTTATTAGATTAAATTGTTTTCTTATATAATAAAAGTGAGATTTTGGTTAAACCCTGGACTGTTGAACAACTTAAGCTGTACATCAAGCAAGAATGGGAAAGAATTCCACCTGAAAAGCTTCAAAAATTGGTCTCCTCAGTTCCCAAACGTTAACTGAGTGTTGTTAAAAGGAAAGGCCATGTAACACAGTGGTAAACATGCCCCTGTGCCAACTTTTTTGCAATGTGTTGCTGCCATTAAATTCTAAGTTAATGATTATTTGCAGTTTCTCAGTTAGAACATTAAATATCTTGTCTTTGCAGTCTATTCAATTGAATATAAGTTGAAAAGGATTTGCAAATCATTGTATTCTGTTTTTATCGACCATTTACACAACGTGCCAACTTCACTGGTTTTGGGTTTTGTATTTTGCGTCCTCTTCTACTGATGTTTTCCTCAATATGCCTAAAGAGCATGAAGAAACACCGGCCATGGTGTCTATGGAAGAGCAGGGAAGTTTATATTTCTTTTTTGTTCATAATGTTAACCATATCAGTTTTGAAGTAATCATGGATAAAGGCGGCAGAAACATATAATTACGTGATCAAATAATAGTTTTACATGATTTTATCCAATGGGCTCCAAGTTCTGGAGAAAACGTCACAAGTGGGCGTTTCCAGTACAATTCGTTGTTTAGCGTTACTTAAAAATGAATTGATATTATGGGAAATGAGTGCCTGATTCATTTTCAGGAGTAAACAATATATAAAGATTTCATGTTAGTTAATTTGGGCCCTTTAAGTTCAAGAGATTGTTGAGAATTGTGCTTACATCGGGAAATTCTTCACTGATATCACAATTTTTCAACACAATTAAGATCATTTTGATATATGATCTTAAATGTTACTTACTTCTGGTTTTCTAAAATGTTTATTTAACCAGGATTTTATACACAAACTGAGGTCTAACTCAATATGTGATCACGGAACTAAAGCAAAGTAAAAGTAAAAAGAGGAAGGTCAAAAGACAGGGAAGGCAATCACGTTTTCTAAAACTTCATGTTTTCTACAAAGGGACAGATCAAGAAACCTCTGCCTCTGTAATGACTAAATGTAAGCTTGGCCCTAATGAAAACATTTCCCCTCCCCGAGGGATGGCACTTCAGATTATAGGTGAGCTTGTCTGAAACGAGCCAAACCGTCTGCAAGCACAATGAGCTCATTTGAAATTCCACAAGAAAGGACTGCCAAAGAAAAGCAGCGTTTTTAACGCGGACAAATGTGTACCTCGGAGGACTCTCCTAACCTTGGTGGATAAAAATGTTCCTCGGGCAACTGAGACGTACGAAATGAGGGTCAAACAACTGACTTATTGAAAGCGGTATCCTGGTGGAGTGGTGGAGCATACATATGGAGCATATTTGGGGGAAAAATAGCAACATGATATTATTGGGTTTTCTGTGGGAACTGTGGTATGTTGATAGTAGCATATTGCCAAGGTGTGACTCTAGTACATTTTATATATATATATATATATATATATATATATATATATATATATATATATATATATATATATATATATATACATACATATATATATATATATATATATATATATATATATATATATATACATATATATATATATATATATATATATATATATATATAATGAACATTTACAAACCCCGTTTCCATATGAGTTGGGAAATTGTGTTAGATGTAAATATAAACGGAATACAATGATTTGCAAATCATTTTCAACCCATATTCAGTTGAATGCACTACAAAGACAAGATATTTGATGTCCAAACTCATAAACTTTTTTTTTTTTTTTTGCAAATAATAATTAACTTAGAATTTCATGGCTGCAACACGTGCCAAAGTAGTTGGGAAAGGGCATGTTCACCACTGTGTTACATGGCCTTTCCTTTTAACAACACTCAGTAAACGTTTGGGAACTGAGGAGACACATTTTTGAAGCTTCTCAGGTGGAATTCTTTCCCATTCTTGCTTGATGTACAGCTTAAGTTGTTCAACAGTCCGGGGGTCTCCCTTGTGGTCTTTTAGGCTTCATAATGCGCCACACATTTTCAATGGGAGACAGGTCTGGACTACAGGCAGGCCAGTCTAGTACCCGCACTCTTTTACTATGAAGTCACGTTGATGTAACACGTGGCTTGGCATTGTCTTGCTGAAATAAGCAGGGGCGTCCATGGTAACGTTGCTTGGATGGCAACATATGTTGCTCCAAAACCTGTATGTACCTTTCAGCATTAATGGCGCCTTCACAGATGTGTAAGTTACCCATGTCTTGGGCACTAATACACCCCCATACCATCACACATGCTGGCTTTTCAACTTTGCGGCGAATGGTTCTTTTCCTCTTTGTTCCGGAGGACACGACGTCCACAGTTTCCAAAAACAATTTGAAATGTGGACTCGTCAGACCACAGAACACTTTTCCACTTTGTATCAGTCCATCTTAGATGAGCTCAGGCCCAGCGAAGCCGACGGCGTTTCTGGGTGTTGTTGATAAACGGTTTTCGCCTTGCATAGGAGAGTTTTAACTTGCACTTACAGATGTAGCGGCCAACTGTAGTTACTGACAGTGGGTTTCTGAAGTGTTCCTGAGCCTATGTGGTGATATCCTTTACACACTGATGTCGCTTGTTGATGCAGTACAGCCTGAGGGATCCAAGGTCACGGGTTTAGCTGATTACGTGCAGTGATTTCTCCAGATTCTCTGAACCCTTTGATGATATTACGGACCGTAGATGGTGAAATCCCTAAATTCCTTGAGAAAGGTTTTTCTTAAACTGTTCAACAATTTTCTCACGCATTTGTTGACAAAGTGGTGACCCTCGCCCCATTCTTGTTTGTGAATGACTGAGCATTTCATGGAATCTACTTTTATACCCAATCATGGCACCCACCTGTTCCCAATTTGCCTGTTCACCTGTGGAATGTTCCAAATAAGTGTTTGATGAGCATTCCTCAACTTTATCAGTATTTATTGGCACTTTTCCCAACTTCTTTGTCACGTGTTGCTGGCATCAAATTCTAAAGTTAATGATTATTTGCAACAAAAAAAAAATGTTTATCAGTTTGAACATCAAATATGTTGTCTTTGTAGCATATTCAACTGAATATGGGTTGAAAATGATTTGCAAATCATTGTATTCCGTTTATATTTACATCTAACACAATTTCCCAACTCATATGGAAACAGGGTTTGTATTTGCAATTTTTTCATATGTGGTGGTCACAACTGACACTGACCGAGCTGCCTACCATTGAGTCATGAATGGTTACAACCACTTGGCAGCTAAAATAATAAAGACAATGTTATATTTATTCTCATGCGCGTGTCAACACTGACCCAGGTTGTACCAGACGTCCATCTCTCCGCTGAGCGTTCGGACTTCAATAATACTCTGGCCAAGGAAATCATCAGATTCCCTCTTAAGACGCTGCTTCACCCTCGACTTGATGTCATCGTCTTCATCCCACACACGCACTTTGATTCTGTCTGACGAATTGTGGCATTCGCTGACAAAAAAGCACAAGATACACACACAGGGTATTAAAAAGAGAAATACTTTTTCTCTTGAATAACGTGGAAATAATGCTAACTTACAAGTTATATTTCTCCTCCCACACTGGATTGAGGTTGCCATAAATAGTTTTGGTCCGCTTCTTGGTCTTGCCCACCTGCACAGTGACATACGGATCACTCGAGCCCGTCTTGTCCTTTGCCTGAAGTCCTTGGGCACAAACAACTACAATATAGAAGGAAAAAATACACAAAGAGTGAAGATGATGAATAAGCTCCTGCTAATGTTATTGCATGATTTATTACATTTGTTTTAAATAAGGAGATACCTGTGATTGTAATCTTGGCAGACCACTTTGAGGTGCCATCCAGCACGCTTTGTTTGATGGCCTTCATCTGCTGCGAATGGACAGTTTTGCTAATGATGAAGACCTCTCTGATTAGGTCAAATATTTCTGGCTTGTTCCTTTCTCTGATCTTCATCCTGTCCTTCATCGCCATGATGATATTCTGAGTTCGGTCTTCAGCTCCGTGTTTGGAACTCTTCTCCGCAGCACCTAACCATGAAACAATTAGAGGATCCTTGAAATTAATACTAAACATCATTTGTAGGTACAGTATAAGCATAATATGATTTTACTACGTAAATATCAACGTTGTGGCGGTAGGAAATGGATGGATGGATATATATAAATTCCTGCTTCTCAAGACCAATAACCGAAATATATAAATATATATACAGTACAGGCGAAAAGTTTGGACACACCTTCTCATTTCAATGCATTTTCTTTATAGTCATGACTATTTACATTGTAGATTGTCACTGAAGGCATCAAAACTATGAATTCTTGGCATTCTCTCGATGAACTTCAAGCACATCGGTGAAGTGAAAACCATTTCCGGTGACTACCTCATGAAGCTCATCGAGAGAATGCCAAGAGTGTGCATTTTGAAGAAACTAGAATACAAAACATGTTTTCAGTTATTTCACCTTTTTTGTTAAGTACATAACTCCACATGTGTTCATTCATATTTTTAATGTCTTCAGTGATGCTAGGTTCACACCAACGGCGCTTTGACGGCGCTTTAAAGCGGCATGCAAAGCGGCGTTAAAGCGTGAGGGTCGTAATGGATCGTGGGAAAGCTTGTAGTGAAGCGGGACATGCGGCAAGTTCGGCAAAATTTTTTAAACGGTTTAAAAAAATTTGTCGCTCTGTCAAGAATGGAATAAAGAGCAGAGAGCGTATCAAAGCGTGACAAAGGTCAGCAAAGCTTGACTCAAAGCACAGGAAAGCTTAACAGATCTTGGTTCAAAGTGCGGACCCCAGTCTACAACTACAAATAGGAAGTGACTGTGATATTGACTAGTGACATTGAAACTTTATGTAAAACCAACACAGGATTACAAATCCATTCTCTTTTGCATCATTGCCTTTTTTATACAATGATCATTGTTTCTGTACTTCTGTGAGTTTGCTGTTTGATGTTACAGTTTGACATTACTGTCTATAATTTTTCTGTATGAAAATGTAAACAAAAATGGTTCTTAACTTTCTACTTTGTGGACAATGTTGATCCACTCTCTTGTTTCATCTCATACAACATAATGTACCCTTTGTCTTATGAACCCCACATTATGTAACCTGATGGGTGAACAGTGATACTATTTGTGCTTTTTTGTTTGGTCAAGTTTTGTTGCTTGCTGTACATGTTGATAACATCTTCCTTAATAATAAAGAGAATATGTTACGTTGAAAAGAAATGCCTTTTATTATTGTCAACTAGCATAAGAAATGAAAGATAGATATTTATTAAGATGACAAAGAAATAAAAGAAATGAAGATATAAAACATAATATAAGGGGAAAAAAAAGAGAAATTGAAAAAATAAATGAATATAAAAAATGTGTGGAAAACAGTATACTGAGTTTTTCACATTTTTTTAAAACTTATTTGTTTATCATATTTCTTTTTTATTACATTATGTGTTTTATCTTGTATATAATAAAACAAAAAGACAAATCAAATAAATAGATAAATCTAAAAAATGTGGGGAAAACTTAGTATACTGAGTTTTTCACATTTTTTTCTTAGTTTTTCGTCATATTTCTCTTTTTTATTATATTATGTCTGCGCACGCAATTTATTCATCAAATTCACAAAATAATAATCGCATCAAAGCGTAATAAAGTTCAATAAAGCGTAATAAAACGTATCAAAGCGTGATTTAAAGCGTATCAAAGCGGCATCAAATCGTGAGAAACGGTAACAAAGCGGGAAAGAATTCGTATCAGAGCGTATCAAAGCATAACATTACTTCGGAGATCGGGATATTCGTGGAAAAATTGACAAAAATGACGGCGCTTTGCTCGCCGCTTTAAAGCGCGGCAAGCGCCGTTGGTGTGAACCAGGCTTGACAATCTACAATGTAAATAGTCATGAAAATAAAGAAAACGCATTGAGTGAGGAAATGGTGTGTCCTAACTTTTGGCCTGTACTGTATATGTAATACATTATTTATATATTATTTATTATTTCAAATTAAGATTGAAGTGAAGCTTGTGAACATCTGAAGGTACAGTAAGAAAGACTCAAATAAAGGTGGATATGACTACTTGTCCTTATAGATTTATCCTAACCAAACATGACAACACAACTGAGGTACTGTAGAACTAACATCACATCAATAAATCTGTAGTGTCTTTTATGTATTTTTTTTTAAAATGTATCAATCAGCGTGTGAAGGAGTGTGGCGATCGTGTCCTATTTTGCTCGCAAACATACATCCGAAAAACACCTGTGGCTCAGAAGTACAAACTGCAGACTTTTGATCGAATGCATTTAATATTTAGACTGCATTAAAAATATATACACTACCGTTCAAAAGTTTGGGGTCACCCAAACAATTTTGTGGAATAGCCTTCATTTCTAAGAACAAGAATGGACTGTCGAGTTTCAGATGAAAGTTCTCTTTTTCTGGCCAGTTTGAGCGTTTAATTGACCCCGCAAATGTGATGCTCCAGAAACTCAATCTGCTCAAAGGAAGGTCAGTTTTGTAGCTTCTGTAACGAGCTAAACTGTTTCCAGATGTGTGAACATGATTGCACAAGGGTTTTCTAATCATCAATTAGCCTTCTGAGCCAATGAGCAAACACATTGTACCATTAGAACACTGGAGTGATAGTTGCTGGAAATGGGCCTCTATACACCTATGTAGATATTGCACCAAAAACCAGACATTTGCAGCTAGAATAGTCATTTACCACATTAGCAATGTATAGAGTGTATTTCTTTAAAGTTAAGACTAGTTTAAAGTTATCTTCATTGAAAAGTACAGTGTTTTTCCTTCAAAAATAAGGACATTTCAATGTGACCCCAAACTTTTGAACGGTAGTGTATGTATGACTGTCGTCATGTCCCTCATAATGATTGTGAACAATAAGCACAATTGCAAAAGAAGTGCAGTTCCCCTGTCGGGAGTAAACAAGTACTGCCATGTTTGTTTACATTGTGAGGTCCGGTGAGCTTAAGGGACATTAGGACCTCCTACGAGAAAGAAGCGCTTGATTTGCCCACCTAGACCACTTACAGCAATATGAGTAATCTTTAATCTCGCTCTATTGGAGCGTTTTTTTTAAAAGTATTATTGGTTGTCAGGGCTATTTTACAATGTTATCGTATTATCAGTGGAACGTCATAATTCCAACTGTCAGCCCAATAAGTATCGGTCCGATAATTCGGGTGCAGCCCTAATATTTACATCAGGATATCAGCCGGCAGACTGTGTACTCACGTTGTAGACAGTCAGCATTCAGTAGTTCGTGACACTTCTCGTGACATTTGACGCCACACTCTGAACACCGGACGCCTTGTCGCGCGATGCCCCACAACAGCCCCTCGCACTCGTAACAATATGTGGGCGTTGTCGCCGTCCACACCTCAAAGTTATGTGGCGTTGTGCACGATATAGGGTAGATCAGAGCTTGAAGGGTCTTTTTGTACACGTGGGTTTTCTGTTGTGATCACGTTATAGGAAGAGAACAGAGCATTAATGACATCAATCACAGTTTTGTAGAGCTGAGTTTTTTATGAATGAATAACTTACCAGCTCCTCATCCTTAATAGATGATCGTGCAGCCATGGCAGATGTGATACCTGCCTTCCTGGCTTGCACGAGGGACTAAACAACAGACAACAGGTAAAGGTTATAATACTGACAAATTTATTAAAGAAGTACAAAACCCAAAACCAGTGAAGTTGGAACGTTGTGTAAGTCGTAAATGAAAACAGAATTCAATGATTTGCAAATCCTTTTCAACTTATATTCAATTGCAAAGACAAGATACTTACGTTTGAACTGGAAAACTTTGTAATTTTTTGCAAATATTAGCTCGTTTGGAATTCGATGCCTGCAACATGTTTCAAAAAGCTGGCACAAGTGGCTGAGATAGTTGAGGAATGCTCATCAGACTTATTTGGAACATCCCACATGTGAACAGGCTAATTGGGAACAGGTGGGTGCCATGATTGGGTATAAAAGCAGCTTCCATGAAATGCTCAGTCATTCACAAACAAGGACGGGGCGAGGGTCACCACTTTGTCAACAAATTTGTTTTAAGAACAACATTTCTCAACGAGCTATTGCAAGGAATTTAGGGATTTCACCATCTACAGTCCGCAATATTCTCAAAAAGTTCAGAGAATCTGGAGAAATCACTGCACGTAAGCAGCAAGGCTGAAAACCAATATTGAATGCCCGTGACCTTCCATCCCTCAGCCGGTACTGCATCAAAAAACGACATCAGTGTGTAAAGGATATCACCACATGGGCTCAGAAACACTTCAGAAAACCACTGTCAGTACCTAGAGTTTGTCGCTACATCTGTGAGTGCAAGTTAAACTATACTATGCAAAGCCAAAGCCATTTATCAACAACACCCAGAAACGCCGCCGGCTTTGCTGGACCCGAGCTCATCTAAGATGGACTGATGCAAAGTGTAAAAGTGTTCTGTGGTCTCATCAAACACTTATTTGAAACATCCCACAGGTGAACGGGCTAATTGGGAACAGGTGGGTGCCATGATTGGGTATAAAAGCAGCTTCCATGAAATGTTCAGTCATTTACAAACAAGGATGGGGCGAGGGTCACCACTTTGTCAACAAATGCGTGAGCAAATTGTCGAATAGTTCAAGAACAACATTTCTCAATGAGCTATTGCAAGGAATTTAGGGATTTCACCATCTAAGGTCTGTAATATCATCAAAAGGTTCAGAGAATCTGGAGAAATCACTGCACGTAACATTGAATGCCTGTTACCTTGGATCCATCAGGCGATACTGCATCAAAAAGCGACATCAGTGTGTGAAAGATATCACCACATGGGCTCAGGAACACTTCAGAAAACAACTGTCAGTAACTACAGTTGGTCGCTACATCTGTAAGTGCAAGTTAAAACTCTACTATGCAAAGCGAAAGCCATTTATCAACAACACCCAGAAACGCCGCCGGCTTCGCTGGGCCCGAGCTCATCTAAGATGGACTGATGCAAAGTGTAAAAGTGTTCTGTGGTCTGACGAGTCCACATTTCAAATAGTTTTTGAAAACCGTGGACGTCGTGTCCTCCGGAACAAAGAGGACAAGAACCATCCGGATTGTTCTAAGCGCAAATTTGCATTGTGTTGCTGCCATTAAATTCTAAGTTAATGATCATTTACAAAAAACAATTAAGTTTCTCAGTTCCAACATTAAATAGTTTGTCCTTGCAGTGTATTCAATTGAATATAAGTTGAAAAGGATTTGCAAATCATTGTATTCTGTTTTTATTTACGAATTACACAACGTGCCGACTTCACTGGTTTTGGGTTTTGTACCTATATAAATAAATATATGAACAACCCACAGCCAAGTCAGACTCTGAGATCTTACTAAAATGGGGGCCAGTGTGGTGAGTAAGGGGGAGGGTTAAAAGGGTGGTCAGTAGGGTTATTTTGCCATTTTTCCCAGGGCAAAGTCAGAACACCAATGTGAGGATTATTAGTTTCGAGCAACTATTAAAGAGGGTTATGATAATGGGTTAAGTTGGATACATAAAACAAAAAGCCACACAAATGTTAGTTAAATCAACACAAATGCCATTTCCTTACAGTTTGAGGAAAAATAAATGCCAATACAAGGGATTTTATATTGTTAAATAGTACCAATTAAGTGTCATGACCAAGAGGATGCATGCAAACTTTTTCATTTCTACTCCAATTAAAGAGGAAAAAAACCATGCTGCAGATATTATAGTTTGAGGCAGGTTGTGTTTTGTTTATCCAACTTGATATTTCACTAGATTCTAATAACTTACCATAGCCTGACCAGGCAGAGAGAATGCATTCAAGAGAGTTGTGGGGAATAGTTTTGGGTTTTGGAGAGGAGGGAGAGAACAATTAGCAGCTTGATTTGATATATCTCCATTTGTTGAGAACAAGCTAATAAATCCCAAAAACAGTCAAATAATAGATTTGACTTAAAGGGGCGGTCTCCCAAACAGAAAGACATGACATACACAAAATACATGTATTAGGATATACAGAAAGATATAAAACCGAAATATAAATCTGTTACTGACCACATCGCTGACCAAGGCAAGAGGTTTCTTTTTACGGAGGTCTGGCATGCTGTCGATACCATAAAGGCCAGAGCCATCACTGCTTTGGGACAAAAAAGCACAATGCATAATTCAACTTTTAGACAAGTCTTTAACAACTACATCCACATGGATTTCCTTTTGCAACTGGATTCACAGTAAACTCTCTATGATGATGATGATGAACCCAAAGTATGACTTACCCTGGTTTGACCCAGGCCTGTCTTGCACTGGGCTCGTCTGGTCCAACCTTCAAGATTTAAAAATATAAGCAATTAAGCCATTTAAAAAGGTTAAGTCGGATAACCGGTTGTGAGAGACGAGGATGAACGGAATGTGATTTTGGTTGAGCTTCACCTCTCTGATGTTCCACGTAATACAAAGTAGTACAACAAAAACCAAACAAATATCCTCCCGAGAGCCAGAATTCAGCAGGAGGATATGTTTGTTAATACCTTTTGAGCAGAGGTGCAGACAATTGGGTTGTTGTTCTTGAAACGCAACAACAGAAAAACAGCGCAAAGCTACAAAACTAAATATTTACTTTTTTCACACAGGGAAAAACAAATGATGACATACGTCTCCTCGCACAATTGAAAACAAAATAAGGTAAACAATGGTTTTTCAGTCACCAAAATGAGTTTCAAATTAAATGTTTTTGCAAAATATGTTTCAAATAACAAAAACTGAAGTACAAATACAAAATAAAAACAGACAACACACAGGAATGAGATACAGCTTTAATATAATCTAATAGAAAGAAGCAACCTGAAGTTCTTCTTGGACTGTTTCTGTAAAAAAGTAAAGAAAACACCTTCAGATTTACTACTCGTATACAGAAGAGGAAGTATTTTTGTAAAATGTAGAATGGATACAACTTTTATTGTAATTTCTGGGTTTGTTCAATTACCTTGAATAGGTTTTTCCTGAGATCGAGATCCTTGAGACCCTTGAGAGCCATGCGACCCCAGGGATCCTTGAGCAGACTGGGACAGTCTATTATGAGTTTGCCTTTTTTCCTTTAGAATGCGCTGGAAATTAGCTATACGTGCTTTGTGATTTGCATCAATGAGCTTTCCGGTCTCCTCAACGATGTTGTTTTCACTCGAATAATTCAAACACACTTCATCTATACTGGCTAATGGATCCAAAGGACTCTCACCTTGCGTGGATGGGCGATGATGTGATTTAACTTCATGGCTCGACATTTCTGAATTTGTTTCACATTCTTCTTTGCTTTGTACAATATCTACATTGTGACACTCACTTGGAGTAGATGGGGAGGGATCAGGCCCCTGAGAAAATGCTTGGGCCGAACATGGCAGGTTCTTATTTATCTCTCCATAATCCACAAAGGTCAAGGTCTCACTGGCCTCCTTTGTTGGGACAAAGTGAGTGTGATTAACAGTCAGACTAACTTCTCCCTCTGTATAACCAGTAGTGCTTAGTGTGCTTTTATCTGTGTGTCCAATTACGACTAAAGGTACTTCTGAGATACTATCTTCTTCCAGATTTTCAGGGTTCTCTTCTTCCAGATTTTCAGGGTTGAACCCTTCAAACTTTTTCAAAGCCCCCTTTAAAGCAGATCTGAAACTGAGTACAGCCTTGCTAAAAGTTGTAACATCAAAACCGGCACCGGGGGACTTGTCTGTACTCTCAGAATCAATTTCTGAAGAAAGTTGAGATTCTCCTGCTTCATCTCTTGAGATACTGTGATCTGTCCAATCCCTTTCCAAACTCTCAGCATATCCCAGTTCAAGAGTGTCACCAGATGATGGACAGTCCTCCCACAGTGACTGAGTCTCTAAGTAGCCATCATCACAGTCTGTCAACAGTACAGTGGAGAAACTACCACTCATGGAGGAACCCTGGTACTCTGCATTTGCAGAGGCATTCACAGTGTGGTAATCTGGTCTTTGTGGGTAGGGGTAATTAAGAGAACAGAAACCGTCTACATTTTGTAATCCCTTGTCCCTGCAGTCCACCAAAGCAGAAGAACATGATGAAGAGCTGTAATGGATTCCAAAAAGTAATGAGAGGTGTTCAGAACTAGTATGTGAAGAATGACCTGGTGTGCTACTTTGTGTTTCCTCTGTGGCACAACAGTCCCACACATGCAGTTCTTCTCCACTGTTTGCACATGAGGAAATGTCCTCCTCATTATGACCTCTTGCTCCACATATTATAAACTCCTGATATACAGAAGGCCATTTGTCATTTTCTGTGTCACCAGAGATAACTGTTGTGGACAAAGAGCTGATACTTTGGTTGTCCTGACTTTGATGAAGTCCAGGATCAAAGTGTTTTTGTTTTGCTGAACGACCCATTTGCCTATTGGAGCTATGCAATGCATTCTCTGGATTTGTTTGATAGTCTGATTGACCAACAGTCAGTTGTTTGGGTGTTCTGTAAGACAGTAAACCTCCGGAAATATTTGCACATTCTTTCCAATCGGACAGTGTAGCAGTGTCCCTCTTCAGGGGCGATGTTATAGCATTCTGCCTTCCCAAGCTTCCTCGCGTGGTACCCTCTGTATGAGAAACTGGAGTAGGATTAGGTGGAGCTGAAGCTCCAGAGTATAGGTCTCCAATTTCACTTAGCACTGCATCAACACAACAAGACACTTCATCCACCGAGCCTCGTACTGACGTTAGATACTGCCTCAGGTCTGATATTTCCTCTTGGATCTTGTTTATGCCTTTCAGCTCTTTCAGTATATGATCAACTATTTTATTAGAGCACTGATCTTCATCCTCTTTATGGTCTTCATTATAGATCATTTTAATTAGCTGAGGTATAGTATCCTCCACAGCTTCAATCCCAGACTCACAATCAGAGCAGCTGTTTTTCTGTGATTGTGTACGGGTAGCCTCCATACAGACAGTTTCACTGTCAGGATGGGACTCAATCCTGCTGTTTCCTTCTGCATCGTCCAGGTTCAGCCCCTCTTTGGGACTCATGAACAGAAGTGGAGGTAGTTCTTTGTTGTGGGGCTCATCTTGTTTACCGAGGTGTCTTTTGGGGAACATCCCAATGAAGCAACACTCTTGATTAGCTTTCTCCACTTGGGGGAATGTTGCTATAACATCCTCAAGTAGGTGCAAGCAATCATCTTAAACCAATTACTGTACCTGGCAACAACGGCAAACAAAAGAGAATCAAATACACGTTACTTCATTGACAAAATAGTGAAAGCTACAAAGCACAAGTTTATATTTGATATTCTGTACTGTAGGTAAAACATACTATGTTTTCATTCTGTACTCAACCAGTCCACAATCATGAAACTACCAAGAAAAATGAGCTATGTTTTTTCTACACAGACACGGATCGACCCCAGTTGACAAAAGTTGCAAAGCATATACATTTTATAAATACGTTACAATATTATCCAAAGCAGTTATTTATACTTGTCTGTCTCACTAATCAAGCATTGACTTAAATGTCTTGTCGTTTGGTTCCACAATTTGTGTTTGGTCATTTGCAAAAATATGAAATACCAACATTAAATATGTTGCATATTACATAACAAACAAAACAAAATCTGAGGAAAACAAAACAAGACTTCTTGATTGTGTACAACAGACAGTCTTGCCTTCAGTGTACAGCAACTCTGCATAATGTTTGCAACTTGATCGCAGCTGGTTAGATCGCTGTAATTACAAAGCTTTTAGAACACAGCAATTAGATCACAGACAGGTCAAATCTCTGTTCTTGGTGCCTTGTCACTCTTTTTTAACTGTACCAGCTGCCCGGCCTGATTGCTATGATCCAACCCAGTGTAGATACCACAGGAACATTAATGATTAGTAAAAGTCAGAACGCACTGGAAGGCATTACTTAATTCAGTAGAGAAAATGTGGAATTTAGATTGTTTTCTGTTGATCAATTGTCTGAGCTGCTTAAACTAAGTGTCACATTTTTTTCACCAGAAGTTACATTTTGTATCGTAAGTAATAACGCAATAATGAATTACAGTACATATTGCAAACACAGCATGTTCTATATGTACAGTGCAGTATTTCTAAATGTAACTATTTACATAAAAGAACAGACACAAGCATCTTACCTTAACGCAAAACAAAGTGAAAAGTGTAGATATCACTGACGATCGGTTAAATCCATGTCAATAAGTTGTCCACAGGTGTCTCTTGACTTACTTGTTTTCCCTGAGTTAAAACCTCTTCTTTAAACTTGTAGAGAAGAATAGGACTTTCTCAGTCGGAGTCTCACACCCGAGAGTGGTATACCACAATCACATTGCAGTTTACACGCAACGATGTCGCTATCCCTACTTCCCTCCTGCCCTTTTGCATGCTCTCTGCTTTCTCACTCCCTCTGGCAGCATATTAGCACATAGCTGATCTGAGGCTGTGAGAGTGCCGATTCTCAGCCTTGTCTTTTGTTTTTCTGGATGTGGGCATGCCACATCTGTAGTGTAGGTAGCATTGTTTCTAATAATCAATCTACAATGTCGCATGCAAGTGAGTACACCCATAACATTTGAGAAACGTTATTATAAGTGCAATGGTTCTCAATGTTTCAAGTTATTATTAATTCTTGGTGAAGTCTCAATAATGTAGAAAAGAAGTTTGGATATAAAATAAATTAGCCAATCCTTTTGGGCATGCAATTCACCAGTGCTGCATTGGTTTTTACTGGAATCCTCTTCCACTCCGCAACGTAATATCATCATGGAGTGGTTATTGTTGGGACACCTTGTGCTCTTTCAATTCAGCTGGAGACGTAGTTGGCCATTCCATCCTCTTCACCGTCATGAGTAAGGCACTTGTCATCTTTGAGTTGTGTTTTGTGGTCAATTATGTTCGAATACTGTTGTGCGGCCCAATTGCCGAAGGGAGTGGTTCATGGTGTGCTTAAGAATGTTCTAATACAGTGGTTCTTAACCTTGTTGGAGGCACCGAACCCCACCAGTTTTATATGCGCATTCACCGAACCCTTCTATATATATTTATATATATATTTTTTTGAAATTCAAGAAAAAGTTGTATGTTTTTTTTACTGGTGCACAAAATGAACCGTGCATGAAAATCACCTTGTTCAAAGAACAAAATCAACACAGTGCATGAACTCATAACAAATTACACACCCTACACACATTACCATGAATTGATTAACGTGGACCCCGACTTAAACAAGTTCAAAAACTTATTCGGGTGTTACCGTTTAGTGGTCAATTGTACGGAATATGTACTGTACTGTGTATTTTCTTCCTTTGCAATCTGCTAGTAAAAGTTTTAATCAATCAATCAAAAAACCTGCAAATCAGATGGAAAATTAGAGGGAACATTGTTTGGGGGTATCCATAATACGCTGATAGGGAGAAGTTTTTATTTACACGATAAGTCGGATGTCTCTTTACCTCCGTGGCGGAGGCTCCACTGAACCCCTGAGGCCGACTCACCGAACCCCTAGGGTTCGATCGAACCCAGGTTAAGAACCACTGTTCTAATATATAGTGGGATTCATGTTTCCCTCAATGAACACATACTACTCTAAACAGTGGTGTGCCGTCAGGGCCAGCAAGGCCTTCTCTGCTGGCCTGACCAGAAATCATGGTCATAATTAAAGATAAAAGTATTTTTGTATTTACTTTCCCTAAATATCTAAAAGTATTCATATTCTCTTCATGTCATATTATGCTCCTTCCGGTGCTGTTGATTTTAGGTTATAGAGTTTTTATCCAATCAGAATTCAGCTAGCTTATGTTGCCATGCTCTACGAAATCTGCCGAGGCCTTCGGAATCAACAATGCGGTCATTGAACGGACACAAATATTTGACAGACAATTCCGATAGCCAATCAGATCACGAGTTGTTGTCAGTAAGGCCTTCTAGACTGGGCTAAGGCAGATATATATTGTGATGTTATGAGCTAGGCAACATAAGAACTCCCTTACCCAGCATGCCACAGTAGTGAATGGCATGCGCAGTAGCCCCGTTTAGGTTGTTGAATGTACCCCTGCCGGCAGCTGGATGTTTTTGATGAGCACGCTGTGGAGTAAACTTTAAGAACTCCGCCAACTCGCCTCGTCTGCATATTTTATGATTAGACAAGACAACACATATATTTGTAAGGCCATTTTCAAGAAGGATATTTAAAGATAAACTACATCTTGGGAGACGATGTCGGCCAACCCCAGAAGCTCGAATGGGTCCTACAAATTGTGAGTTCAGATATTTTATATCTTTAATATGTATTTTGCAATTTTAATTTTGACAGTACCACATAAGATATGTTTTAATTGCTGATGCGGGTTTATTGATTTTTAAATGCGCCAGAAAATAACCCGTTTTGTACACTGTTGAGGTGATTCAATGCGCAGTAGGGCATAAATGGGTTTTTGTAGAGTATTTCTCCAGCAATGGTCATGAGGTGATATAAATGATGGTATTTTGAGAGGTAATCATTGAAGTCGGACATCACTGAAGGCCTAGGTGGGAAACGCACGGCCCGCCACTGACTCTGAAGTATATACAAGTTTCCTGCTTATATGTTAAAGAGGTTCATTTAGCCTACTAATGTGTATTTATAAATAGTTGATTTATATTCCTGCTTATAGTATTATCCCTTGAGAAAACGTAATAAAATGGTTGCTCAAATGTGAGATACTGTATCAACATCAATTACATGCTAAACATACAAAACAATGCAGCAGAAGGAAAAAAAGTGACATTAAGTGATGGTCATTCTGACTAAAGTTGTGCAAATCTTAATTCAGCTGTAAACTCAGAGTAAAAAACTTTAGCTCAGTACGATTAGACTCTGAAAAAATCAGAGTTTAAGGACTATGTAGAACGGCAAGAGAAAGTTTCCTGTTAAGACTCCTTGAATGAATATTTTCCTTAATCAAAGCAATACATACCAGCTAGGTTAGGTCAGTCTGAGCTGAGCTGTCCACAATCTATCATTTAAGTGCATTTGTGTGCTAGTACAAGAGTGGCATGCCCCAAGGACATGGCCTACAATCATAGCGCCTTCACTCAGACATGGCGTTCAGAGACCACACTCCAAGATCAAATCTATCAGTCAGTTAAATAAACATCAGATTGGGTAAACTCAACCAGTGTGATAGGACTCCAAATGTGCCGTCTCTGTGTGTGTATGCATGGACTGTATGTAATCTGTAATACTGTAACTATATGTGAAAGGAAAGGAGAATGAGGTTAGGAACAAAAGAAAAATCACTTCATACCTCCCGTAGCTGAACCCTGACTTTATTGATGGCCTTCAGCCAACGGACTCTGGATGGAGAAAAGGGTAAAGGAGGCCCGTCCTCGTGTAACCTGCATTTATGAACACAAATCAGAGAGCTTACAATGGAAGGTATTCAATAAAACAAGTTGAGCTCAACGATAAACACAACTGTACCTTTGAAGATTAGAAAACCCTTTCTCTGTCGGAGTGTCCTTTTTTAAGGCTTGTCTTTCTTCGAAGGATAGTCTTGGTGTTTCCTTCCCTTCAGCAACAGATCGTCTATTTGTTGTAAGATGTCCATTTTTGGAGGGATAAAAGCTTGTGCTGTGGTAGGAGTGGACAGACTCCTCCAGTTCTGACCCACCAGTGCTCTCCAGACCAGCCTCACTCAGCTGGGAGCTGGTCTGACTTAGGTTTCCTGATGACCCAAAGTGACTACTTTCTGCTGGACTACATTGGTAAAGAAAAGAAATATTCAATGTCAGATTTTTGTACTTTTGTTTTGAGATCATGTACATCAATAACAAATTAATTATGGGTTTTTTGAATATATTTACTAGCTTGGTTAGATAAGTGGAGATTGTTATGCTAAACACAGTCAGTTGAACATAATACACATTTCCTTTTTTTCAATTTAAAAGGCTAAAACAATCACCCAATAAAAAATGAGTAAATAAAAGTTGTACCAAGCCCCACTGATCTATAATTTGAGATCCTATTCTACAAAGGTCTAGTTTGCTTTATGAAAACACATCACATAATGACCTAAAAAATACCAAACCTTGAATGTAGATTGTGGCATGGAGAAAACATATTGAAATGCGACAAATTCAAATCTGTTAGCATGTGCATAATTTACTGCAAATTAATCTTTTTTAAGTGCAGTAATTATTATATGAATAATCTTCTTAGACTGTAACTTCTTACAATAAAGGTATATTTTTTAGCACAGTTACCTGTGCATATTTCATTGTTCTTGTTTGACTCCACCCCCAACTTCTGTTACTGTCATTTATACTTCATGAGGTGGCCCAAATAATAATTCATTGTTACAGTTATGACATGTTTCAACATTCTTAACAATACAATACATGTTTTTAGACACTACCGTCAATCAATTAGACAATATTAAATGGCTATGAACAAGGGTATTTCTGAAAATATTTCATAGTAAATCTGTCATAATTATCAATTTTAGTAACATTCAAATGAAGACAATGAAATATGCAAAGGTGCTATTAATTAATTTGTTGAACACGTAACATGAATTTCATTCTCAAAACCAGAATCCCATGCTCAAACACGTATTATGTCAAGAAAAATGCATTCATTCAGGTGAACTATAGACGCTCTACCTGTATTTGAAATGTTGACGTGTTCACTGATTACCAATTTAGAGCTCGATTGACACTCTAGGTCAGTGGTTCTTAACCTGGGTTCGATCGAACCCTAGGGGTTCGGTGAGTCGGCCTCAGGGGTTCGGCGTAGGTCAAGACACACCCGACTCATCGTGTAAATACAAACTTCTCCCTATCGGCGTATTACGGATACGGCAACAGCTGCAGGTGTGTAATTTGTTGTGAGTGTATGCACTGTGTTGGTTTTGTTGTTTGAACAAGGTGATGTTCATGCACGGTTCATTTTGTGCACCAGTAAAAAAACATAACATATTCACCATTAATTAATTGCTTATTAACATGCAAATTAGTAACATATTGGCTTAACTAGTCATTATTAAGTACTTATTAATGCATTATTCGGCATGGCCTTATTATAACCCTAACCCTCTAACTCTGACCCTAACCCTAACCAAATAACTCTAAATTAAGTCTTTATTAATTAGAATATGTTCCCCTAGTGTCCAAATAACTCTAAATTAAGTCTTTGTTACTTAGAATATGTTTCCCATACTAAAGTTTTACCAAAAACATAACTTTGTCTTGAATTTGAAAAAAAAAAAAAACATTTTATTTTTCACTAAAGAAGGGTTCGGTGAATGCGCATATGCAACTGGTGGGATTCGGTACCTCCAACAAGGTTAAGAACCACTGCTCTAGGTCAATCTGATTAGCATTTTTTAAGCATTATATGCTTTTAATTAACAACATGTTTACTTTGGGCAGAACTTCTGCCTCACAACAAGGACATTTTAAGTTGTAATCACGGTTTGGACATCTCTGTGTGAAGTTTGCATGTCCTTCCTGTCCTTGCGTGAGTTTACTCTGGGTACTCGAGTATTTTCCCCACAGTCCAAAAACAGCATGTTAGTTTAACTGGAAACACTGGATTGCTAATTCGATGTTGTGATTATAAATTAACTCAGACACATAACATCTGCATGTATTGTGGTGTAATAACAAAATAAAAGGTACTGAGCATGTGCATAGTGATTATGAATACTAAATAAAGTAACGTGTTTGTGTACATAGAATCCTGTTTTGAAAAGGTATGAATGGGTGCTACAATTGAATTTAAATTAAACTAGAGTTAGTTTAATTTAAATTCGGAGAGGGTTTAGGAAATTTGGAGAAGGTTACAACTAAAAGTAATGTTTTTTTAAATGTAACTGCATCATAAATGGTAAAAGATGCCATTTATAATGCTTTTACTAGCCTTTTTGTATTCAACAGATTCCTCTTGGACTGGTTGTCCAGCGGCACTCCATTGGTAGTACCTGCAGAAGGGTTTGTTTCTACAAGTGTTTCGGAATCTTTTATGGTCAAGGATGTTGAGGTATCTACTTCAGGGGTGGAAATGCTTATCTGGAGATTGGCTACAACATTTGGGGAACCTACCAATTCAGCTTTAGGAGCATCAGATGTGGAAAGCTTTTGTACTTCATGTGTGTCAACACTTGTTGGCTTGTTTTTTGGTTGAGAGGTTTTGACCTGGGCAACATCTTGCTTTGCTGGCTCTGTTTGCCAAGGAAATCCTATCTTTGTCCCAAATAATGAAGCCTTTGTTTTTTCCTCTTTAAACAGTCCTCCAGACAGTGTTTTTAATCCTGAAAAAAGAGAACCGGCTGTTTCCGTTTGTGGAACTGATGAAACACCAGGCGGCATTGCTGGTGAAAATAAAGATCCAAGGGCTTTTCCAGTATCACTTTGTGTTGATATGAAACCAAACAAAGTATTAGCTTGAGATGGCTCTTTTGGTAACGGATCAACTGGATGGGCTGTATTTGAATCAGATTGGACATTCAGTTGAAACGATTTGTCATCACTTCTAGGCCCTTCTTCAATGACAATGGGTTTTTCAAGAATCACTTCTTCCTCAACAGTAGCCATTTCTTTTTTGGTGCCATCTATTTCATCCATGAGGTCAGATTTACTTGTAGCAGTGTCTGCACAAGCAGCCTCGGATGATACTGCATTATCACTTGTCACGCTCTGAGTGTGATCTGCATGACTGGACACCAACAGTTCACTTGAATCTTTCTGGGCAACAGATGGCATCGCACTTTCATGCGTCACCTGAGGATGTGTAGTACTAGTTTCTGGCTTTGGCTCACATGGCATTTGTTCACATGGCTTAGGTGGCTGCCCCATCCCCCTATATATAGCCCCCCCAATACCACCGAGTACAGATGTTCCAGTCTGTGAAACTGAAGTTTGAGCTGTTACTCCTCCAAAAAATCCTCCAAGTAGAGAACTGCCAGGCTGTGCTGCTGTGGCAGATCCCCCAAACAGCCCACCCAGTAATGGCCCACCAGTCTTGGGAACGTCTGGTTTCACGGTGGTTCGGCCTCCAAACATGCCACCTAAAATTGACCCTCCAGCATCAGATGCAGTACCATGAACATCAGACTGGGGATTAGAACTCTTGTTTAAATTTCCTAATAGCCCACCTAAATTGGGAGGTGTTGTCTGTGTGATAGAACCTCCAAAAATACTGCCGAGTATTGAGGGGCCTGGTTGGCTCGTCGCAGCTTGGGGCTCCGATCCTCCCATTCCGAAAAGTGAACTTTGCTGTTGAGGTTGACGACCTTCATTCACAGATGGTGTTGGCTTAAAAAGGGACGACATAAAGCCGGTAACTGTATCTGTTGATGCATTAGCAAAATATCCGTCTGCTTCTTGTGCCTTACGCTGTGCCTCAACCACAGGTGTGGGTAGAGTTTCCTCTTCACTTTTTGGCGGTGTTTTATCCTGACCAGACATATCTTCTACAAGATTTGGCCCAGCTAAATTACATGTTTCAGATTCAGCATCATTATCTGCTCGAACTAGTTTGTCAGTCCTATCACTATGATCATCTTTGTCACCATGTGTTTTAAGTAAGCTTTCTTCAGGACCTTGTGTTCCACTATCAGGTTGATGTAATATTTCTAGCGGTTCTTTACTTGGAGGTGCAGTTGCAGAAGATTCTTGACCAATAGAATCTTCAACTGTGATACTGTCATTAGGTGGTTCATGCGTGGTAGTTACACTTGAAGTAGTTTCAGGAAGAGAAGGGATTTTCTTTGCTTCGTTCAAATTTGATGAAGCTGTTTGAGTGGATATTGCAGGTGAAACCGATTCTTTGAATGTTGAAAGCAAACTTGTACCAGACAAATCAGCAGGGACTGAGGTTTTGGGCAAACTGCTATCTGTCTGTGAGGGAGCTGATTTTCCTAAAATACCCCCCAATGTAAAGTTGTTTTTTTGAGCTCCAGAAGTTTGTGTTGCAGCCCCACCAAATAGTCCACCCAATGTGCCACTTGCCTGTGGTGCTGAGGAAGCAGCAGGTGCACCAAAAATGCCACCCAAAATAGACCCTCCTGTATGAGATCCTCCTGCTTGAGCAGATCCACCAAATAACCCTCCAAGTAAGGGTGCCCTTGCTTGAGTTGCTGTTGGAGAAACAGAGCCTCCGCGAGTTTGGGGAGTAGACTGGGGACTTGGAGATCCAAATAAACTACCTAGTAATGACCCTCCAGGCTGAGCGGTAGCTGATTGTGGTGAAGAACCTCCAAACATGGCCCCTAATAAAGAACTTCCAGATTGAGAACTGGGCTGAGGGGAAGAGGTTCCAAATACAGAGAATATACTATTAGCTTGCGTGTCCTTGAACCCAGATGATCCACATGTACTTTCTGCTGGTGCTGGTCCTTTCTGGCTTACACTTGGCTCAGTACTGGCCCCAGAAAATAATGAAAGCAAACCTTTTGCTGGACTGTCGGAAATAAATTCTGTTTTTGAAGCTGCCTGGCCGGGTTCACTGACTATAGACGGTAGATCGGTGGCTGATGGTTCTTTAAGGATAGCAGGATCTACAGGTGCACTAATAGTGTTTGTATTCATAGGCACAGATGTACATTCAGAATTTGGTTCTATTGAGGAAACATCAGTGCATTTACCTACAGAACCCACATCAGTGGCAATATCCAGAGTCGTATTAGTAATTTTGCTCGCCTGGATTTCTCCTAAATTAGTATTGCTGCTGCTGTGTTCATGTATACAGTCTGGTACCAAGCTGCTAGAAACTGATTGATTTTGGGAAGACTTTGGTGGCTCCTTCATCGCAACATTAATGGCGGGTGGCAATTTTAAAGTTGAGTTTGAAGGGGCTCCAACATCTGGTACATTGGATGGCATAGTCTTAATTGGTGCTTTAGGTGAGGCAGCTGTATTCCCCCTAGATCCTGGTGTTTGAGCAACACCGGGGCTGCTAAACATTGAAAACAATGATTTTCTTGGACTTTCATCAGGGGTAGAAAACCCACCAAAAATCCCTCCCAGGACAGAGGTGGGTTGCTGCGCTTGTGATTGAGAGTGGTGTTTTGATTGTGCCTGAGCCCCTCCTTGTTGCTGAGCTTGCGGCTGTACTACCTTTTGTTGTGGAGAAGAAGAAGTTGTTGGTGGCTGAGTTTGTGGGGAAATAGGATCACTAAACATTGATAACAGACCCTTTACTGGACTTTCGGTTGAACTGGATGATCCTGAAAGTATTCCTCCAAGAAGAGATCCTGATTGGGACTGAGACTGTTGAGAGGTTGTACTACCAAACATTGAGAAAAACCCTTTTTGCTGGTCTTTTTGTTGTGGTACCTCAACTTTCGCTTTGGTTTCAGGAGTGGGGGCTGTAGAATGTGATCCTCCAAACATTGATAATACATTTTTACCTGGCAAATCCTGATGTGGCATAGCATTCGGGGGATTCCCTTGAGGGTGCCCAGTATTTGGTGCAGATTGTGAAAGACTTGTCCCACTTAAAACTGATAATATACTTTTACCGAGTGACTCTTCTTGTGGAGCTGTAGCTGAAGTGGTTGTTTGAACTGTAGGTCCAGACGGGGAAGCTGCTGTTGATCCTGTCAGAATGTCTCCAAGTGAAAATCCAAACAGGCCACTAGAGGTTTTATTTTTATTTTCTTGTTTTAACTGTTCGGCATGTGATGTCGTTTTTGACTTTTCAGTAGCCTGGGAAAAAGGGGAAGATAATACTTCAGATTTTGGGGTGGGATGGCCCTGTTCTGGCTCAAGTGTACCACTCTGGTTCATGGTTTGTTGTCTCTGTATACCCTTAGGTCTAACTGCTGAGGACCCGAGTGTGTCCTGTTTGTGTGGCGTAGATGGCTCTATATTAAATAAACTGCTAAATGATCCGAATATATTTGATACTCCTGTAGCCTCTTTATCTTTGGAAGCACTTTCTGGTATGGAAACACTATTTCCATTTGTGTTTTGCTGATTGAGAATTGTCTGCGAACATGTCTGTGACTCTGGCGTTGGTTCTTTAATTCCAACTGTAGATTCCAGAACGTTAATTAACCCAGGCTGTGACTGCTCAGATGTTTTCTTGACTGTTATATCCACTGACTTACCAGCTGCAAATTTTTGAGGGGGACCATCTCTAATTAGAGATGTTTTTGATCCCAATGGTACTGTGACATTATGCTCTGTTGTGGTCTGTCGTGACAATGGAGGTTTCTGTGAAATGGTATACGATTGTGTTGAGGGATGAGTCACTTGAGCTGCAGTTGGTAATGTAGGCAAACTTCTTCCCTGCATGGCGGTTGGTCTTTGGTGTTGATTTATACCATTTTCTGTTGAATTTACAGAGGTATTTTCGTCTTTAATAATCTTTGACTTTACACTTTGTAAACTCGATGAAAACACGTTTCTAGACTTAGTATCAACAGCATTATTGGGTTCTCTTTGAGTACAGCCTGATACTTTAGTTTTGATGGATTCCACTGTTGTACTTCTTCCAACAAAAGATGAAATCAGGGAAGAAATCGTTTTGACCTGACGATTAGGTTGTTCTTCTCCTGGAGTCACTCTCTTTCTCCAGTCCTCCTCTGATACATCATCCACATGTTTCACAGTAACTCCAGTGGATGAACGACGTTGCTGTCTAGGCTGGTAACAGTTGTAAAGTACCTTCTGATTTGACCTCTCAGTATCAGTAGAATTCAAGGAAACCGCAACCTTTTGAGCAAGTAATGTCCTATTTTCTTGGCTGTTCCACTGAGGACCGAGATGGTCTTTATTACGAGAAGAAAGGTCAATTACATACTTGCATGGATCTTCGGGGACATAGCTGGCTTGTCTTGGATCCATACGAACTTTATTTAATGTGTAAGATGTGAAATCTACACCTCGTTGCCCTGGTGATACGAAAGAATTTTCAAACATTTGGGTAAACTGCTCAAGGTTTAGGTTCATGATTTGATTTCCTTTTCTGTAGGCAGCAGACAAATTTAATGGGGCATTGAGGAGTTGGGAGTCATTGAGTTCTTGACCAGGCAGCCATAAAAGCTCATCCTCATTAAACAGTGGAATTTTAAAGCCACACACCACAACCATTTCGCTGAATAGCAGAGCATTGGGAAATCCATCAAATGTCTCTGGATTTCCTACGGAATTATCCTCAGGGGCACATACATAGACATATTCACCTGCTGAGTCTGTGAGCAAAGCATAAATGTACTCATGATCAGTGTAAACAAAGTAACCACAGTCACCATCTTCTGCTGGCCACCACATTCCTTGCTCCAACAATGCAAGCCACTGCTGATACCATTCTGTGTCTTCGAGGTACATAGAGTCTTCCATGTCATAATTGCCACTTGAGGGAAAATTGTAACGGTTTAAGTTATTGAAATTACGCTGCCTTTGATGAATCAGGCCATTATCTATTCCATGCTGCCAGTTTGCTGAATAAGACAAGCTTGGTGCAGTCTCCTCGTAATAGCCTTCATGATATGTAATTCCATTCAAGCTATAAGTGCTGCTGTCCTTACACGAATTCCATTTTCCCTGTGTTGCCACGCTTGGTTTAGTTGTCAAGTTCAAAATTCCTTGTTCACTGGAGGAAAATTGTAAGTTTCCTACGTCTTCATGGCTATTCCAAAATGTTTTTCTGGGGTAAGAATCACCATTCACATTTCCATCAGATATATATGGCTTAACTTGCTCATTCTGACAAATAGCACCTTGCCACGTCATAGAGGAAGTAAGTGGATGGTTTATAATTGGAGAACTGTAGCCAGGAGAAAACGCTTCTCTTTCATAACTTTGCACATACTCCAAATCCTGTCCTTGAAATTGAGAATTCAGGGATTCATTCTGAAACTGCTGCCATATGGTACTTCCACGGATCCACTGGTTTTCATCATAGGAGGGACTTGATTGATAAGGAGAAACCTGACAAATATAAGGGTTTTGGCTTGAGGATCCATTCAACGATGGCATGCTCCCACAAACATATGGGTAATTTATCGTTTCAGAGAAATTTGTATGACTTTGAAAGCCAGAATCAATATTTCCTGTACTGTAAGCCATTGGGCGCATTGGTAGAAAAGAGCTAGAGCAATATAACTGAGGCAAATTACCAGCACTAAATGATGAGTAATTTTCATTATTGTGAAAAGATCTGGCAAACGTAGACGATGTTCTTAAGTCTAGACTCTCAGAATCAATTGAAACAGCTGTACTTTTGAAATCATGCCTGCTTGGTCTTGGATTTAAATAACTTTGTCCATCGATTTGCCTGACATTATTAGTTAGAGCACATTTTGTCAACCTAGGCGAGTTAAATTCCTCAGTACTTTGGCATTGTGTTTCCGACTGTCTGTAGGCAACAGGTTGCATAGGGACATTTTTATTTGCGAATCCAGATAAAAAACCTTGGGGTGCAGGCGGCTGTGTCCTCTTCTCTTTCTCTGTGTGGTTTTGTGAACACTTTTGTATATTATTCAAATGTGGGTGTGTCTGTAATGTTGTCTTATTTGAGACCCTTAGAGACAATTGTTCTGTTGATGTCTGGCAGGATGTGCCTTGGTTTTCAGATTTTGTCAACGTTTTAAACAAACCAGAGAGCAGCCCAGATTGATTTGATGTCTCTTTCTCTTTTGGATCAAACTGTGTATTTTGCACTTTAATCTGTTGCTGTGTCTCATAGATTATTTCGGATTGTTGAGGAGCAATTGGTTTAGCAGAACTACTTGCTTGAGTATTTTCTTTTGCATTCATTTGTGGTTGATTTTGTTGAGCGAGCTCAATTCTTTCTAAAGCTTGTTCATGGCTTGATATGCTTGGGACAACGGTTGATGAGGGCTGTGGTGTGTTTATACTGTCTGATGAAGCAAACTTAAAAAGACCAGAAAGAAGACCGCCTTGCTTGGATGGTGGTTGCTTGACAGGAACAGTTTCTTGTCGAGAAAATCCTACTTTGTTTGTTGTCTGTTGGTCAAACTGCTGTCTTGTTTGATTTTTTATGTCTGGTCCTTGTACGTCATCACAAGTCAAAACTGGTTGGTGTTGCTGGACACTGCTTTGCTGCTGACCGTGCTGAACTTGGCTGCCTAAACTACTCTCTGCTGGAGAAAATGAAAGCAATCCAAATAATCCCTTGCTTTGCCGAGGTTGACTTTCCTCAGTTTCATTAGAAATCATGTGCTGGTTAGGGTACTTGCCAGGAATTTCCCCCTGATATAGATCCTCAGAAGTTTGTGCTAGATTTTCTGTTGATGTCTTCAGTATATTAGAGAGAAGGCTTCCTCTCTGTGAAGCTGTCAATTTTGGTTGGGGCGAAACGCCAAAGGGAGTTTCTAGGGATGTATTTTTTTTGGCTGGTTGATTAATAGGTTGACTCTGCTGTGGCATATTGTCAGACAGCTCAACACTTGAACCAAATTTAAGAAATCCAGATAGCATCCCTAATTGGTTGGACTCGGTTTTGCCCACAGCAGAATTGTCAGTGGAGCTCCCTTTAAAAAGACCTGACAAAAACCCTTGGGATTCTGTTTGATTTGGAGCTTGTTGTTGCACTAGATTAGGGGCTGCAGTTGGTTTTTGATTTGATGCATGTTGTGAATATGACCTGGACATCTCTTTGGTATTCTGAGATTGAGGATTACTGATAACGTTTTGATCTGAGCCAGAGGGAACAGAAGTAGTGCTGAATATACTGGAGAACCATCCCTTTTCTGTGGCTTTCTGTGGTGTGGAAGCATTTTCTTTATAGGCACTGGAGGTTGTTGACCCAGGTTGTGATTGCTGTGGATTTTTTGGGTTTCCAGGGTAATGAACGTCTTCCATGGATGCAAACTTCAAAAATCCAGAAAACATTCCTCCTTCTGCTCTTGGCTGTTGTTGAGTTGAGACATTTTCAGAGGATTGTGAAGGCGGTTTAGACTTAGTATGTGATAGCGGATCATTTAACTGTTTCTGAAGCCTTGGATCTTCAGTCGATCTAAATACTGGATATACTGCCACAGGTGGTGCTCCCATAGATGGCATCTGTGAAGGAGGTGCGATCAGAGATCCAAACGACTTCTTTAAAGGAGTAAATAAATGAGTTCTTTCAGATTCCGTTGCACCAGTAGGCTTTGTAGATTGAATCCTAGACACACTAGCTTCTGGTTTACCTTGATGAAAAGCACTGTGATCTAATTTTGAATAACTTGGATTTTTTTCTTCATAGCATTCATCTGCGTTCGTCATATTTCCAGAAGAAAACAGCTTCAAAGGATTTAATTTCCCCAAAACAGAGTTTGCTTGAGCCTGAGGTTTGGTTCCAATGTCCATTGTCTGTACTTTTGTAGTAGAAGAATTTATTGCACAAACTTTTGTTTCATTTTGTCTTATTATGTTGGCCTTGCAGGATGGTTGTGAAGGCAACGGGATCACATTTTCAGGGCAGGTTTCCACAGGAGACACAACAGCTACAGGAGCAGAGCTATTTGATTTAGGAATAAAGGCCAAAAGTTTTGTTATTCCAGACTGCGGTGGTTGTGCAGATGAGGATTTTGTATCTGTGACGGACTGTTTGGGGCTTCCTCCAACTCTGTCAGTAAAATTACTGAATAAGGAGCTCATGGCATTTTTTACTCCCGAAATTCCAGCAGGAGGGTGTGATTGACTTTCTTCTTTTGGATCCCTTGAATTAAAATGGTCATCTCCAGCAGAATCTGTTTTGTTGCTTCCTTGAGATGATAGCCTTGATTTGCTTGATTTAGGAAGAGACCCATATTTGCTTATTTCCTCCTCTTTTTCAGCAAGGTATTCTGAAACCGTTTCAACTAAGCACTGCAGCTCATCCATCGGGTCTACATATTCATCACTTGGTTCTTCAACAGGTGAAAGCATGGCTTCTGGTACCCATGCCCCAGCTTTAGGCCGTCGGCACTTTTCCTGAAATCCCTGAAAATTGTCCATGCGGCTGTCATAGGAGAAAGAACTTTGATCACGGATACGTCTAGGAATTTCTTGAGGTATGTCGCCTGCTGCAAAAGCCATGTCATCAATAGCCTCATCAAAAGAATAGTGACGCTCCCCCGAATACGCTAAATCAAAATCATACTGTAATTGCATTATTGCCTCTTGCTCCTTTTTGTAAGCCACATAATTTTCTAGGGTGGTGTCAATTTCATTTTTGGCCCACATTCTTGTCTTGTAGAGAAGACTTTTTCTGTATGGCCTGGAACCTGATGCTATTTGCTCTTCCTCTTCCTCCATCTCCGCTACTTGCAGCATTAACATCTCCCCCCTTTTCTCACGGAGCAGTTTAAGGTCCGAGGGAAAAGTCTCTTCT